>NC_092363.1:16140373-16461661 GCF_030848805.1 Temnothorax longispinosus | reverse complement strand
GTTGAAATTAAGTCAGCTCACAAGGGCCTGCACTAACAACCAATCTGCGCTGCTTATGATTGAAATTAAGTCCAGCTCACAAGGGCCTGCAGGAACAAACCAATCGGCACTGCTTATGATTGAAATTAACTCCAGCTCACAAGGGCCTGCACTAACAACCAATCGAAGCTGCTTAACATTGAAATTAAGTCCAACTCACAAGGGCCTGCAGGAACAACCAATCGGCGCTTCTTAAAATTGAAATTAAGTCCAGCTCACAAGGGCCTGCAGGAACAACCAATCAGGGCCGAGATAAACGGCGCTGGTTAAAATTGAAATTAAATCCAACTCACAATGACCTGCAGGAACAACCAATCGGGGCCGAGATAAGCGGCGCTGGTTAAAATTGAAATTAAGTCCAACTCACAATGGCCTGGAGAAGAAACAACCAATCGGGCCGAGATAAACGGCGCTGGTTAAAATTGAAATTAAGTCCAGCTCACCAGGGCCTGCAGGAACAACCAATCGAGGCCGAGATAAGCGGCGCTGGTTAAAATTGAAATTAAGTCCAGCTCACAAGGGCCTGCAGGAACAACCAATCGGGGCCGAGATAAGCGGCGCTGGTTAAAATTGAAATTAAGTCCAGCTCACAAGGGCCTGCAGGAACAACCAATCGGGCCGAGATAAGCGGCGCTGGTTAAAATTGAAATTAAGTCCAACTCACAATGGTCTGGAGGAACAACCAATCGGGGCCGAGATAAACGGCGCTGGTTAAAATTGAAATTAAGTCCAACTCACAATGACCTGCAGGAACAACCAATCGGGGCCGAGATAAGCGGCGCTGGTTAAAATTGAAATTAAGTCCAACTCACAATGGCCTGGAGAAACAACCAATCGGGGCCGAGATAAGCGGCGCTGGTTAAAATTGAAATTAAGTCCAGCTCACCAGGGCCTGCAGGAACAACCAATCGAGGCCGAGATAAGCGGCGCTGGTTAAAATTGAAATTAAGTCCAGCTCACAAGAGCCTGCAGGAATAACCAATCGGCGCTGCTTATGATTGAAATTAAGTCCAGCTCACAAGGGCCTGCAGGAACAACCAATCGGCGCTGCTTATGATTGAAATTAAGTCCAGCTCACAAGGGCCTGCACTAACAACCAATCGGCGCTGCTTAACATTGAAATTAAGTCCAACTCACAAGGGCCTGCAGGAACAACCAATCGGCGCTTCTTAAAATTGAAATTAAGTCCAGTTCACAAGGGCCTGCAGGAACAACCAATCGGGGCCGAGATAAACGGCGCTGGTTAAAATTGAAATTAAGTCCAACTCACAATGACCTGCAGGAACAACCAATCGGGGCCGAGATAAGCGGCGCTAATTAAAATTGAAATTAAGTCCAACTCACAATGGCCTGGAGGAACAACCAATCGGGGCCGAGATAAGCGGCGCTGGTTAAAATTGAAATTAAGTCCAGCTCACCAGGGCCTGCAGGAACAACCAATCGAGGCCGAGATAAGCGGCGCTGGTTAAAATTGAAATTAAGTCCAGCTCACAAGAGCCTGCAGGAACAACCAATCGGCGCTGCTTATGATTGAAATTAAGTCCAGCTCACAAGGGCCTGCAGGAACAACCAATCGGCACTGCTTATGATTGAAATTAACTCCAGCTCACAAGGGCCTGCACTAACAACCAATCGGAGCTGCTTAACATTGAAATTAAGTCCAACTCACAAGGGCCTGCAGGAACAACCAATCGGCGCTTCTTAAAATTGAAATTAAGTCCAGCTCACAAGGGCCTGCAGGAACAACCAATCAGGGCCGAGATAAACGGCGCTGGTTAAAATTGAAATTAAGTCCAACTCACAATGACCTGCAGGAACAACCAATCGGGGCCGAGATAAGCGGCGCTAATTAAAATTGAAATTAAGTCCAACTCACAATGGCCTGGAGAAACAACCAATCGGGGCCGAGATAAACGGCGCTGGTTAAAATTGAAATTAAGTCCAGCTCACCAGGGCCTGCAGGAACAACCAATCGAGGCCGAGATAAGCGGCGCTGGTTAAAATTGAAATTAAGTCCAGCTCACAAGAGCCTGCAGGAACAACCAATCGGCGCTGCTTATGATTGAAATTAAGTCCAGCTCACAAGGGCCTGCAGGAACAACCAATCGGCACTGCTTATGATTGAAATTAAGTCCAGCTCACAAGGGCCTGCACGAACAACCAATCGGCGCTGCTTATGATTGAAATTAAGTCCAGCTCACAAGGGCCTGCAGGAACAACCAATCGGCGCTGCTTATGATTGAAATTAAGTCCAGCTCACAAGGGCCTGCACTAACAACCAATCGGCGCTGCTTAACATTGAAATTAAGTCCAACTCACAAGGGCCTGCAGGAACAACCAATCGGCGCTTCTTAAAATTGAAATTAAGTCCAGCTCACAAGGGCCTGCAGGAACAACCAATCAGGGCCGAGATAAACGGCGCTGGTTAAAATTGAAATTAAGTCCAACTCACAATGACCTGCAGGAACAACCAATCGGGGCCGAGATAAGCGGCGCTGGTTAAAATTGAAATTAAGTCCAACTCACAATGGCCTGGAGAAACAACCAATCGGGGCCGAGATAAACGGCGCTGGTTAAAATTGAAATTAAGTCCAGCTCACCAGGGCCTGCAGGAACAACCAATCGAGGCCGAGATAAGCGGCGCTGGTTAAAATTGAAATTAAGTCCAGCTCACAAGAGCCTGCAGGAACAACCAATCGGCGCTGCTTATGATTGAAATTAAGTCCAGCTCACAAGGGCCTGCAGGAACAACCAATCGGCGCTGCTTATGATTGAAATTAACTCCAGCTCACAAGGGCCTGCACTAACAACCAATCAGCGCTGCTTAACATTGAAATTAAGTCCAACTCACAAGGGCCTGCAGGAACAACCAATCGGCGCTTCTTAAAATTGAAATTAAGTCCAGCTCACAAGGGCCTGCAGGAACAACCAATCAGGGCCGAGATAAACGGCGCTGGTTAAAATTGAAATTAAGTCCAACTCACAATGACCTGCAGGAACAACCAATCGGGGCCGAGATAAGCGGCGCTGGTTAAAATTGAAATTAAGTCCAACTCACAATGGCCTGGAGAAACAACCAATCGGGGCCGAGATAAACGGCGCTGGTTAAAATTGAAATTAAGTCCAGCTCACCAGGGCCTGCAGGAACAACCAATCGAGGCCGAGATAAGCGGCGCTGGTTAAAATTGAAATTAAGTCCAGCTCACAAGAGCCTGCAGGAACAACCAATCGGCGCTGCTTATGATTGAAATTAAGTCCAGCTCACAAGGGCCTGCAGGAACAACCAATCGGCGCTGCTTATGATTGAAATTAAGTCCAGCTCACAAGGGCCTGCACTAACAACCAATCGGCGCTGCTTAACATTGAAATTAAGTCCAACTCACAAGGGCCTGCAGGAACAACCAATCGGCGCTTCTTAAAATTGAAATTAAGTCCAGCTCACAAGGGCCTGCAGGAACAACCAATCGGGGCCGAGATAAGCGGCGCTGGTTAAAATTGAAATTAAGTCCAACTCACAAGGGCCTGCAGGAACAACCAATCGGGGCCGAGATAAGCGGCGCTGGTTAAAATTGAAATTAAGTCCAGCTCACAAGGGCCTGCAGGAACAACCAATCGGGGCCGAGATAAACGGCGCTGGTTAAAATTGAAATTAAGTCCAACTCACAATGACCTGCAGGAACAACCAATCGGGGCCGAGATAAGCGGCGCTGGTTAAAATTGAAATTAAGTCCAACTCACAATGGCCTGGAGGAACAACCAATCGGGGCCGAGATAAGCGGCGCTGGTTAAAATTGAAATTAAGTCCAGCTCACAGGGCCTGCAGGAACAACCAATCGAGGCCGAGATAAGCGGCGCTGGTTAAAATTGAAATTAAGTCCAGCTCACAAGAGCCTGCAGGAACAACCAATCGGCGCTGCTTATGATTGAAATTAAGTCCAGCTCACAAGGGCCTGCAGGAACAACCAATCGGCGCTGCTTATGATTGAAATTAAGTCCAGCTCACAAGGGCCTGCACTAACAACCAATCGGCGCTGCTTAACATTGAAATTAAGTCCAACTCACAAGGGCCTGCAGGAACAACCAATCGGCGCTTCTTAAAATTGAAATTAAGTCCAGCTCACAAGGGCCTGCAGGAACAACCAATCGGGGCCGAGATAAGCGGCGCTGGTTAAAATTGAAATTAAATCCAACTCACAATGACCTGCAGGAACAACCAATCGGGGCCGAGATAAGCGGCGCTGGTTAAAATTGAAATTAAGTCCAACTCACAATGGCCTGGAGGAACAATCAATCGGGGCCGAGATAAGCGGCGCTGGTTAAAATTGAAATTAAGTCCAGCTCACAGGCCTGCAGGAACAACCAATCGAGGCCGAGATAAGCGGCGCTGGTTAAAATTGAAATTAAGTCCAGCTCACAAGAGCCTGCAGGAACAACCAATCGGCGCGATGAAATAAGCAGGAACACAATCGGCACTGCTTATATTGAAATTAACTCCAGCTCACAAGGGCCTGCATCGAGTCTTAACATGAAATAAGCCACTCACAAGGGCCGAGGAACAACATCGGCGCTTCTTAAAATTGAAATTAAGTCCAGCTCACAAGGGCCTGCAGGAACAACCAATCGGAGCCGAGATAAGCGGCGCTGGTTAAAATTGAAATTAAGTCCAACTCACAATGCCTGCAGGAACAACCAATCGGGGCCGAGATAACGGCGTGGTTAAAATTGAAATTAAGTCCAACTCACAATGACCTGCAGGAACAACCAATCGGGGCCGAGATAAGCGGCGCTGGTTAAAATTGAAATTAAATCCAACTCACAATGACCTGCAGGAACAACCAATCGGGGCCGAGATAAGCGGCGCTGGTTAAAATTGAAATTAAGTCCAACTCACAATGGCCTGGAGGAACAACCAATCAAGGCCGAGATAAGCGGCGCGGCTTAAAATTGAAATTAAGTCTAACTCACAAGGGCCTGCAAGAACAACCAATCGGCGCCGCGATACGCGGCGCTTAAAACTTAAATTAAATCTAACTCTCGCGAGCCTGCAGAATAACCAGTCGGCGCCGCGATACGCGGCGCTTAAAACTTGTTTGACTTTATTTCAACTTTTTTTACCGTATTTTTATTTTATTTCACCATATTTTACCGTCTTTGTATTTATTTTAAATACGGTATTTAAATCATAATATCGAATATTTGGTCAACGTATAAGGTTCACCTTATTTCGAGTATTAAAAGTAGTTTTTAATGATTTTAATACTCAAAATAAGTACGTAATTACTAGCCAAATAATCACTTGCAGTATTAAATTTCTATAAGGGTTATATACCAACTATTCATAGAACATATAAATATGTACGATAAATATCTATTTTTTTATTGATATATGGGTGTAAAAAATAAAACATATAAGTGTTTTAATATTTATGTAATAATTCAATACGTCGGTAAATATCGATATTATTATTACAAGTACATACACGTATATTTGCGCGCGCGCGAATACGTGCGTGCGTGCGTGTGCGTGTATGCGTGCGCTCGCCTGTGTGTGTATGTATATATATATATATACGTAATAATGATGTAGTGTAGACGATTAATTTTTTATCTATTTACAATAAGCGTATTAAACGACAGATTACCGGTTACTCCCTCGCAAATACATTCGCACACATGTAGAAACGCAAACAGATATACATGTAATTACTTAAATGAGATACTTAACATTTATATTTGCACGCGTTTTATCTTACCACTCGTTTAACAGTAGCTTCTAATTATAGAAAACATAACGGAATATCTACGATACGCTTTTATATTTTTAGATACATTGCTCCCATTTTTAATAAAATTAATCGCGTGAATCCTTTACGCGATCCTGTTTCTAATTACGTACATTGCTAGACGAAATATATCGCGAGACCATAAACCGGTGGATCGTCGATGCGCCGCACTAACATTGCAATATATGTCTGATGTGTCACGCATTTTGAATCTAATTTTCTCTTACAATCTAATCGCTCCATAATCGTATGAGGCGTATGAAATATTGATATTACTGTCACTTGGGCAGTGTTTGTTCCTTGTGAGAACGTTATTATATTAACGAGAAAAAATTTTTTCTCTTTGTTGATATATCGATTATACGATATCGATATATGTTACATATATAGTTGTAACATATATATATATATATATATATATATATATAAGTATGTTGTAAAATCGTTAAATAATGCGGTATTATTTTACTTTCCTCCAAAAAAACACTTATTAATTTAAAACGTACTCTTATAATTAATGAAATGTATTCCAACTATATTATGGCACGTAAACGACCTGTGTCATTGGCCACGTTTATTTTTTTATAATGTATCTATCGATGGAAATTTTGTCAAGTATTATTAATTATCGCTGTTGTATAATTAAAACGAGTAGAAAGGCGAGTAGACACACGTGGCTTCCATGATCGGATATCGATTGTATATATTTAACGCCGTACCACATTAATTGTGAAAAAACTACATATAGTAAAAAGTAATTTTTTCTTTATCTCCATAACTGAAGTTAAATAATGATACATTATTAATTTATCGCTAATATATTGAGAGAATCTCGCCCAAGTGCGGAGCGATCTTCAAAGTAATAATAATTATATTATTTCTTGAAACGCTGTACGTTTTAAATTTACAATTTTGGTTGTGTTCTAAGACACAAACAATTTGAAGAACTATACATTGCGATTTATCAAGATATATCCATCTTGGAATTTTCGCGACGAACAATATCTCGATATTGTCTATTGTTTTAATATGGCTTAAAAAAAAGAACACTACGGTGCTATTCAACATGTTCGATCTAAGATTCGTAAGTTTTGTAAAATGTGACATAAGCGTCGGCTCGATGAAATAACTTTTAACTGCATCTAACGCGATAGAAATATTGCTTCGCGTTCGCATCGATGATTATCGCATTGAATTGTTATTAGATAGATTTACCTTACGCGCTTCGATCGGGCGGATATTCTATCCTCGATATAATGCACGCGCGCATATAAATTAAGGATCAACGTGTTTCCTAACAAGGATGAAAATTTCATTTAACATACATAGAAGAATATACGTAATGTATTGTCACACACTAACACTCTTACGTAGTACTTCCCGCGGAAAAGTAGTCGACTTGAAATTTTATCACTCCAATCGATTCAAGTATATGGCCAAGCCAAGGATCAAATGTTTTCCTGATCTTCGTTGTCTTCACCCCCGAGATTTTCCTCGCTGTCCTGCCGATCGATTGCCACGAAAATGGCTACGAAGCCTTTGTTTGAGATTGTATCATCCGTTCTGAACCTTACTAGTAGCGCCTCGTTCATGGAAATAAAATCAGTGGTATTCTGTAAAACGTAACGATCACGATTCTTGATGCAACGTGTTTTTATTATATATCTTTGTATGTTTCCATTATTCCATTGTTATATTTTTGGAAGCGTTCGACAAAATTTGAAGACACACTTACGGAATTACCGCAAAATCTACCATACGGTGGACTAGACGCATCTAGACCGGAAAAAACCTCAACAAAGTCATATCCACATTCGGTTTCGTATTCCAGTTGGAACGAAAGAAAAGATAAGTGAACATTTTTGCCAAGCGGTGCTTCTATCACCCAGTCACAGTCAGTTCTGTGATCGTAATGGTAATAACCGTACTTGGCGTGAGAATATAAATGTCTCACTCTATCCGTTGCCATGAGATGACCACCGCAGGCTGTAACGCAAATTAAAGTAAAGAGTTGCGCGTAACTATACGTTATGTGCAAAGTATAAAGACCTCTAAATTATACATATATTTAAAAAAAAAATTCTTCATTCACGCTTTAATATTATATTTATGATACTTGGACATTTGATAAATCGCGGATCCTCGCGCCAAAATCCATTGCCGGCACTGTTATAAAAAGAAAACTACCTGTGCTATGGGTGGCCAAGAACCCTTTTCTCTGCACGGATGCATCGCTCTTGAAAACCATATACATTTGATTGCCCGTAGCGAGAATCGGATGTGGTTCCTTGTTACCGCAAAATCTACCTAAAGTAATGCTGTCCGGTGAATCTCCGTCGTAAATAGCAATATGATCGTACGCGCATTCTTGATGCGGCTCCATCTCGAAAACTTTAAAAACCTGCGACATCGTCGTGTATTAATATCTCTCTTCGCGTACGTTTTCTCTTCTCCGAATAAATATTTTCTTTTTTATCTTTTTTATTTCATATTTCTTTGAGACAATATATACTATCTTGTAGCGCGCGCGCGCGAACGTTATACACAAACTTTGCGAAATAATAAATATAGCAATATGATCGTACGCGCATTCTTGTTGCGGCTCCATCTCGAAAACTTTTAAGACCTGCGACATCGTCGTGCTATCACGCGTCTCTCTTCGTACGTTTTCTCTTCTCCAAATACTCTTTTCTTTTATCTTTTTTATTTCATATTTTTTTGAGACAATATATACTATCTTGTAGCGCGCGCGCGCGTACCCGTACACAATAACGTTATACACAAACTTTGCGAAATAAGAAATAATTATATGTACGAACCAATTTTATCCGATGGCCTGGCTTCGTAGTAAAATGCCAAACGCAATCCTTACGGCCAGGATAGTAATCCGGGTAATTCGGTGAGGTGATTGTTCCCATGGGTGCGGTAATTTCATATTTGCAGCCACCCTCTTTGCAATCGTGACCGTTTTCGTCAAGTGTGAATCCATTGTGGCAAGAGCATTGATAAGAACCTATCGTATTCTTGCACTCGTGCTGACACCCACCGTTATTATTGGCACACTCGTCCATATCCGTGAAAAATACGGCAGCAAAGCCTGATTTTTGGACGCTGTTCAATAAAACGCGCGATACAAATAATGACAAGAATATTGATTGTTTCTGTGCGATACAGTGCGATAAATCTCGACTAATGTTTTACGTACGCCGATATAAGGTAATTTTAATGTAAAAGTGCTTAGAGAAAATGTTTCCGTTTAACGTAAAAAGAAAGAGGAGAACGTGAAACGCCTCTGATGCTTTGGTACTTTTGCATTACAAAATTTGCGGTTCCTATAACCGCCGTCTTCGTACATACCTTTTGTCATCAAAGACATTTCCACGTCCAAACATAGCACATTATATACGTAAATTAAATATACGATGCGTCGACAAATCTCGATTCGATTTTCAATCATTTAAACATTTAGGCGGGGAAAGCAGAAAGAGGAGGGAGAAAGAGCGAGAGCACGCGCGCGCGTATCATCTTCTTTGAGCGAAACGCCTTTTCTCGCTCTTCCATCCGATTGCTCGAGTAAAATACTGATAAAATTGGATCGAATAATGGATCGAAAAACGAATGACGAAAGGTATGACGGCGTGACGCTGCTACGTCACTACCTACTTTTTTTCTGTACGAGAGAGAAAAAAAGAGGGAGAAAAACACTACGTGTAAGAAGATAGACGACGTGGTGGTAAAACCTGTTGTCAGATGTAAAGGTAATCCTCATAAAATTGCCTTCGGATGTGATAAGTGGCGGTAATCGTGCGCCACAAAATGTCCCATGCTTTCTGAGAACGTCGTCGCCAAGCTTGCTGGCCACTTCCACAGAGTCGTACTCGCATTCTTCCTGGTATACGTTGTTGCCTTCGAGATCGAAATGCGTGAAATTTAGAGTAATGCGATATTGAGGCGGAGCGATAATTTCCCAGACGCAATTTTTGTTTCCTGGATAAGTTTCGGGAAACGATGGACTCGTGATAGTGCCATTGCTATCGTCGAAAAACCCACCGCAAGCGTCTATGGAAATGAATTACGTTTTATTATATATTGGCTGGCTTAAACAGATTTTCCCCACCTTCGGGAAGAAACCGCGTCGTTCTTTACCTTCGCAATGTTTGCCGTCAGAGTGTAACTCGTAACCAATTTTACAAGAACACTCGTATCCACCGAGCGTATTGATACAATCGTGCTCGCAACCGTGATCCGTTAACACGCACTCGTCGAATTCTTAAACATTAAAGTAACACCGCAGTAGTTGGTCATCTACGTGTAAGTACGCGCGCGACAATCGATCGAGAATACGCGAAATTCGCAATGTGGCCTGTGTGCTCTTGTACTACCGCTTTCGCTATATGTATATTACGTTCTATTACCTTTCATAAAAGTTGCCGAGAAACCAGCTTTTTGAACGGAGCCGTCGCTGATGAACTTAACGAGCAGCTTATTCCCCGTCGACTTAATATCTGGCGGTATCTTGTATCCGCAATAAACGCCGATTAAGGGGGAATCGTTGTTATGTCCGTCACGCACTTCAACGTAGTCGTACACGCAACTGTCGTGGTTCTCGATCTCGAAAGACTGAAATTTCAAGGCCACTTGATAATCTTGAGGTACGGACAACTTCCACACGCACTCTTTGCTGGATTGATATTCCTCTGGATAATTTGGCGACTCCAGATGTCCTACGCCATCTAATTCGACATCGCCGCCGCAAACGGCCTCGTAACTCGCAGTGAAACCACGATGGCCACTCTGCCTGCTGGAAGTCACATACGTTACCAGCATGCGACTTCCACTCGACACTATTGGCTCGTGCATCCTGCCACTGCCGCAATATCGACCTAAATTCAAAAATGAACGCCAAGAGTTTGAGCGAATTATATAGAATTGTAGAAGAGCGTTAGTATACATAGGCTTCTCCTGGCAAGCCTGATGGGCTAATGTCCATTTCTGCCAATGTAGATTAACTTCAATCAAGGTTTAACTTGATTTCTTCTTTCTTTTTCTAACTTTTAGAACTAGAAAAAAATGACAGGTAAGTTAAACGGAGATAAAAATTAACCTGCATTGATAGAAATGGACATAACGAAAACAACGCGTGCAAAGGATCCCGCACACTTCTTTTACGAAGAAACCCAGCTTCTGTCAAATTGACTAAATTTTTTATATGTGATTGCTTTTATGATGCTGATCAAAAGTCTCGCAATAAGCATGACCTGAGAAAAGCTCAACTTTTACGATTACGTGGTAATTGCCCTGCAAAGCAAAACCTAAAAGAGCCTAGTCTCTAAAAGAGATAGAGACTAATAGTTTTCACAAGCAACCATGCATATCAAAAATTTAGCTAATTTGACAGAAGCTGGTTTCTTCATAAGAAGTGTGCGAGGTCTTTTATTAAAGTTACGTATACGATCCACACGTACAGCTTTTCCTAAACGCTTCCTAATCGCTCCTTTCTCATAATTTCGCTAATCTTTCGCCCCTCTTTCGCACTATCGAGAATGTTGGATGACCCAAGCACTTCGCGCGCGCGCGCGGGCTTCTTTGATATAAATAAATGCTTATACCTAAGGAGGAAGGAAGAAAAAATTTCTCACCTAATACTCGACTCTTGTACCAGTACCCGTCTCGAATCTCAAGGTAATCGCTCCGGCAATAATCACTTTTGAATATGTCGAGAGACGTGATATTTAATACGATACGTTCGCCATGCGTCGCCGTAATCCTCCATTCGCATCGTTCTCCATCGACAGACGGAGAACTATTCGGGTGATTCGGTGATCCGAAGTTACCACTGTTCTCCTGAAAGGTTCTACCGCATTCTGTAAAAATTCACCAGTCGTTCAAGTCTATCCATTTAATTGGGTTAGGCTAAAAGAAGTCAAACGACATATCTGGCATATATTTCGGACGAAACGAAGCGCAAAGGATTTAAAATATTTCAATTTTAGCGTGTTCACACTTTTAATTCTTATTTTCTCATCAATGTATAAAATATATATGTATATTTAGTACTGTGTCATCGACCGAAAAATTTGATCGTAGAAACTGACGAATGTTAAATGTTTCAACGTCAAGCTTCCTTCATTTTAATGCAATATATATTTAATTTTTCATAATTACTAATTTGAAAATCCCAACAAGAATGCACAAGATTCTTATTGCGTTAAATTCTTACTGTGACACTTATACAAAAGATTCGTTTGTGCGATGTCGCCCTCGCTCAATCTAATTCTTTGTCCAATCTCGGGTCTCTTTTTTCCATGGGTTTCCATAGGTAAGATCGTGTCCAGATA
The DNA here is from genome assembly GCF_030848805.1 of Temnothorax longispinosus. NCBI lineage: Eukaryota > Metazoa > Arthropoda > Insecta > Hymenoptera > Formicidae > Temnothorax > Temnothorax longispinosus. The sequence goes on along the minus strand of NC_092363.1, from coordinate 16,449,501 downwards.
AGTGCCTTTCGAAAAGGTATTCTTTGCATAGTGCATAATAGAGTCATAATCATAGGGCAAGCCGAGTGAATTAACCTCTTCCTCTGTCAACTTGTTGAAATTGTACTCCTGACCTGCAACAAGACATAGTATTTTCGCCGAATTACACAAGTTCACCTCGTGTGCCGTGTGGAAAAATCTTTAAAATGCAATGCGCGCGCGCGTGTATGCGCGTGAGAATATTTCTTTTTAAATAAATTAATGTTAAACCATCTAAAGAGCTCTATAAGTTTGTGCTTATAACGATAAAATTATGAAAATTTTTCTTTAATTTTCGATATTAAGCATCCTTCTAATCCTTGATCTCTGTCGTCAAGAAGGAAAGAAGAAAAGACGTGCAAATTCGTCGGATAATGAGATAAATTGTCGACTCGCTAGCCCATAATAGCGACATTGGATTCCTCGATTACAGGGAAATAAATTTTCTCGAGATTCATACGTATATATTAATAAACCTGTATGTACATTTAATATTACCTTTTAATATCGGTAATTTGATTTTTTGAGTTTTCATAGTTGTTAGAATTTCCACGTAGCAATGTAATATATTATATAGCGTCATGCCGCTATTTCGCGACATACCGATGTGTTTTCTATTGCGTATCATTAAAAAAAATGATACGTTACATATGCGCGACACTTTGCAACACACTTAGACAAACGATCGACAAATGTAAATCTTTTCGAAACGATTTCTATCGTATCATTTTATCAAACACAACTAGCTGATGTTAGAAAATCTTCGACGCATCGGTTTCTTTCAAAATCTGAAGCAGACGGATGTAATATTGTCAATAATTTTAAGGCCAAATAATGAACCTTTGTACGTACATAGTGATGAGTGATTGAAGATAAAATATATTTTCGATGCGCAGACAAACTACACCTCCGAGCGGCTGCGATAGTAAATTTCCGATATTAAATATCAGCTATCTCTCCAGTTTAAATAATATATTACAATCACATTTTAGATTAGATTAGATATAATTTGAAACAAGTCGAAAGATAAAAGACCCTAAGTGCGGTACTGAAATATTGTTCCTTTGAGCTCTGAAATATAAGAGCACTTCTTTGAGAGCGCGCTTAGCGGAATGCATATATCACATAGGGCATAATTATATTACTGACAATCTCTTAAATCGGTCCTTGTACATACCCTGCGCAACAGCGATGCAATAGCTTTGATTAATGAGAAGATGGACGGGTCCCGTGCGCATGCCAATTTACGTTTTACACAACTCAATACACAAATGTTTTACAATATTGGTTCAATTGTACAGCGTGTGTTACGCGATGACTGATAAAATCTCGCCAAGTAAAATCCATCCCAGATCCTATAAGGGAGTTGGAGATTTGACAAATCTTCGATCATGTCAGCTCCCATACCGAAAAGATTAATAGGATCGATTTGAGAATGATTTTTAAAAAGATGTGTGATGAATGATTAAATAATGAGTACCGCTATAACCTTAGTGGTCTAATTACAATTATAACTTTAATTTAATAAAAGAAATCCGTTCAAAAATTTACATACTGATTCCAGAGATACGCTGGCCAATAAACGAGTTTGGAAAAGGGCATGTAAAAAGAACAAGAATTTTTAGAATATTTTTTTATCTGAAACTTGGTCATTCATTATTCCTACTTTGAAAATGTATTTTTCTTTTATAAAACTCGATAATTATAATTTTCAAGAGATTAACTTAATCGTTGGGCATAACTGGATCACAGATTAACTGTATTAAATTTTGAAATTATAAATAAATTCCGCTCACGTGATATTGATGTTGTTAGCGATAAATGTGACATCTTCCACGTATAAATATTTCAGGAGAAGCCATTCTGTCGCGCGCGCGTGCACAGCATTATTCTTTTAAATGCAAATCAAAGTAAATAAGCGATTGCATTTGCTATACTTGGATTTATTTAACATGGAAGGTATTATTGACATTAACTTACGTAAAAGATCATGCCATACACACACGTGCGATATTCACAGTTTCGGAATAAATCAGAGAGATCGTGCACTTACCACTCATAATATTATCGCGGATGATTTGTACATGACGGTCACGATCCGGTCGAGTATGTTCATGCCAAAATCCAACGACGTGACCCAACTCGTGTACAACTATACCAAACTTGTCACAGTTTTTCCCGATGCTAATAGCCTGCGGTCCATTACCTCTCTTTCCAACGAAAGAACAACATCTATCGAGAAAAATTTAGCAGGTTAAACATATACACAAGTTTCGGACATGACGTCTTTATCTTTTCTCCTCTTAAAATCATATAAAAGATATCGGGGGGCACATTGGAATATCTTATGGCCGCTATATATGTATAATTATCTTCGCGAGAGAAAGATTCGAGAAATGAACAAAGTCAAGTGAGGATATATTCGCTTAAAATGACTCGAAACTTTCGAATTGCTTATATACATATACACACACGCACACACATATGTAAATTGATAAGAATAAGGACGATAAATTGTGCAAATCAAGCGCTACGGATATATGATGTAATAATAATATAAAGTTGTCTGTGTCATGCGCGAGGCGCATACTCTCTCTAGACTCACCCGCAAGGTCTTTCCGTAAACAAAATGTAATTAGGATGCTCTCTAGGCACCCTCTCTACAAATTTGACGCAAGTGAAATTTTCCCAGTGTCTCATCGCCTGCTTGAACAAGGCTTTATGTGCGCCGGAAAAATTTCCATCGATCTCGTAAGGAATCACACCGTGATCCCACACTCGTTCCTTCCTCGCGGTAGCCGCCCGACGTATTCTGCTTAAATACACATGTCTCGTGCCACTCTTGTTCGCCAAGTATTTTGGTTTATGTTCTATATCATAGAACTCGATGGAACGAAGGCGTCGATCGTGTACAGAAACGATTTCGTCCGATGCATCGGTAATAAGGCCATGTATTCGTCGATTGCAATGACCGTGAGAACATCTGCGTAAAATTCTAATTGTAAGGATATACATACAAACGTATAGCGATATCACATGTACATATACATATATAGTCTTGTACATGCGCGCACGCGCACACAAAAGAAAAAAGAAAGAAAAGAAAATTTTAAAACCGCAACCAGAAATATATGCGCACATGCCTGCTATGTGATGCAATTGCAATTGTGATGAATTCAAAAATATAAGCATTTGTAAAGCGGAGAACGATTCCGAAAGTATAGCGATAAATGCGAACGTATAACTGTGAACGCGTAACTTTTAACGAGAGCGCGAATGAAATTAGCAATTGGCATTGGCAATCGCGACGAAACGCAACGTTAGGGATCACATTTTATTGTATCGCGATTGGCAAACATTGGAAGAATAAAGAATAAAACGCAACTAAAATCTAACCAGCAACAAACTAAATCCATGATAATGCTGGTCTAGTAACGATAACCATCAACGATAGCTGTAAAATCACTATTCAAAATATATTACATTGTTTCACGTTTTATTCTAGACGTGTGTTTTACGTTTTCGTATATTTTTCCTTCGCGTAAGAGAAAAATACCGATTCGAGCTATATATCAATTGTATGTTATATCAATCGGGGCGCATTTTGTAATGCAAACAATCTACTAATTCGTAATAAGATGGGGTGCGCGTGCGATCGGTACCTCGATAGGACTGTTGTGGGGACTGTCGAGCGACTGTGAAAGATCGCTCTGCTGCACTGCTGTGTGCACCTACCACCTATCAAGATCTCATAGTAGATAAATATATGGGAAATCGAGGTATCACGCCGCGCCACTATACAATAAGTGATCCCTTAGACTTATAGACAATTTAAGCGTATCCGTGTGAGCCCTTATATGTTAGGCAAGGCGTTGCTGAATCAGCAAAGCGTTACAATTACGATTAATTAGCGTGTCTCGCGTGTAAGCCGCCTTCAAGTATCACGATCGTAAGCATCGTGAGAAACGAGGAGAAGTACACTAGAGTGCGTTAATGAATCCGGTTGAGATTTACCGGAGCATTTACCGTGCTTCCTCTATGTACTACGCGTAGCTCGTTGTTGCGCCTAGTTGTGCTGTGTTGCGAGGAGATTAGCCATCTATTTCGCTGCTTCGACGAGATATTATACGGCACGACCGCGCGGTGTAGATCGTACGATTTGTTCGAGAGAGGGGCGGAGGAGAAGAGAGGAAGAATACACAACTGAAGATGCTAACGTGCAACGTATAAATGTTGATCTATTTCTATTGATAATAAATCGTTGCTGTTAAAAAATGATGCGAGTGTGATCGGTCTTGATCGAATTTATTCAACATTTATAACTTATGCATATTTATATATGACACTTCGCATAACAATTAATTAATGTATCAAGTCTAAAGACAAAATTTGCTGCATGCCTTGATTTTAAACAATTATTTTCAAGATAATTGAGCGTTTTAACCAGAGGCGAATATACTTGAGAATCGAAAGGAAAACACGCACGCACACACAGTCGTTGTTTATTAAACATCATATTGTAACGGTCTTCGTTTCGTATAGCTTCACAAAGTTTCGCACTCGTATAGCGTACTCTGCGCATGTACGTACATGTCAATGTGTTAATCCCATAGGGGTGAAAACCCAAAAGGGTCGCGATACATATATAGGGATTGGGGAGCGCACCGAACGTATAGATTGAGCTTTGAAACAAGCTTACGAAAGCGCGTGTTTACGCCCTATATCCGATATCGATGAAACATGATCGTATGGCGGTGATTCCCGACGAAGCTCTAGAGAATTCTAGGGAGGAGATTCAGCCCTCGCTGGACCCGCGAACGCGTGGCAGATACGAAACACGGATCAGTGGAAGCTCTAGGAAAGACGAATGAAAGGGGACGAGCAGCGCTCGTCAGTCAACTATATAAAACGGATTTTCTTTTCTTCCAACTTTGTAAACTAGCTAAAATAATGACTGTTTGTCGATTTGTCTGTGCCAAAGTTCCCGTTTATTTACAGATTGTATTGTTATATAGCAATCTCTTATTCTTGTATACTCGAATATATATATTCGATTTATTTGTTTATTTATCTGCACGCACGCGCACACGCACATCTCTTCCGTCTGATCGCTCCTATATCGTTGATGGTAATGTGTGACTACTACTGTCTATAGAAACTCTAGAATGCAACCTAGAACATGAAGTCAAAACGATTCGATACATCGCGGGTAAAAGATATAACACTAATGAATGAAAAAGTCAGAAAGCTATAAGCTTCTTTTCGCATTTAACTTTCGTGTATAAGAGTACACAAGGATAATGCGCGCGAACGACGTACCTAACATCACGGGCATACGCGCGAAATGTCGCTGCCAATGCTGACAAGTTATTGGCAGTTCGAGGGCTGAAAATGTCCGGACGTATGGGGTATAGTATCTCAAACCCCATTTTCCAGCTTTACGACAACGGCCATTGTTATTGGCATTGCGAGGTAGCTCCCGCTAACGGAAATACCGAGTTGGCGATACTTAGAAATTGATACGCTCGCCAATAGCCAAATGAAAGAGTGATAGGATATATATACATATATGCCATGCCAAATCGCAAATCTCGCGTTCGGGATCTTTTTCAACAATTTAATTGCGCATCCACAGTGAATCAACCATTTGATTTTTTATTCGGAAAACGATTTACGCGTGCACGTAATAATATCAATGGAAAATACTACGAATAATGTCTTTCATGCGTATAAGCTATAGCATTATTAACTTGTGTCATTTAGCCAACATTACCAATTTATGTCATCATTTATATATCAAGATTTACTATGCGTATGCTGGCGATATGAAAGCGAGATATCGGAACACGTATCGAGTCAAAGCAAAATAAAAGTAAACAATTCGCCACGCTAATGACTAACCGAGCCATGCTAGCTAATCTATTGCATCGTAGAGCTGCTAACGTTGTGATAACGTTTTTTATTAAATTTTAAATTGAACATTAAATCGAATATCTATATATTTGACTAAATTTGATTGCGCCTTCCTACCTTCTGCGATGATGACGTCGACGTCGTTGGTTTGCGACACTTTGCGTATTTGTTTCAGGTTGCGCGGTAAATGTTTCCTTGACGCCGCCTGTACGTACGCGACCTACATATTTATTATCCTCGAGAGTTAAAGTTGTAGGGGTTGTAGAGGTTGAAAATTCGAGAGGCACGTTGTCATTCGATTGTTTAGCTGTCACTGATCGACTCGATATCCAAGTCCTCCTGAAAAGCTGTCGATGAGCTTGTTGTCCAAAATGCCTTTTCTTTGAAGCTTGGGTCGAGAATTCCAATCTGATAGACACAATAATAGGCACAACTATCAATCGGTAAGTTTATCATTTTTTTTTTTTTTTTCTATGCTATTTATGCATATATATTTGACTATATAATATAATAGACAAATATGGATGTAATATCCATACAAATAAATGAAATAAAATAAATTAGGGTTAAATATTTCCAGAAGATATACATATATTTTTATTTACAGGATGAAAAGGACGACCATATGCAAAACGCATTTTCCGTTGAGATTTTTATATCATATTTCCTTCTCTAAAATTTATGTCAACACTTGTGATAATATTTTCTCACGCGTAATACTTGAAAAATATGCATTACGCAATAAAGAAAGATGTCAAATATATTATTAGATATGTTTCACTTAATTATTTTTGTATCGTGTGAAACGCACGCGGTATAAGAGAGTATATATTATAGTAAGTAAATTCATTGTAATACCTGAATTCAAAGCCCTCGTCTTTCACTGCGGGATTAGTATCATCGTTTCTAGCACTAAAGCTGAAACCATCTTCGGATTCGTCACCCGTGCTATATTGGTTGCGGTCTATCATAATAGGCTCTGACTTTTCTCGAGCAACCATCTGATCGTGCTCATGCAGCACCTGTTTGTTAGCATCGTGTTCGCTCTTAAACTGGAGAAGCTCTGGAATAAACAGTTTGATTTCTTCGAATTGAAAATTAATTGATTATAAAAGTTAACCATAAATATATATAATCGCAATTATATATAAATAAACACGAGTACTTTTTACAATTGCAAATTTGGTGTGTGTATGCGCGCCATATTTGTAAAATTATATTTGTTAAGTAAAATTACAAGGGCAATCATAACTATCGGAAAGTGTCGATATTGTGTCCCGATCAGTCCATTTCGACAGAACGTTGCGTTAATATATTATTTACCTGTAAGACCTTCCTCTTCCACCTGTAAGCCTTCATTTAATATTTCTTCTCTATACTTTTTCAATTCTTCCAAATAGCTTTTATTTAATTTTTGCTCGCGCCATTCTGTGTCGTATTTGATATTTGGCAGAGCAATGTCACCGAGAAAACCGCCTGAAATTAATCAAACGACACATATATCGTTATACAATTCCATACCGTCAACGGATTGAATGTACGAGTAACGCGCGTAATAAATTGGAATTCTTCCAATCTGCGATGTCGCAAGCGTATATATGCACATCCCTGCGTATGCGCTGGCGCCCGTTTCGGTTAATTAATTAGGCGCTCACGCACGCACGTACGTACGCACACACGATCACACCTCGATAAGTATTAACGAGGTTGAAATCGCCGCGCATTCGCGGCGACATATCCATAAATACAGCTTCGTAGCAACGAATTGCATAGCTGCAGTCACAGTTCATCCATTCGTATAATACATGCATTTATATACGCATGCATGCGCACAATAGGCCTAAGGTATTAAACTTGCTAAAGTATCAATTATAGTTTCCGATCTACATATATAGTTTCTATTATCTCCTCTATAATCATTTTTTTCAGTTTCCTTGCTTTCCGAGATGCTGTATAATATTATAATTATAGTCACTTGCAATAATTGTCTTGTTACAGTATAAGTCTAATAATAGATTTTTAAGAGAGTATATTGCAAAAGCTTTAATTTATAATATATAAAACATATAAAATGGATATACAATGTTACAATTCTCTACGTAGAATTGCAAGTGCGGCCCTGCACAGCTTCCGTATACGAATGCATGTATATGCACCGTGTAGTCGGTTACAAACCACGTAATGCCAAACCCCTGTCCGTTTCGAATCGGTGATTTCGTACCATTCAGGCGGGAGCATCGTCCGAATGTTCGCGGGAAATAATTTCATCGATACCCCACGATATTCATTACAAGTGATAAATGCCCTTCAATTCAGCTTTTCTTTTAATTCTCTTTTGTGTGTGTGTGTGTGTGTGTGTTTTGTGTACCACACACACACACACACATAAAATTTGTTCAGAGAACAGACTTTTCAAATTAAAAAAAAAAGAATGAAGATAATATTCAAGATGCTATCGTTCTGCCGCGGAATCGTGGCAAAGAGCCAATCGTGATGTCGGAACTGTTCCAATCTCCGAATCGATCAGAGAAGCCTCCTTTTCCATTTCCAGGACATTTGCAAGAGCACGCGAGATGTGAGACAGAGATAGATAAATAAATAGAGAGAGAGAGAGAGAGAGAGAGAGAGAGATATCAAACATTTATGAAATGGAGTAGACAAGAGCTACTTCTGGTTAGCTGAAAAGATAATTTTGACTTTTGCACTGAAATACTTACAAACGGCCAAACGATTCTATCGTCATCATAAAACATTGTCTCGCAATTACGCCAATTTTACTTTTTTTTAAGCTGTATCTTGTTGTCATTAGTGACGGATTATCTCTAGTTCTAACAACCTATTCTAAAATCGTTCCCATAATGTTATATACTGTGATGTGATTAACTATCGAGCTTAGATACTCGGAATGCGATTAATACGACAAAAAAAGATTTTTGGCCTTGAATTATTTTACGTCAATGCTCTCTCTACAGAGTATAGCGGACTTATTACTTAAATATACTTAAAAAAAGGGGGGAAACAAAGACAATGCGTGAAAAAAATGAAAAATGCTTAATATTCTCAATGTCAACATTCCGACTCTCAACATACAACATGTACAATGTACCATACGCATGTATTACTATACATATGTATAATCTGTCCGCGGATTATGTGAGTATGTGTATGAGTATGTGCTGTATTGATTCGAATGGAGAAACCTCTCGCATCGCGACGAGTCTCTATCGCGTCGGATTAAACGCTCACGTACACTACTGACGTCAACTTTATATCTGCTTTCTCTTCGTTTTTCCTTTCTTCTTCTTCTTCTTCTTCTTCTTCCTCGTCCTGCGCGCAATAACATGCAGTATTCGATGATAATTTTCTTTTGTTGATTTAAAGCGATATTTTACCCCTTTCAATCCTTTGTCAATGTCAATTCGATCGCGTCTGCATGACGCACGGTAGAATCGCAAGAAGGAGAAAGGAAGTTTGTTCATGTCGAACGAAATGTTGATATCGTGATTATCGAACAGTGTGATGTGAATATTCATCGGATTTATTTGTTTTTAAGTAAATTATATTGATTTGATACTGCAATTGAGATAATGTCAAAGACATTAAGGTACAATGGCGGATCGTCGTAGATTAAACATTTTGGAAAAACGTGTGACATATTTTAATTAATAAAATATCTCAGCGATATAAATATCATATCTTATATTATATTATTATTGCTTATTATTGGGCATCACTTGTCCGGAAACGAGAGGCTGCACGAAACACAAGAAAACTTCTCTATTATACAAATTATTAAGATACAAGTTCTACGAGTACTCGTGTATATCCTTTCTTCAATTTGATGCGACTTACGCGATGATTAAAAAAGACTATCTACATCTTTTAACGTTACAGCTCGAGCTTACAGCAAAAGCTCGGGCCCTTTATACTTTTCTCATCATCCCAATTTTACGTCATTCATCTGGCATACTCTTACCAATTTAATTTAGTACCACTCAAAAACTTTACCGCATCTCTGTTCATCGCTGTCTTCTCGGCGCAGTGATGCACTCAATCAGCCTGTTTTTTTAGGTACGGTTATTTAATGATGAAAACTCGATACGCACTAAGTATATATCTCCGATATACGCGATGCTCTGCACTACTCAATATAATGCACATATACATATCTAATATATCAAGCGATTATATATCGTGTGTGATCATTCCTTATATTCCTTAGGTATTTTCTTATATTGTATTTCGTATTTATGCTCGATCATAAACGGATTCTCTCTACAATATATAGATCTAATGTATCATATCGAAATAAAGTGCAATATCAAATGAAGATATCTTGCGGCAAAGAAATCATTATGGAGTACATAAAGCCGAATATGCGAGTACGCAGTTTCCACACTAATCACAAAAGAAACGATTTCTCTCGAGGTGACTGCCACTCTGTTATACATATGTCGCGAGCGATAATAACGAACTCGTGTTAATAATGATTCATTGTGTTTGCGCGACATTCCTCTCAATAACGTTTCCATTTTTATCTTGAAACTGATCGTTGTAACGATGGCTTGTGGATGGCTTGATCTCAATCGTAAAAACGATAAGTGTTAACGACAAGTATCTCTAGTTGACAAGCATCTTTCTATCCTCTTTTTCGCTGTTCTTCCGCGTCATAGTCCGTCTCTCGCGCACCAGTGAATATTCAATTTAATCCCAAAGGATAAATCCTCATCACGTTCACAGCTTCTGCGTCACTTTCCACTTCCTGAGTTTGATTCGATCAAATGTCATATAGTTTCACGTTCATTCATATGCCGAAAATATATTCCGAGAACCAAATAAAATTATTTCTTTCGTCAAGTTTCTAAAAATAAAATCGAAGAATAAAGAAAAGGAGATAGATTTCTAAGATTTGGTTGTATAGAGATACGCACATACAATATAATCACGAGTAAAGAGATAGCTCTGTGACTTACAAAGAACAATGTGCGTAGTGCGTATACGCGCGTAAAAATATACGAATAATACTATATAATAATGTTATATGTTTATAAACTGTAAACGTGCGCGCAATCTTAAGTATAACCGAGTTAAAACAAAGAGCTCGATAAATTAATACATGACGCATATAACATAATTATAATAGATTATATATGTAGTGTATTATTTTATTCACCTAACTCTGAGTACAATATAATGAAACGACCATCAAGTCCAGAGCTTGGATACATGTATATGGTAAGAGTAAATATTGTGTGTGTGTGTGTGTGTGTGTTCTAAAATTCTAAATAAATGGTAAGACATCAAAATCTCGTTTCCTCGTCTGGAATTAAAGAAAAAGCCCCACTAACTGCGTGCCAGAGGCATGCCGAGGGTTGAAAGGTTATCACTCGACGTGATAATCAAGCAAACAGAAGGAAAGCAAGGCGAATGGCATGCTACATCCCGGCTTAACCGAGAGCATCGAAGAGAATCGATTCGCATTGATTTATAAACGGCTATCTTGAATAATACTTTTTATACAGCTCTTGCAGATTTAATTTTATTATATATTACGTCTCACTGAAAAATATTTTCAATCACTTATAAATATGAAAGAAAATCGTTTACTAATGTCTTCTCGATAAGCGTGTGATTTATACTTGATTATTGTTGTTATATTTTCAATATTAAAGCAATAAATTTCAGCAAACTGTTGCCAAGTACCTTACTTGCTTTTTAATTTTCATTGCTTCGCGTATCTTGTGTAATTATGTATAACTTTGGCAAACTTACGTTTGATACTATTCAGCATTCCAAGTGCATATTTTCTGCACTGATGCTATAATCTTCTCGTTTACGCCAATTTGTCTTGTTTCATCGTAGTTGACTATAACTTACTTGTTTAGATGTAATATTAAAACACACACGCGCGCATACACACACACACACACACACACAAGAATATTCTTGATTTGAAAATATATTTAGTTTGCTCGAATGAAGTCATTATATAAGTAAAAAAAAAAAAGTTGAAATTCTTATAAGAAGATATAGACTGTTTCATATATATATATATATATAAGCAAGATCACTATAATCTTCTTATAAGAATTTCAACTTTTTATTTCAAAATTTGTTTTCTTGGTTGAACTGTATAATGACTTTATTCAAGCAAGTTTTCCTCGTTTAACGCAATATAATCTCATTTCAAAATTTCCACTTTGAAACTAAAGATATTTTCAAATCAAGAATATTCTTTTTTCTGTGTGTGTGTGTGTGCGTGCAGTGTGTTGTGACGCGAATGAACATTGCATGTAATGTGATTTAGCTTCGAGATTTTTTACACAACGTTCGAGTTATATGCGTTCATTCGATAGCTAGATATTAATCATTAGACATAGATGTAATTTTGCACCTTGTGGTATATACATACATATAAACTTGCGTCGTTCGACGTAATGTTTTGACATCACTATCAATTACATTATATAAAATGCACGAGTACATGCAGTATCGTGCATGATTCTGTAAAAATTCATATACAAATAATCTGCATTATCTGATTATGCTATCTTCTCGCGGTCAATTATAATCTCAAGAATTTTAATTTTAATAAACTAATCAGTAAAGAAATGTATAATATACTAATGGTATAATTGAAAAACTTATTTAACATTATCCATCGCATTGTGCCATCAATTCTTCCGGCCGCAAATATTTTTTTGCGCATATTTAAAGTTGTAATAGTTGAAAATGTAGGACGTGTTTTTTGATGCACGTAATATATACCACACTTGTCGTGTACACTCTATCAAAGTCTTCTAATTTAGAGAGGAAAACAATTAGGGCGAAAGCAAGCATCAGACAGCAAATAAGAGAGAAAGAGAAAGAGGGGGGAGAATGGAAGTGGCGAAAGAGGGAGAGGGGACGAGAGAAAGGGCGAGAGAGAGAGGGAAAGAGAAAGAGAGTGGGAGGGAGGAAGAGAAAGAGAAATGGCGAAAGAGTATAAAGAACGCAGAGGAAAAGGGTAAATCACCAACATATGTCTCGCACAGATAAAAATTTAATGTGAAGCAACGTGAAGCCCTGGCTTTTGAGCGGAAAAGCTTTGAAAAAGCATGCATTTTTGCCCTGTTCGTTACAGATAATTAAACTTCTTTTTGCAGATAAAACGAATATCAATGCTTTTGAGCCTCTTTACTTGAAAGACGTTTTCAAACTTTTAGGATTGGTCAAAACAAATATATTGCGAAGGAAAGATATTCGGAAAGATTTAATCGCTCGAACGTTCGAGAAATAAGAGCCATTCAAAAACGAGATGCAGTACAAGATTCATCGAATGCATTTTTAGACGAGAAATCACAGCATATGGCAGTTGTACTTTACGTAGAAAGAAGAGAGAAACGCGTGTTCGACAACACCATGCACCAGGATGCATTAGCGTTACGAGAATCCGCGCGAGAACGCGATCTTGACGCTGTTTTTTCGAGCGGCCGACTTTTTCTTCAGCCTTTTCAGAGCAACATAGAGAAGATTGCGACATGCTTTTTCCTCATTAATAAGACACACTTGAACGTAGCATACTGATTTACTGATCTTTATGAAAACTTTCTTCAAGTCTGTCGAATATACATATAATTGGAAGCTAAAAATTTCGTAAACTGTAACAACAGGAAGAGAAACGTTCTGGGCTGAAATCTCTTTTGCATAAAAACTTATGTTAATAGATTATATTTATATACAGTGATATACATCAGTGTGCGTGTGTGTGTGTGTGCGCGCGTGTACATGAGCATACATGGGTGTGTGTGTGTGTACTACAAATAATCCATTGGAGATTACTGTACCTAAAAATTCACCCAGTGAGAGTATCACATGTGTGTGCTACATCAAATTGTACATATACATATGTGTGGATTATGTATTTGTCGCAATAATAGTCTCAGAAATTTTATTAATTTTAAGAGCGTGATATAAAGTAAATGTAAAAATTTAATATAAACAATTCCAACAATATAAGTAATTCCAATAAAACAAATTCCGCATGTATTGAAAATATAGTGTTAACAGCCGATGGATTGTACGAAATATCGCCGGCTTTTGATCTTCGTTTAAGTCGCTGAGACTTTCTTCACAAAGAACAAAGAATTTAAAGACTTCCGTCAAGCAATCTGCATTACGTCGATTATATTTGCAAGCATCGGATGGAAGATTTACCATTTCTCTTATGTAATTAACAATAATCGGTAACAATAATCGACGACTCTGGTATCGATAGCTGCTAGTAATGATATACTATCACTACGAGTTTTCTTAGTTTATTATTATATATTTGTTATATATTGTTATTATATTTCTTAAAGATTAATCGGCCCTTGAATAATAAAACGTTTGGGCGAAAAGAGAGTAGCGGAAGAATGAGCAAAAAATAATAATGCACTTGAAAGAAACGCAATTATTTGTCCGGATTTTTGAGAAATTATTTAAAGCGATTATCGTTAGTATCATCTAATATATTCTAATGTTAAAGTTACGATTCTAAAAATTTGAAGGAAAATGTTGCTCCTGTTCTTTTTTCGAATCAAGTCAATACCACACCCGAAAAATGTGCCGTATCATTCCCTTCTTTCCCTTCTTTTTTCCCCTCCACTGCTGACTCGTCTACAGTTCTCGAGACACTTCCAAGATAATAATTTCGAGAGGAAGGAAAAGACTACCCTATCTCTTCACTATGGCAATCCTCTCAGACCTCAGCAGTCAAATTCATCTTGAATACGAGTCTTTAGAGTTCTAAAAGAAAAGGAATTACCTAACGGAAAACAGAGATACCATTCATTCGAGAATAATCAATGTCTCTTTCCCAGACCAAAACCAAGAACATTTGTCCTTAATTGGCCATCTATTTATATCCTATTATTTTATTTGTTGCCAATTATTCTAGCTTGTATCACATATCGTGTAATATCGTTAAATTGATTGTTTAAATATCTTTTGTGTGTTGTATGTAACGCATCAAGTGTCGGAAGGCTGAATCGAATGCCTAAAGTGTTAAGAATAAAGTGTTGAACAAATATTTTGGAGAATTAATATGTTTTATCAAATCGAATAAAATTCAATAAAATTCTTGGTTTTGAAATAAAATTTCAATAAAAGATACAACATATACTTGAAGTTAAAGAAAGAATCAGATATACATATATACGCGTCACTCGCATCTGCCTTTATAAAAATTTGTTTTTCTTTGCTTACAGCAATCAAAAAATCTATACACTCGACACACTCTATCCTTTTCCCCTTAAAAAAAATTTACTCGATTACAATATTATTAGTAATAATTACATCTAATTTTTTTCTATAAATGCATTTTTTTTTTTAACAGTTCCGATATATACAACCATCAATCTTTTTCTTTTTATTTTTTGTGCTTACCTGCCTTGCAAATATCAATATCTAAATCTCCAGTGATAATGTGCGGAAACTTGACGTTGAGTAGGTCCTCGACGGAGAACTTGTGTCGTCGTTTATCGCGCTCATTCTCATCAGTGTTATTTTCAACGGCTCGGCAATCGACGATCTTGGCCAGCAAGTAGACGATTGCGAGTACCAAGAGTGGCTTCATCTCGAGATTATCGGATAAAATATCGATATGACGATAACGACGGCGGTAACGACGACGATGACGACGACAACGACGATGATAACGAAGACGACGAAGACGACGACGACGACGACTCTCGAATACCAGTTGGGTCATAACAAACGAAACGTGCTACTGTCCGCGCGTATTACATTGTTATATTAATGAAAGAAATTCGACTGTAACGTTTATTGCAAATGTAGCGTTTATTTTTCGACTTGAGCAAATCATTGATCGCATTAGCGTCCCGCGCGCTTTCATCTGGCGATGACACGTGAGGACAATTCGTGAGAGAAAGAGTGAACGCGGGAAAAGAATTAATGTCCACACGAAATGTCTATTATACATATACATCCAATTGCCGCGCGTTATCTCCCAAACACATAATTCGGCCCGGCCGAATAAACAATTAAAATTCACGTTACGATTCGCCAAACGGAGCGGACGGCAATCGTCCTTGCGTGGAGAACGTGGAGAACAGACTGAACTGAACGTATCCCTCGCGGCAGACACGAACGCGTCATTCGAAAGCGCGCGCTCATACTGGCGTTAAGTCGAGAGAGGGATGGAGAAGGAAGGGGATATATATGTATGTATATCCAGAGGGGATGCCAACCGGTCCCCCCCTCGCAAACTGCACAGCACGAGGGTGGCCGAGACACTGACCGAGCTTCCGCACTTGGAAGAATGGAGGACGGAGGACCCAAGAGATTTTTCATCGCATAAGTATAAAGATACACGAATATTTTTCTGGGAAAAATGGAGGGAAGAGGAAACACAGAGTCTCATTTACAAACAACATAATATCCTATTACATATTTGAGAAAATATTCAAGTTATATTGTTACGATTAAGAAACGTTATTACGCGTGTATTTCACTATATCAAACGATTACCTTCGATTTATAGCTGCGTCTTTTTTTATATAATAATAGATTCATGACTTATTTTGAATATTAATAACGATTAATCTTATACAATTATTGCCAGATTAGAAAAGAATAACAATAAGCCATGGCATAAACTCACTTGCATTGCAGTAATAATTTCCTGAGATACTGAGATATTTAAAATGAAGACAATGAAGTACGCGTAATCAATTTAGTAACTTTAATTGTTTAAAGACGCAGACGCACAGGCATACGTACGCGTGCGCACGCGCAAATGCAGTGCTATTTATAAATATGCACAGAAAATAATAAACAATTTATGCTGACCATTTACGAGTTTGCATTGCTAAATATTCCAAAAGGATTGCGTTTGGCCCTACGCCCTTGGAACATATGTTTCATATCCCACGCGACGATTTCTATCGGTCAAGTATCGAATTACTGTCATGAGATCACCCCATTATATAAATTCTGCTCGTTTGCTTTCACAAGAATAAGTATAAAATTATTGTTGTTGTTGTTGTTGTTGTTTTGCTGCTGTTATTATTATTACTACTACTACTACTACTACTACTACTACTACTACCACTACTATTATTATAGGAATAAGTTTAAAGTTAATTAATATAATAACGATAATAAGAAATTTAAAATTTTATAAATATACGAGGAAATATGCGAAAAGCAATTTTCTTTCGATACTCTCTCATTCGAAGATTTATCCCTCAACAATTTCCAACCACTTAACATTAGCTGTAATTGCGTGGCAATAAGACCTCATCCAGGAAAGGGTATAAATCTAACTAACGATAAGAAACGAAATGAAATCTTTTTTTCATATTTCCCATATGACTTTTAACAACTTTTGTTTTTTTTTATGCGGAAAATTGTTTTTGCAAAAGTTGCAAATTGTCAAAGAATTATCTCCTCTTATCTAAAAAATTTCATTATTATACAGATTAATTCTCATTGTACAGCAAAAATTAAGATTTATTTTTGTAAGTCTTTCATAATTGTTTATAAGAAATCAGTATTTTTATGTTTTTTTTTTTTTAATCTTAAGAAATGGAAAATAGTTTCACGAAAATTAAATTAATAATTAAGTAACAACAGTTCAGATGGTGGTATCATGTCATAAGCACCATGTACCATTACATGGTACATGGTACATATATACAAACTCATTTTTCTTTTCTTTGATCTTTTCTTTTTCCATATATGTATCCAACCTTTTGTATAACGTAAATATATGTATACCTGTGTCTTTTTCTCGTTAGTTTAATTTTTATAACTTTCTTTTGCGTGGAGATATATACAGACATCCAGAGATATATGCTGAACAAATTAACGGCAGAGCAACCGTCTGTTGAGTAAAGCAGTAAATGACCCGATTCGATTTTCTCGGATTTTGCCATCTCGCATATATGTATATTATATATAAATTATAAGGAGAATTTGTCGAATGGCAAAACACAATACGCTGATGAAACAATGTAATTGTGATAGCAACAAGTACCAGAGACAAACACATTACATTATTGTTAATGTGTCATTGCAATGCAATTAAAATCGTCATTTGATGGTATAAATTTTTGAAAATACACATGACAATAGAGGAAAAAATAAAAATCGCGATGTTTTGTTCCATCGAGAGAGGACCGAATATATACACATACATATACAGGGCGCCCTATTTTAATTTACCTCTTCCCCCCCCCCCTTCTAAAAGAAACTTTTATTTTCGATTTGAGAAAAAATGCTTCAGACAAAAGTTATTTGGCTTGAAAGGGGACACATGATTCCGATGTGAACCATGTCGTAGATGTCATCGTTTTCAAGAAATTTCAAAGGCGACTATTTACAATTTCTTAAATGGAACTTGATTGTTTCCTTGAAATAAAAGTTGTAGATCTCGAGACGTTTTCAAAACACTAATAAAGCTCTCCTTCGTTAAGAATTTCCTGATATTTTAAATTTTGTCATACTTTTTTACCTTGATACTTTTATACGTAGGCTGATGAAAGGAATCGAATAATAATATTAATTTTTATATTTGCAATTTTGAAAAATTAAATGCGCTATAACAAAATGCAATCAAATCAGAATAATTTTTTCTGTTTTTTTACAATCGATTTTTTTCATTATTCTACGTACCTATAAAAGTATAAAGTGATCGAAAAATGAATACACTGTACGACATGGCTCGCATCGAAATCATGTGTCCCCCTTCAAGCAAAAACAACTTATTTTGTCTGCATTTTTTTTCTCGAATTAAAAATAAAAAAGTTTTTGAGGATAAATTAAAATGGGACACCCTGGTTTGTGTGTGTTTTTCCTTTTTATTAAAAAAAGAATATATATGATATATGTTGTGCATATAAAATAAAATAAATTTTTAATTACTGCGAACCGTGTACGACAATAACGTATTCTGCTACATATGTATATTTCACTCGATAATATTTTACCTGTACACAATAGTGAGACGCGTTGATTCTCTCTCTGTAGATGTGCTGTCACCATTTCCAGTAGATAGTAGTAGATACCAAAGCACACGGTGTTGCATTAAACACGATATACCATGTCTCTTGATTTCTAGGTTATTACAGCTGATTGATAGCGTATTGATTCTGAAATCGAAATGTAAAATAAATTTTGGTAATTCTGAAAGAGACGGGCTTTCTCACCAATTTGGTTGAAACTTGACAATTTTGTGTATTTTGGTGCGCAAAACATGAATCTATAAATTAAAATTGTCGCTCTCAATTAGGAAAAAAGTTATTAAGCCCTAAAGTTGACAGTTGACAGTTGACAGTGGTTAGGATGTCTGTCATTTATTATACTTTTAGTATTTCAATATGCTAATTATTTTCTCTGCTTTAAAAAAGCATAATAACTCTATTTCTATTATCTTTTTCAACCGTTCAATTAAATATATTATGGTATATATTCAGTACAACAAAACTGCATATTTTCCAAAGAAAATAATAATTTATGTTTTTTGTTAAAGCAGAAAATAGATGGACCAACCATTCTCTGCTTTAGCAAAAAACATGAATTATATTTTTATTGCAAAAAAAAAGCAGTTTTGTTATACTAAATATGCCATAATATACCATATATTGAATTAAATGGTTAAAAAGGATAATAGAAATAGAGTTATTATGCTTTTTTAAAGCAGAGATATTGAAAGGTCTTATAAAATACTAAGAGCTACATATCCTAACCAAGCAACTGTCAACTTTAGTACTTGATAACTTTTTTCCTAATTGAGCGAGCGACAATTTTAACTTATAGATTCATGTTTTAAAACGCACCAAAATACACAAAATTGTTAAGTTTTAGCCAAAACTCGGTGATGAGTTGCCCCTATCTCCTTCATAATTACCTTTACCTGTACATACACAATAGTGAGTGGATAGTGAGACGCGTTGACTCTTTTCTCCGTAGATGTGCTGTACATCATCATTTCCACTTTCCAGACACCAAGGCGCACACACACCGCGACATGATTATTTCGACATAATCATAACTCGTGTAACGGATGCAAGATCATATTTAATTTATAACGATGATGAAAGAAAGACCGCGCGCGGTGTTATACGTACATACATTATATACATATACATTATACCGCGTTTTTTTACTTCTAGGTTATTAACTGTTATTATACTGATCGAAGCTATCGATTGGGTCTACTTAGAATTTGATCGATTGAACGGTTATTGAGATATCTAATAATTTAATATCGAGTCTCACACAGTGCAGTACATACATACGGTCTCGCTTCGCGTTGCACTATCGCGATTGCGGATTGCGGCGATGGCGCGATACCGTGTCTCTTTTAAATGAGAGAGATTTACCGACAGAGAATGCTTGTTGTAAACATACATTGCATTTATCTTGTGAGTTAAATGCCAGACAATTTTAACTTGCAACAAAATAGAAAGGGGGCAGTATAGGGCAGCAACACAGCGCGACCTCGACTCTCGAACTCTCGACTCCCGAGAATCTCGAGGACTCGAGATCGAGACTCGACTTGACTCGAGGCCTGTTCCCTACGCGCTACTCGACGTTACACACGACACCACGACACGCGAGTCACGCGACCACTACGACCAGTAGAAAAATTTAATAAATAATGTCGATAGCGCTCGGAATGTGCGAGACACCCGGCTGTAACGCCGTTGCGAGTCTGCAATGTCCAACTTGCTTAAAAATCGGCATTCAGGGTTCATATTTCTGCAGCCAAGTAAGTAACACCGTTATACCATTTTAGGTTAAATTGGCCATCTCGCTTCCCCACATCCCCAATTTAACGTTATATATTCTGTTACGTGTTTCCGTTAGCACGTGTATTAAACGTCATCCGATATTATAATTATAATCGGGATCTAATGGCCGGACTAATGCTTTTTAGCAGTTGTCGAGAGATCTTTACTCACAATCACTATTAAACTTTCGTTAAACCAAGAGACCCGCCACAAGATTTATTTACCACTGATTTATCATATAAATCCCAGTTGTGTCCTAGGATTAGCTCTTGTTTCTGTCGCAATGGAATATTTTTTCACCATTTCAAAATTCTTTACAATCCGAATGCGCGATCCCCACCTCTCACACAAGAGGGAATTACTCCACACTCTAAACTAACTAACCGATAGACAGTCTCTAGAGTGAAAGATATTCGTTTAATTCGTTAGATTCGTTAGATTGGCCAATTAATGTAGCATTCTAATTTTCAGAATTGTTTCAAAGGTAGTTGGAAAACGCATAAAGTTATCCATCAATTGGCGAGTGAGTATACCATTACATTCGTGCCACTTTATTAACTTTAATAATACCTTTTTTTTTTTTTCCTTTCATTACGCGTAACACATTTGTATACCTATAATCAGAGGGAGAAAATGGAAACAAAGTTATAACCGACCATTATAATCCTTGGCCAACCTACAATTATACCGGGAAATTACGGCCGTATAAAAGGGAGCAACGTAGAGAGGTTCCCGAGCGTATTGCTCGGCCAGACTATGCCTTACATCCAGCTGGGATACCACTCAGTGAACAAGCTGTAAAAGGTTCTGGCCAGATAAAAATTCTCGACGATGAAGAAATCGAAGGCATGAGAGTCGCGTGCAAGGTACCGTATACGTTCTCGCGAATGACATAGATAGAGATGACAGAGAGAGGGATGTTGTTGAGCTTCCCCCGTATAGCGTTCTTTCTTTATTTCCAATGTATCGATTCCAAATTGAATTTTGCGTAGCTCGGCCGAGAAGTCTTGGACGAAGCTGCAAAGACGTGTGATATTGGCGTTACAACCGCCGAAATTGATAGAGTTGTGCACGAAGCTTGTATCGAGAGAGATTGTTACCCATCGCCGTTAAATTATTATCAATTTCCTGCCAGCTGTTGTACTTCTGTCAACGAAGTGATTTGCCATGGTATACCTGATACTCGACCCTTGCAGGATGGCGATATTTGTAATGGTATGAATCTGTCAATGTTAATTGTATCGTGTAAATTTTTTTCTTCTTTCGCGAGCATCAGAGATATTGCTTCTTCCCAGTTGACGTTACGGTGTATCACAACGGCTTTCACGGAGATTTGAACGAGACCTTTTTAGTGGGTAATGTAAAACCGGAAATAAAAAAGTTGGTGGAAGTGACATATGAATGCTTGTCCAAGGCCATTGACATTGTAAAACCTGGTGAGAAATACAGAGAGATTGGCAATGTCATACAAAAGCATGCGCAGGCGCATGGTCTCAGCGTGGTTCGTAGCTATTGCGGCCATGGAATTCATCGTTTGTTCCATACCGCGCCAAATGTGCCGCATTATGCCAGTAAGTAGCTTTCCCAAAGTGATTTTAAGAGTAAATTTCTTCTTTCGATCGAAAAGTTTATAGAAACATTTATTATATCTAGAAAATAAAGCGGTAGGTGTTATGAAACCTGGGCACTGCTTCACAATCGAGCCAATGATATCCCAAGGTACGTGGAAGGACGAAACATGGCCCGACAATTGGACTGCCGTTACATTGGATGGTCAATGGTCAGCGCAATTTGAGCATACGCTTTTAGTAACGGAGACCGGCTGCGACATTCTCACGAAACGGCTTGCAAATGACGGTAGGCCATGGTTTATAGATCACTTGTAGTGGCGTTTTCCTACAAGATCTAAGACGAAACTCAGATTCGCAAATCGGTAGGAGTCTAATGTGTAAGTTACCGCGTAATACTTTACCGAGTATATTTTGCAGCAACCTTTCCTTCTTGCAAATGTATAATAAGGACGAAAAAAGAAATAAACGGTACAATTGAGTTACCCTTGCAATTTTGCGTAGAGGCATCTGTATCTATGTAGCAAAACTTATCTTACGGTGCACGATAATTTTGAATATTAAATTTTTAATTTTGCCAAGTTTTCACAAGGCGACAGAAAGTTAAAGATATATAAGATACCTAATAAACTAATCATTTGTACTTGGAGTAAAGTATCAGTTACATGTATCTTTCTCGAAATTGTTATTGATTTACCCGTTACATACGTATATTGCCTTTACCAGACGATGATGCGCGAATATTTCAAGTAGCATGAGTGAAATTTCGCAATTGGCCGACTCTCCGATTGCCCGCGTCAACGGGAAACGCATGCACGCGTTTTCACGCGTTTCTCACACAGACAGACACACACACACACGCACACGCACACACAGGTAGCATAAGTAACTTTAAATAAATTATTAATTTACGACATACTGCTTATACCTATTTCTAGCGTCAATTATTAAAAAGTAATATACGTATGCGCGTTCGACAATATATTTGCTTCCTAGTTTTCTCTAAGAACGCAAACGACTGCCAAACTCAATACGAGAATCATTATCGTGCGACGTCGTTTTTCCATCTAGCAAAATCGCTGATTGCACATCTTTAATTTCCCCATCCTCATTCTCATTCTCGTACTCGTACTCCATGTCTCCGATATCATCTTTTCCCACGTTACTTTGATCATTATCGCTCGTAACGTAATCGCTCTCATCAGGCACAGTAATTTGGAGAGGTGACTTTTCATCATCGTTTTGTACGCTTTGCCTATGCGGGCGGTGCTGCTGACTGATTTTCATATTCTGATCTGATTTCGTCGGTTGATTATAATTTTGCTGTTCATCAGATTCACCATCGATCTGCGACCGTGTCATCTTACCGTGTTGAATTACTGCATCATCACCGTCATCGTTCTTATGATTAAACGGCATTGCCTCGTCTTTCCGCATATCTTCTTTCTGTTGTTTCCGAAGCTGTCCAATGAGACGACTGTTGACGTTACCGGCAGCAGCCAGCGCGGCTAATTTCTCAGCAGCTTCTCTATTGGGAAGTGTCGTGTAGAATCTTGTCGATATAACATCGTCGTCGACCACTTTATCGAAATATGTCGTCGGATTTCTCTGATGGATCATCTCTCCGTATTCAATATTGTTTTCAGACTGTTCCGCTCCACCTAAGGGATGATATGTAACTTCTTCGCCAGAGTGCACATTGTCATTTTGTTTACGTATGTCTACCGAAGATTCGGGATCGAGATTATAATCTGCCGTGACACTTTCGGAGGCGTAATCTTGGTCGGGTAAAATTTGCTGCTGTCGCCGCTGTTGCAGCTGATTAGTCTGTTCGTCATAATTGAAAGAATGCATTTGCGGTTGAGAAAAGCTCGTTGCCGCAAGTTGTTCCGATTCAAGTGCTTGGTCGATTTGTTGTTGTTGATGAAGGACGTGTTGCTCATCTAATAATCATAAGAATCAAAGGAAGAAGATATAACTTTTTATATATATATATATATATTTTAGCAACGGCACTCTATCGTGCCGAAGAATTTACCGAGGAGGAAGAAGGTGCGATTTTTCACACAAATTATTAGAATCGAGAATAATAAATTGATCTTTTCTCTCTTTTCAGTCGAGCGCGAAAGCTTGTCTCAATAAATATATCAAGTTGAATATTGTCCGAATTGTGAAGAGCTAATCTCGATTTTTCGAAAGAATTGCAGAGAGCAACGTGAAGAAAGTTCAAAATATTCAAAAGTTATACAGTGCGAATAATAGGCTCTATACACTCTCATTTCATTCACCCGCGTCCGCAATTTCCTCCTAAATCGGTCTAAATCTACTCTACGTTAACTCTATTTTGTATTACAGATGCGCTCTACCTGTTGTATATCGTTCTGCGAGTTTGTGTGGAAAATTATTCAACAGATTGTAGAGTTGTGAAGCTGACAACGGCGGTCCCGCTGGAGCCGGATGGCCTACGTGAAGGTCCGCGGCTGGTAGGTCCTGCCGCGCTATGGTGTATGCGTATGGTGCCTGCGGGATGGCGGTGGAAGGAAATCCGACGTTTAGAGAGCTATGAAGATTCGTTTGCATTGGCGTGCTTGACTGGCCAAATTGTACATTCGAACCTATAACACTCGTATCTGACAATGAGTTAAACGGGTGATTTGCAAAAAACTCGTTGGATTGCGGCTGAGGATTATTAATTATAATCGAGTATAGCCTCGTTATATCCAAATCCTGTGGTTGAAGGATGGCCGGCTGGACGGTTACGTGCTCCTTCAAAGTCACGTCGTTGCTTTCCGTAACTTGGTATTGATTGGGGGGAATCCCCGGTTGGGGCGGAATCGAGCTCGAGCTCGAGCTCGAGCTCGTCGCTGTTCCCTGCGACGATAAACTGCTGCTAATCGTGGCTAATCCAAAAGTGGTTCTTCTAGAATCTGTACAAAAGTAATATCCACACAGACGAGAGAGTAACATCACCGTCTGAATCTTGACATGTCCCACAATCCCACCCATGTAATGCTCGAAATGTAACGAGAATTTGCAATGAAAATTTTTACTTACTTTGTGCGGGAGTATGATAATTGAGATCGCTCGAGTACGGTTGGTGATCGGCGATCGGGGGCTTCGCCGCCGATGGGCTCAAATTTGGTGCCGGAATTGTGTGGATAGGTCCTTTGTCGTCGTCGACACCTCCCCGATGAGTAGGTGGCAGGGCTACTAGCTCCGGTCTGTATTCCGGACTGTATTCCGGTACCTTGTTTATAGAGTAAAATTCTTTGGTGGGAGCACGTTGTGGCATAATTGGACGGTTGTTCAGCAGGGATACTGCTCGCATTGGAATTTGATTCTTCCAGCTAGTCGACAAAACATTGTATACCGGCCGGCGAATTCTAAAATTGAGAATGAAATTGTCGAGTGAGGCAGAATCAGCGGAATGGAAATAGAGAATAAAAATGCGTATGTATAAACACTTAACGTTTAAAAATTGTCTTACCGGTAATTGGCGTGCTTGTAAGGTATTCGCGGCTGAGAAGACAGACCAGCACCGATATGAATGGTATTTCCCATAGATATTCTTTGATTGATGGGCCGGGGCTCCTTTAATATCAGCGTAGGAACGTACGGTGGCGGTGGTGCGAACGGTCTTCTAATCTTATTCTTCCCTTCGGAAAGGCAGATACACACGGCGAGGAGCCAACAAATCCAACTAGTTGTCTACAATTTGGTTTATACAGCGTATCGCGAATCGATTCTCTATCGGTCTATTTCGCTTCCTCCGAAAAATTTCAACGGGATTGAACTGATTGTAAGTAAGAGAGATTGCTCCCTATATTATTTTCAAAATGCAATAAGTGAAAACGAAACGATCTTTACTTAACATTTACTTAACAGTTATCGCCACAGGCTATGACTCTTTGGATAACGTGTCATCGCGTACCCGTAAAACCCGTAAAAGAGAAAATTGCCCCACGAATCGTTAGTGCTCTCTAAATGTGGGACGTTGTGCCACATTGGGGGCTCGCGCGAGAGGGGAAAAGCGAGTAGTATATAACTGCAGCTTGAAGAGCGAGAAGAAAATGTAAAATAATCGACAGTCGTTGAACGGTCCAACTGCGATACTTAATATCATATTGACCATTGGCTATTAATCTAAACTATTGCATCAATTTGCATCAATTTGCATTCGACAAAAGTCGAATCCTTCTTCGAGCCGCGCCGAATCGATTGAGACGTAAGATTTCTGGTTGTAAGACACAAAACCTCGCCTTGAAATTTTTCAATATTACTATTAAATATCTACCTATATATTCGGAAATATATAAATCACTGAATATATATTGGTAGCTAGTTGTTACAAACTCCTATTAATGAATCCTAGATTAGAGAAGGCGGGAATTTATAGACAATATTTCAATATCAGTGGCAACGTGTAATTTCTTATGTAAAATTTATCACGATTAGCTTACGCGTCGTCAATATAGCGTATCGCACTTATAGCGTTACCGCATCGTCGGTCGCCACAACGATTTAGATTAAGTTCGATCTTTCGTATAATTAAGGCAAATTAATGTTATACAATAACATATATCATAATAGAGGGGTATAATTGTGTGAATCTTTTATAATTAAATATCTTTTGTAACGCTCTGATGAAGAAATCACGTAAAAGTTCATCCAAGTACTTTCGATATAAACGCGATCTAATTTTTGCACAATATGTTGTGTATCTTACCTTCATAATAATTTACACTCTTGTCGGCTGCAATATGCAAAACTATGTCGATGTCGTTCCCGTTATAAGAAATTGTCTGACTTTTTCTCTTCTCTCTCTCTTTTTTTTTTATTTTTTAAATTAAACAATTAAAGTATCTCGATAAGGAAACAATTGTTAATTTAACATAGTAGTTCTACACTTATAAATAATCAAATATGAATTGCGCACACGGTGATTGACTATCGAGGAAGCACAACAACGTTCTGCACACAATTAGGTCATTGTCCTTCATTTATACTCCGAACCGGCGAATGTATTATCCAAGACTAAAACTGGCCTCCTACCGTCCTACCTCTCGTCAATCCACAGCAGTTGCTTCGAGATATCGTTGCCGATATCGGTAAGGTTGAGAAAAAAAATTATCCACTCGATCCAGACTCTCCTAATGACAGTTTTATTAACACATTTGATATATTTCTGTATTAATAAGTAAATAAAATATTTTTCTCGCCAAGAAAACTTGGATTTTCTTTTAGTATAATATTTATGCAGATTAAACTATACACTATACTATTGCCAAAAAGTTTTTTATGGCATGTTATTAAATAAAATAAAAGAACTATTGCGCAGTAAACATTAAATTTATAATATATACTGACGACATCGAAGGAAACTTAAATTCTTAGATTAGATGGTTCAAGATTTAAATACAAGTTAAATTTAATGGCAAACATTACGGGGAAAAAGAAAAGAACTGTTATCGTCATATTTGTTAACAAAAGATTTTATAAGCTATATGCACGAGCGCGCATGCAGTGCACGGCACACATACTTACACCAAAAATAGGATCTTTATTTTTTACAAAAGCCTTCTTGCAAATGTATTCTCGCTCGCGAGACTACGAATCGATTTGATCGAACGCGTACTTAATTTGGTCACGCTCTCGCAACGTTTCTCTCCATATATCCTTCGTACCGGACTCGCTTGGGAATGCAGTCGTTGATGCGCGGTTAAAACTGCTACTGCTACTGCTACGGGTGTGATCCGGTGACCTATATAATTGCAAAAAATATGATGCTCATATAGAACTACGAAAAGAAATTAATGTTTGACAACGTAAAAAATCTCATGTTTATATATATATATATATATATATATATATAATTTTATATTGTATTGTAGACCACACTTGGCACATATTTGTAAATTTGCACACGTTGTAACTTTTAATGATCATCAGTATAGCTTAATTATAGTTTATATGTACGATTATCATTAGTGTGTGTGTGTTTACACTTTTATATCTCAACTTTATAAAGATACACATTTAAAGCGATCCATATTTTGGTCCACATGGGCAATCTTTTTACATACAAAAGTTTTTCTATCCAATCAATATATTATCTGATGTCAGTGATGTCAATAGCGTACTGTACTACATATAATACACGGTAGTGATCAAGTGATATGCATATGAACGTGTCAAGATTGGAGATGAAATGGAATTGCTTTTAAATATATAAAAGAAAACCTTTACAATTCTCTCCTGGGTGTAACGGAATTGTTCGTCTCCCATTCTGTCTCCATACATTTAATTACATCGCTCGCTATTCCGTTATTACTGTATATCCTGTTAAGGAAATTGAGGTTATATTACATTTAATTCTCGCCAATTCTCGCGCTACGTCTCGAAAATTTCGAAATCCTGCAAGATATATAAAAAGTCAATTTTATATAAGAAAAAAAGAGCTGCCTATTTCCTGCCGTCAATTATACATATATTTGTACGCTATTATGCGTTAAAAGCAACAGAAATTTAAATACATTGTACAACGTGCCTCTGCATCAAAGAAATTTTTTCATAAAAATGTGTGCGCGTAACGTTCAGATTAGATTATCTCATACATATGCTCTAATTAACTTATCGCTTCGATGAAAAGCAAAATAGATTCTCTCTCTCTCTCTCCCTCTCTCCCCCCCCCCCCTACCCTATCACTCCTTGATATATGTACATACTATAGAAGTAGAACGTAGAATGTAGTAACGTGGCCTTGGCACATAGAAAAACAAACCCAAGCAGTAAGCAAATCAGCCAATGCGGCCGTGTCCAGCCAAACCTCTGCTTAGCGAACCGAAAGGTAGCAATTGAATGTGATTGGTTCTTACCTTTGGATCCAACCAATTACATTAAGGGTCGGCAGGAGACACGGTGGAGACCTCTGTCGGGTTGGCTTAGCTGCGACTCGCTGCGAGTCCGTATATTATTTATTATAAATTTTTAAGAGCCAAAATGGAAAATCCGGCTCTGTACCGGGTTGCGGCTGATCTTACTGATTAAAACGAGCATAAGTTTAATGAGATTCGTTAATTAATTTGGCTAAAGTTTAGGAAAAATCACGGCTACAAATGGTTTTTCCCAAATTGCTACCTTTCGCTTAGCTAAGCAGATGTTCGGCAAAACGCAGCCAATCACAGCCAAGAACTTAAGCACGGCCCTAAGCGGTAGCGAATCCATACCGTTAATTTCTTACTGCTTAAGTTTTTCTATGTGCCAAGGCCCACCGTTTAATGACATTCGCAACGGTATATGTATACGTTACAAGTATAACGGTAATTAAATATCCACAGTTGGCTAACCCACCAAAATCGACCAAATTAAACAGCTGATATAAAGAAACAATTGTAATGTCAATTTTAGGGCCACTTCGACCAAGCTCTGATTAACATCGTTGATTAGTCCATTGAAAATGAGTGAAATGACCAATCGCCTTTGCTAATCTGCTTAATGATAAAATATGATTGGTCATTTTGACATAATTATTGGGCGCGTTCAACAAAACCGCTCAGTAGCACCACGTGCGTGGCTCTTACTTTTATGCCCGATCTACAATAGCTGTAGTAAGCTGTAGTAAGCCTCAAGATGTAAGAAATTGACCAATCACAGTCGATTATTCTCCTCACATTCGCCTGTAATTGGTCAATTTCTTACGGCTTGAGGCTTACTACAGCTTACTACAGCTATTGTAGATCGGGCATTAGACCCAACAAATCAGCGTAGCATATCGATAAGACGACACTCAACAGTTTTGTCTACTGAACGCGGCCATTGAGTGTCGTCTTTAGGCTGAGTTTCCACTGAGCGCGTCACGCGTCGCGTCATCCAATCAAAACATCCCATTTCGATCCCGTCACAAGAATGTAATGAAATGGGATGTTTTGATTGGTTAACTTGTGACGACGCGACGCGTGACGCGCTCAGTGGAAACTCAGCCTAATGGCTTCTGTCCACAGGACGCGGAAACGCTTGCCGCGCGGCAAGAAACAACGCGGTAGCCACGCAACGTGTCGCTTTTCCGTAAGAACCAAAAGTTTATTGGCTACCGCGTCGCTTCTTGCCGTGCGGCAAGCGTTTTCGCGTCCTGTGGGCAGGAGCCATAAGTAATGCTAAAGGCTGGAGTCCCATGGCATGTATTTTCCGCGTAACGCGTAACCGCGTAACCAATTAGAAACGTTTCGCATTTTCGGTTATGCATATTCGCGCTTCTGATTGGTTACGCGGTTACGCGTTACGGATCTTGGATGGAGAAAAAATTGACCAATCATATTTCAACAATTCACCAATTGACGATTGCGATTGGTTAATTCTTTCTCTGTCCGAGTCCGAGATCTCGGAGCGATTTCTAGCATCGTGGACACAAGGCTTAAGAGCCAATTTCACCAACCACAGTTAGCTTAACCGATGGTTAAAGTTAGCAGAATTGACCAATAGAAATGAATCCACCCTGCTTTCTATTGGTCAATCCTGCTAACTTTAACCGTCGGTTAAGCTAACTGTGGTTGGTAAAATTGGCCCTAAGAGCCAATCACGTTCGATTGCTACTGTGAGCGGTTTGTTCTACTAGAGCTCTAGTTTGTTCTGCTGCTGAACGCGGCCATTGGCAATACTGAGTAAACTATACACATATATATTATATATATATTGTGTATACATATACAACCTGGTTTACCTGGTTACTTTGGACCGTTGTGGCATATCGATTTTGTTTTCTTAATTTTATTAATGTTATAGTCGTTTAAACGATTTTCCACGAACTTGAAAGATGTCCACGAAATCTCCAGTGGATTTGCGATCGGAATTGGCGGAATTAGTGAAACGCAAAGCCGAGATTGCTGTGAGTACCATGTTATGTCAATTTTTATGCATGCAGCATGCAGCATGAAATATCGTTACGCACTTACGCATATAAGATGCAAAATTCTTGACACGTTTTAATTATCGTTTTACTTGAAATATAAATAATGAACAATGGATTGCGTGCGTGGGTGTACGTAGGTTATTAAGTGTGTGTGGGTGTGTGTGGTGTTTGAAAGAAAGGAGAAAATTCGGACACTGTTTGATACTTTTGTCGTGTCATAAGATAGCAGTAGTTGTTGGGAGCAATCATTAATAATTTGTATAACGATCGATATTTTGTATACCGTCAAATTTTTACAAAGATAAATTTTTGCAGGAGACGTTAGCCAACTTGGAACGTCAAATATATGCCTTCGAGGGAAGTTATTTAGAGGACACTCAATTGTATGGAAATATAATAAGAGGTTGGGATAGATATTTAGCGAGTAACAAAAATACCAACAGTAAAGCTGATAAGCGTAACAGGAAATTTAAAGAGGCAGAGAGATTATTTTCTAAATCGTCCATTACATCCATGGCAGTAAGTAGTTACACGCATCTATTTAACCACATCTTTCTCTCGTGATGTGCGTTTCATTCATTATATACGTGATACAAGTAGATACTATTTATAAAACTAAACTTGACGTGTACTTTCTTTCGCACACTTTCAATATGTTCCATACGTGTAATATATTATTAATCTGGTCAGAATGATACATTGTCGTTAGATTAATCTGCATTACTTTCTATTATAGGCGGTTAGCGGACTCGTTGAGAATACACAAGAAAAAAGTAAGGACCTCAATGGATATTCGTGATTATATATTTATTTGTTTATAAAAATACTATCCTTATTTGGATCTCTATCTATATTTTGTACACTTTTCTTTCGTATTCTCTTTTCTGTAGAAATAATAGCATTTTAATTTTTACAAATATGTTTAGTAACTGTTTTCATTTAATTGGAATTATTCCCTGACATTACGTTATTGTATTACTGTCTTATAAATAGAATATATCTGCACACTGATTTTCTTGTTTGGATTGCTTCACGTCTGAAAGAAGACACAAGATTGCTAGAGTTCGCATCTAAGTTACGGGAAAATTAATATTCATGATAAAACTAACATTGTTCAATATACGTAGAAACGTGCTGCATTAAAATGCGTTTATTTTTATTCATGAAAATGTCAGGTATCGCCCATTAATGCGGACTGATTTTATGTGTGACAATGATGCTCGAGTGATTATTAAAGTTTTTCCATATTCGAATAGAATTAGTCGCGACACATCTGTGTGCTTATTATATATATTATAGTATTATATAAATTATATTTTATGATAAATTATGATGGTGGTTCTTCTTTCTTCTTCTTTTATTATTATTTCTTCGTTTTCCTCTTGATCTCTATGCATGTGTCTCGAGGTATAAATAACGGTATGCTTTAAAGGAATGTCGATTAGTATCTTGCAAATATGGCAAGTGTAGCATACCAACTGATTAATTAGTTAATTCTAATGAAAATGAATAATATTTTTATCACACAAATGTTTATCTAATAATACGAAAGAGATGATGCGCCGTGCGTGAGAACAGTACGTGAAAAGACTTTATTTCTAACACTCGCTTATGCACCTGCGTATCTCCATCTGCGATCTGCGATCGATATCTATATCTTCCTATCAGCTTGCTTTCTCTCCATTTGTATACATTTTATACCGTTAATATGAGATCCCTGCTTCCAGTTGAACGATACAGCGAATCAGAGTCTCAGATTGGGAATAGCGGCAGCGAGGACAATTGCAACTTTGGCAATTCAAATGCGATTCCTTCCAGCAATAACAAAGAAGCTAGTGGAAAAAATCATACTTCTATTCAAACCGGACATGTCCAAAATAGTGGCGCTCTCAATAGCTCGGACAATGCTTCGATTCAATTTACAAATGGATCGATGTCCAATGGAAATTTAGAACATATTGCCACACCTATCAAAGAATGTCACAGTAATAGTAAAGACTCCAAAAATAAATCTGGAAATAGCGCGAAAAAGAATAGCAATAAAAGAGCTAGGAATAGGTAGAAATAGGTGGAAATTCTAATAACATGTGCGTTAATGAGACACGTGTTAATTCTATGTTTCTTCCTTTCTTTCTTTTATTAAGCGATATAGACATTATGTTTGTCATTTATGAATTCTTTTTCACTTGTAATCTTCACATCGTATTTGATGTTTGTTGCACAAGGTCTGAGTGAGATACTATCATTAGGCATAGATATCCATTTTTTTGCATAACGGAAACAAAAAATATTTCCATTTTAATATAAAACTATATGATTAAATTAACACATTTTGTCTCCTAAGCTAAACAACAAAAAAATCTAGTTTTATTGTATTTTTTTGTATCGTGCAGCTATATGCTTGTTTTGCTATAAATAGGGTGTTTCCTAAGTAAGTAGATAAACTTGAAGGAGAGACATTCCTTGGCTTATTTTAAGAAAAAATGTCCTATAAACATGTGTCCTAAACTGGTTCGTTTTCAAAATACCAGGGTATCAAAGATGTACGCTCCTGGTGGATCTAAAAATGTTTTATCGGTACTAGAAAATGATTCTTAATACCACACGTATGTACGCATACCAAATTTGAATAAAATATCTTTAACCGCTTTCCAGATTTTCGAAATTTTCATTTTTCTTCCACAATTTTGACTGTATTTTGAAAACGAAGCAGTTTAGGACACATGTTTATAGGACCTTGTATTCTTAAAATAAGCCAAAGAATATCGCCCCTTCAAGTTATATATAGTATATATATAGTATATATACTACAAGCATAGCTAGCACACATTCCACAATTATGTAAAAGTACATTTCGTATTTATAACGTTTCTTGCAGTATTAAAGCTTTTTAGAAGCTATTTTTAAATTTTATGAAAAAAAGTATTAAAGTACAAGATATATTCACGAGATACACACGCACGCGTGCAAGTTAATAACCTTAAAATAATATAGGACTCCTATGCGTTGCATGTGTATGTACGTGCACGCGTGTGCAAATGTGTATATGTGTGTGTCTGACCGAAGTAATTAACATTGCAAATTGTATGTAATTCTACACACGCACACACACACACACATACAATTTTTTAAATAAAAATAATTTATTTAACAAAATATGTATCGACTCAAAGTTTTAATTTAATTTGTATTATAATGCTAATTGATATACCGAATTGCCAAATGATAAAATTACCACGTATGGTAATCACGTTTTTATATAATTTACGACACATAAACGAAAAATAAATAACAAGGATAAAAATAACAAGGAGAAAAATAAATAATAAAATAGATAAGAATGTCGTATCTCTCGATCTTTAAGCTCTAAAGATTTAATTTTGAATTACTGAGAGGTCCGAATTTAAATGTTAACTCGTAATCTTACATACACTTTATACTTTAAGAATAATAAAACTAGATTTTCTTTATATCGTGTTTATATATAATATCCAAGAACTTAATTTATTTTATTTATTTTACACCAACAAAAGGTATCAAATTACGTACGGAGGTAAGATAAATGCACTTGGCAGAAACGTTCTTCGAATATCGTAAGTATATGCACTAAACGGTCTACAAAGAGGTAAAAAAATTATACCACAAGATGTAAAAAGAACTTTTTTATATTCAATGTATGTATAAACAACTTTATTCATAGATGTGTGTGTGTTCCACAGGATATGATTCAAAAGGTTACTGCCAAACTTAAGGAGCATATAATAGAAGGGTCAAAATAGAACAACTTTCGATTAAGAACCCATGTTCTCCAAAGTAATCTTGAATCAGTACAGGCCTTTGAATATTTGGAACTCAGACAATATACCAATGAAATAATCGCAATTTACTACTCTTCCACTAGTTTTATTTTGTTTTTATTAAGGTTTTGTTAAGGATAACCTTTTGAATCACCCTGTACACACTGTACCCTATACCCTAGCTGTATACATACATATGTATGTAATAAATAGGGTTGCCACCTAAACTATCGTTTTGACCCAAAGACAAAGAAAATAAGTTAATGTATATCACCCGAGTGTTTTATTATAAAAATTGTCAAAACAAAAGAATAGTCAAAATGGCATAAGATAAGAAATGACTAACAATAAGTTATCAAAAAATAAAATAAAATTCTGGTAGTTAACAAACAAAAAATATATAAATTGTATAAATAATGATTAAATCATAATTATTAAAAACGCCCTTGATTGTTATATACTCCCCTGGATCCATCAAAAAGAATCTGGAAGAATAATATCCTAGTCACAGACAATAATCCGTAAAGCGCTCACTGAGTTACTGTCTCCATACTGAACGCAGCCTTGTAAGATACACATCGAGCTCGGAACCCATTTATCCTAATTTGATCCTTCTCAGTTTTTCTTTTCCCAACGCCATTCACTCAGGGAATTGTCCATTTTTTTTTCCTTTTTTTTAAATTAAAAATCAGGTAAGTTGTTTTACATTTCACACAAGCCGGAACCCGAACACAAGCCTTCCGAAACCAGATGGAGTCTCCGAGTCAAAGCCGACCCGGAGAGGTAGCAACCCTAATAATAGACTAATAATAAAGCTCAATCTCAGACTCGAGACGCGCGATATATATAATGTAACGTGGGTGTGATACATTGCGTACAAGTGCCACTTAAAAATGAAATAAAGCAGAGAAAAAGAGAGATACGCGTATTCTCTCAAGCATATGCAGAACGCAGAACACAAAAGAACTATCGATGTATCTTGCATTGAAAATAGCAAACGGAATCAAGACATGCGTAATATTTTGCATGTAAGGAAAAGCACGTGAGGATTGCGCTGACATTAAATTTTACGTCTGTCCCTAGCAAATATGGCAACAGGTACGAATGTTTTTACTTCAACTGCAGATTTCGTATTCTTTGGAGGCTCGCTTCTAGTCACAACCGCATTGAAACCATTACGATCGTCCGCCGTGTAAGAAACGGTACGGATAGTTCCATCCGCTTCGACCACCGAATATTCGCCTTTAACCGTATCTCCGTCTCGCTCTTCCCACGCTGATTTAGAGTCGCCAGTATATCCATCGATCACGCCATAATTGAAAGAATACTTGGGATATGCCTGAGATAAAAATAAGAGAAGTCTTGTAAGTAAAAGAGACGTCTTCGAAAGAGCAAAATTTGCAAGTATAAAAAATGAAAAGGTCTCTCTTTTATTCGGAAATGTTTAACACTCGCGCAGTAATTAGTAAATATAGTAAGCTTCTCAAACCAATATGAAAATATATGGTTGCGATGTGAGCAGTCGCCAAGTTTGAATCGGTTATTTAATTTACCATGTATCGAGCATCTTTTTCCAGCGTCTTCGGTTCCGTAGCCACGATAGCTGACGCGGATTTGACAATGGGCGGTGCAACGTATACCAAGGAAGACGTCCTCGGTAAAGGCTTGTACAACAAAGGCGCTGACACTTTAACGTAGGTAGGTAGTCTCGCCGATCCCGGCTGGTTGATAATCTCGGCATCGGCCGCGCGCGATACGGGTTTCAACGCGCAAGCGACAGCTGGCTGAGCTGGCCCGAGGGGGTCGAGGGCACTCGGCGACGCGGACGCCGAATCGAGAGGTGCGCACGAGAAGGCGTGCCTCTGCCTCGAGTTTCCGAATGGTCCAGAGGAATATCTGTCGCGAGAGCACAGGCACAGGCTTATAACTCTTTGCAATTTCTTCCGTTCGCTTTTTCAGTAAATTCACATTTCTAGATACGCTCGAATCTATATCTATAATTAACTTTTTACAAGAATGCATCGCGCGTGCACTTACCCTCGAGGAAGATTTGCTCGACTAAAGCTGAACGAGGCGTAGAGAAGAAATATCTGGGAATGAGAGAAGACGGCCGTGACAATTTTTCAAACAGATACAAACGCGATCGCGCGCCGTACATATATGCGCCATGCGCCGCGCCGCACCGTAAAGCGGGGAGCACACACTTCTGCGTAACGCATACGGCGTAAGCATAAGAAAACTGCGTGGTCTATTTCCTTATGCTTACGCCGTATGCGTTGTGCAAAAGTGTGTGCGCCCCGCTTAAGTGATACAATACATGTATTTGCGTCAGACGGAAAAAGTCGAGAAAGATTCTATCTTATGTTTTGATATGTGTATAATTAATGCGCGCGCGCGCGCTATATATAAAGTTTACTGGCGGTAACTGGGATACAGTTATAACTTTACGACACTGTATCAGTCGTGGACACTCCACCGTGCCTCTTTTGCGACTCTCCTCTCCTCTCCTCTCGGAAATTAAAGCATCTAACGCACAATCCGATGATCCAACGCACGCGTTGGAGTCCTTCCACGTCGCGATAATTCTTTTTCATCGTCTACCATCTATCGTTGTACTATGCTACTCGTTGTATCGTTTCAAGAATACGTAAAGATATCTGGCGATCTCTCATCTCTCACATGTTTCGTGATCGCTAACAATCTGTGATTGAATATGGATCTGTGTGTGAGCGGACAAGCCTGTGAATCTAGCTGGAAACGAGGAAGGAGGAAAATCCAAGGCGGCATTCGTTAATCCATTCCCCTCCCAAAATTGTACAATCTATAATATTCATCGGGTTGCACCTAAATTAAGATAATAATATAATAACGTTAACTCACATGTCAACGACGAATTTGTGATACGTCGATGACACACGTCTTTAACAATTCTTTAAGATCCAATCGTTTCATTGATTTAGCAAACGGAATATACTTCCACGACGCTATTTATTCACACGCTGATTTTCATAGTGCAAATAACATTGGTGATAAATATGCGATTAGTTATATACGAGATACCTTATTTATGTGCGAGACTAAAAAATATATTTAATAATGTCACGTCATATTAAAAAACTGCAGTGATATATGTAACATTAATTTTGGAATATTACACGTTGCAATACTGACCGTACTACGGATGCAGGTTTCTTCAAAATTACGTTTCCGCGTAGAAAGAAGCATTGTGGTGATCCGCACGGACGAATTACCGAGAACACGAGGAGAACACGAGGAGTTTTCTGTTTTCTATCTCGCCGGCGCGGCGCGCGTTTTCGTACATACGCGTGCGTACACGTGCACAGATTCGGATGAGCGGCTTGGCTTGGCGCGGCGCGGTTCGATTGAAAAAGGTATTATCGATCGCTTTTTAATTCTAAACCGTCGCCGTCGTGTCGTCTCGCCTCGTCTCGTTCCCGCGAACACACGGATATCACGCGGACGTTGCACGAAAGTTGTAAGATGATCCCGGCTGTCGGATTACGAGAGTTGCGGCATGCGACGATCCTATATGCGCGATGCGACTCTTCTTTATATCTATATATATATATACCGCGAACATTCACTTGCATTTTTGCTGGCCTATTGGGCCGCGCGTACCGCGTACCGCCACTGCCGCCACGATGGGATTGCGCAGTACGGCGTACGGCATGCTGTATCCTGTATCCCCCTGTATGTACTGGCTGGGTCGCTGGTAGGCCGTTGTAAACTCGCGAACATGGGAACTGGGGAACATCGAGTTAAGATGATGTTCAATCATCGACCATGTCTTTGCCGTTATCATTTTCCATACGTCGTCGCCGTCGTTCAGTCGTTCTTCCTAGGGTTGAGCATTTATGCCTGAAATATAATAATCTACATGTATACAATGTAAATTATGCTTACACAATCTCTATGAATCATCAAACATTCATGTTTGTTTCGTTAGAAATATCAAAAATTTGTGTTTTGTTTGAAATTTTATTCTTACTATTAGTTACTATATATACGATTCAGTTTGGGTACACGTTTTAGGACGACACGAAAAATTAACACATGGTTTTGAAGACCTTGATTTTAAAAATGTAACAAATAAATAAATATTGTGCATATTGCAATAATTGCAACCGCGTTCATGTCAACTATTGTCAAGTACTTAACGTTGTTTTTTTGTCATTTAACACACTTCATCATAAATAATAATAATGTTTCTATTATACGTGCATATATCTTTCATCACGTTTACAGTTAATAAATTAATTATATAACTGAAATGCATTTAATCGAATCTTAGAATCTAATCTAGTTTAACTAAAAACTACTTTTTATTTTTGTAGCACTGCTTGCAAAAATATCCAGTCTAAAGAAATCAATCAATCAATCATTCACGTTATAAAGTGAAAAAGGTTCCAGAGTAAACATAACGTAAACATGGCAATACATAAACAATCTATTTAGATGTGAAGGATTGGAAAATGTGTGCGCAATCACTTGTTTATTAAATAATTTAACACACAAACACACCTTGTTACGGCTTACACGGCTCGTCATGCCCGTTCTTTGTATGTTTGATGAAATTTATCGTACAATACCGTCCGACGTCCG
The DNA here is from genome assembly GCF_030848805.1 of Temnothorax longispinosus. Classification (NCBI taxonomy): domain Eukaryota; kingdom Metazoa; phylum Arthropoda; class Insecta; order Hymenoptera; family Formicidae; genus Temnothorax; species Temnothorax longispinosus. The sequence goes on along the minus strand of NC_092363.1, from coordinate 16,409,897 downwards.
TACATACGTGGACCGTGGACGCGGTACCTGCGGGTGGTTCTTTTTCCATCGGACGGTACGAGCGATCGAACTTACATAATCGCACGTAATCCTGAATCCTGTCAATGTCACATATTCTCGACGCTTTCACAAGTTTCACCTAAAATCTAAAGGGATGATATCTATAAATGCACAGGAATGTTTCTGTTACAGACGTCTGAAAAAAATTTCAAACTTGAAAGCTTCCTCGCCACTCGCCGCACTCCTCGCTCGCGCGCGTTTTTACACGCTCTATTGGGGGTATATATCCACAAATATTATACTATATATTATACGCACGTTACGGCCGCTCGATAATTATAGATAATTACTCGTGCATCCATGCGTATCGAAAGATTCGAGCTTCCACTTGTGGACTTTGCGAATGTCAAACTCAGCAGTCAGCAGTCTTTCAATGAATCCGTTGTTTGTTTATTATATTTGTTACACACGGCACAGATCTTTGCAAGCACTTGCGATTTGCGACACGTGTTATGTACATACATAAAACATAAATCGTGAGAGAAGAGAACTCGATCGCGAGTGTTTTCCTCTATTATAAAAGACTGTAAACTGTGGACTGTGTAACGTTTTTATTTAATCTTAGTTTCTTTTTGTATTGGCCGTCAAAAACGTACATAAGCGATAATTTTTCCACGTGATGATCACGTATAGATTATACTGATTATAGTTATGTATGTATGCGTACATGTACATACACAAATGGATACTTTCACTTTGCTTACATTCTTACATATGTATATGTTATCGCGAAAAAATAGTCGTCCAACCGCCAACGATCGAAGCGAGATCTACGTACGGTTATCAAACTAACGAAACTGTCAACTACTCTCGCAGGCTCGGGGAACCATGTCGATATATATGTATCGATCGTAGGTGATCGTCGGCTCGCTCCGTAGGTAACGCGTCAACGCGACAGACTCTTTTTTTTTTTTCCCCCGGGCCCGGCTAATTTAACACCAAGTTATTATAACAACGTGATTGCCATAAATTTCAAATAATGCAAATGTATCACAAATGCGGATGTATTTAAGGAATTATACAATGTAACGACATTACACATCGATATATTACGTTTGATATTCCCTTGCTTTCAACTTGGCGCATGCAATATCCTCTTCGCTCACAGACGGTTGTAACCCACACGCTAGTTCTTCCTTTCTGATAAACGCAAGCTTCTCTGCCTTTTCCGTGTAAAAATCCTTTTGCAGTACTTTCAGTTCTCTTTTGTAAGCATCCAACTTTTTTTGCACGAGTTTGTCGCAATGCTTTTCCGTTAATCGTCTTAAGGAATCTTTTCTAGTGATCTGATGTGGAAACCTGTAAGACGTTTTGCCGAAAAATTATTATGTATAATTTATAACATAAAAAAAAGTAAAAAGTAAAAACTCTCACTCGGGCGTCGGTTTGTAAACAAGATTGAGTTTCTCCAAGACCCATTCGAAACGTCTGTAATCCCATTGTCGCAAGAATTTCAGCATTTTTCTTCGCTTCGCGATCGTTTCTAACAATTTAACTTTCATTTTCGTATGTTTGGGATATTCCGTTAAATGTTGCTGCAACTGATGTATGTCACCGGTCATAGTGGCAACTGAAAAGCAAAAGCACGCGACAGTCACAGGTCACAGCCTATTTCAGTCTATAAAATCCACGGTATTTATGATTTATCCGAGTGTTACGTTACTCTGAGCTTCTGGCGATTTCCAATCTAATCTGTGCCTTCTGACCAATTCTAAAACCTTCTCCTTTCTGGCACGAGTTGTTTCTTTGCGAGGTAGAAATTGTAGGGTGAACATCTTCTTAACCATGTCACTGGCACTGACAAAAATATTCAATAATTCAATAAAATAAAAAAATAAAAGGTAAAAAATATGTTTGTCCAGTTACCATTAGTATACTTACTCTTTCAGTTCAGGTAACTCGTTGTACATTTTGCCAAAATCAGATGACGTGACATCGACTTTTAACCCCTGATCGCCAGACTTTTCTAATGACAAATTCGACACTCTCTTCGGTCGTACCCAAGTAATTTTGTAGTCGGCTATAGTAGCGGCATACTTTCTTGAAGAAAGGTTAGTACCGTTCTTCAATAAATTCACGGCTATCCTCGTCGTTTGTTTGCACGTGTTTATTATTACATTCATACTCGTCGCTTTTCTTTTAATTACGCAACACTTGGACACTTGGATTCTTCAACCAACAATTTATAACTTGCAGTTTGCCACTGAGGGTGATAACCCCCTTTTATAATTTTCTTTACAATTATTTCTTTTATTGAAAATCGGACAAATTTCCAATTCCGATTAGGTTGTTCCTATTGGTTGGCGGTTTATTGGCGTGCTTTCATGTGGACTGTGGTTAATGGCGCTTATGGCGCCGTGTCACGTGTGCGGTAGTGCAGTGTGTGCCGTGTCTGCGTGTCTGTCGTCCACGACGTCCACGTCCACCCTCGGCACCCTCGTCCTCGTCTCTCTTGAGTCTGGTGACGGTGACTGGTCACTGGTCTGCTGTTTGCAGTGTCCGCTCACTCTGCTCTTCCTCGTTTCTACGGAAAGCACGAGAAATGGCCTGCTCCGCAGTACGGTCGCCCGTTCTTCGTAGTCCTACGGTACAGCAAACCCCCGACAGCCGTAAAGACAGTCGTGCGTCTTGTCGCTCGCCATTAATTTTATTATCTGTAATACAGGTGTTATGTAAATCATTGAAGAACGATACGTGGTAATCTTGTAACTTTATAATCGAACACGTTTGCACGTGCGCGTATCGCAAGAAGGCATCTCGACAGACGTGAAATTTTTTATTTTAATTTTTTTTACGTCGTTCACGGACGCGTGTGGGCCTTTGAAATTTGATTCCATATACATTGTGTCAGTTTGAAAATGCTATCGTTTATCGTTTATCTTCTAGGATGACGCACGATTACTAGTATAAATGTATAAATATTGCAAAATCAAAAGTATAGGTACTCCAGGTATATGTCTCTTTACATGCTTTACTCCTTGTATCCCACCTTAGGTAAGGCGTTATGCAGCTGCTGCAGCTGCTCAATGTACCAACGCTGCGGTACCAGAACTTGAGGTACTGTCCAGCAATAAGGTGACAGTTGCCGCACTCGACAACAATAGTCCTGTTGCTCAAGTATCAATCATCTTTAGGTATGAAAATGATATTGCCACGACGCATATACCTGTCCTGTATAAAATAATTTCTTTCCGTTTCTGTCGCTGTCTAGAGCTGGCTCGCGCAACGAGACATACGATACGCAAGGCACGGCGCATCATATTCGAATTGCTGCTGGTCTGAGCACGTGCAGGTCAACTTGCTTTGGAATAACTAGGAATATCCAGCAACTTGGTGGAAACTTAACCGCTACCACTGATCGCGAAAGCATCACGTACACGTTACAAATTACAAGGAATCATCTGTAAGTAGTTGCGCATTTCCTAGGTCCTAGGAGATCTATACGTCAATACGTATAATTGAGAATAATAATTTTCAACATTTTTATTCTCGTATTTCGCAACAGGGGCAAAGCTTTGACTTTCCTGGAGGATGTCGCTACGCAGCAAGTGTTCAAACCGTGGGAAATATCCGATCAGCTACCCAGGTTGCGCTATGAATTGTCCATGATACCCGAGACGACCCGCGTAATGGAATTGTTGCACAAAGCAGCTTATCGTACTGGACTAGGCTATTCTCTATACTCGCCAAAGAGACAACTTGGGAAAATCAGTACGGAGACTGTACGTACGTGTGTAATGTCGCACCTCCTATGAGCGCAAGAGGCACCATCGGAAGAACATTTCCCTTTTTTCTTTTTTTGTATAGCTGCAACATTTTGTCAATACTTGGTTCACCGGCTCCAAATGCGCGGTCGTAGCAACGGGCGTCGCGCTGTCAGACGCGACGCAATTCGCTTCGAATCTAAAAGTAGGCTCCGGAGATAATACTGTGGAAGCTACCAAGTATCATGGGGGAGAACTTCGCAAGGAACGATCATCGGATTTGTCCACTGTCGCGGTAGCCGTTGAAGCAGCAGGGATAAACGAAGATAAGGATGTCCTCGCTTATGCCGTATTGCAGAGAGCAATCGGTTCTGGTCCCCGTGTGAAATGGGGTTCCAGCGTGTCACCGCTGCACAAGGCAATCTCTGGAACGACCAACACCGACCACTTTGCTCTTTCGGCATATTATGCTTTTTATAGCGATTCCGGACTGTTTGGTTTTGTTCTGTCCTCGGTACCGAGTGTCGCCGGTTCCGTAAGTATTGTCGTTTAACAAAAATTAAATCCTCTTTCTCTCACAACCGATGACGGCGATGACACGTGTCATCAGGCATGTTGTGTATACGCGTTATAAATTATATCTTTGTAGGTAACAAAAGCTGCTACTGCGTACCTAAGATCGCCCAAGCTTACCGATGCCGATATCACGCGGGGTAAGACTACGTTGAAAGCGGAAATATTATATGCCGCGGATGACGCCGCATTCTTAGAAAGCTTGGGACAGCAAGCAATTTTGCTTTATCAAGCAAAAGGATGCGTGTACAAACCGTCTGATCTCGCTGCGGAAATAGACAAAATAACTGCATCTGACGTCAAATCGGTACGCACGTTTATTTCTCCAACGGTATCGTTCGTCTCCCTGAAATTTCTATCTTTTCTATCTCAATTTACTTTTTCAGTATTATGAAATATTTAAGTTTCACTCACACACGTACAAACGCAAATTATATATTATTAAAAGCGGCTAGTTCTCTCTACGTTTCTCTTACTTTTAGGTCGCCGGAAAACTTGCTGGCGGAAAATTGTCCATGGCTGCAATTGGCAATCTATGCACCGTTCCATATGTCGATGAATTGAAGTAGATACGACAATACGAGAGTCTGGGCAGTACCGTTTACTGTGAGAGCCTTCGAGTTTTAAGTATTTCGTCTAGTTTAGAAATGTACACGCGCACGCGCGCGTTTATCTCAGTGTAGAATTTACTTCCGATATTAATAATAAAAGAAAATATCGCTGTAGTTTATATGGTTCAATATTTACCTTAATTTTAGTTCTCGTTTAATGCGTCAGTACAAGAAGAAGGAAACACAAGATGCTAAAAATTACAATATCCGTGTTAAATATCTTTCAGTGGCGTTTACATCGTTTTTTTGTCTATCGACAATTCATCTTCCGTAAAATTAATAGAAAACACGCGCGCGCACATATATATATATATGTACGTATATAAAGTATGTTCAACAATGCTGAATGATACGCGCATGCTCCTCTCGCGTTTACTTAATAGTTTAATAAAGTTTTATTTCTTCTATAGAGTAGAATTTATTCTGTTTTCTTGAAGACGATCGTAATGATTTTCCATTGTGGGTCTTGTCTATGATAGGCCTCAAGTCGACAAGGTTTTGCAGAAACTGAAACTGGCAAAAAGAACGACGATAGTCGAGTAGAGAAGATGATGAAAAATTGCGCGCGAGTAGAAATCACTGAAAAATCATTTTACGCTTACGTGTTCTTCCAGGGTAGAACCCAGCCGATTGAAAAGGTCCAAAACATGCGTATCTTGCGACAATAAATAATGTTGATAGTGAGAGTCGAGAAGTATACAGGACCATTCGTACAACTGTTGGTCGCTCGGCTGCGAGTTGGCGTCGGCAAGCGAGTCCGTTTCCTCGTTCAATTTACACATTAAATGTTCCAACAGTTTAAGTACTTGGTCGAAAGTTAAACCGGTTTTCAGATGAGGTAACAAGGAAACACTGGAACAGCTGATACTAAACACCTTGTCGAGAAACGTATCCCTCGAATAGGAATGATTGGCTTTGAACGTCGCGCTGTCAACCGTCGAGCCGTCAGTCGTGCCGTTTTGCAGAGGAACGAATACTTTGTCCGGACTTTTCAAGGTAAAGGTAAACGCCAAAAGATCGACCAGCAACTTGTCCGGTAAATCTTGAAAGGTGTCGAGGCACCAACAGATGGACGCGACGTCGCCAGCGTGCATCAATAGCGGGATCAGGGCCTCTTGTATCGCGGCATCGCTCCATCCTTCGTTCAAATAAGCGCGTATCTTTTGCGAGACGTTCAAAGGTATTCGACCTATCGACACGCTTCTCGCGCAAGACTTTGTTCGGTTCTTGTCCCATTGAGCCACCGTCGCTTCCTGTATCACGACAATATCGTCCGCCGCCGCCGCGTCGGCGTTGTCGCTCTTGAAGCGTAAAGACGAGCCCAACATAGCGGCTATTCTTTGCGGCGCGAGATGGTAGGGCGCGACGGCCAAATGTCTGTTTGCCGCGAGCAACAATTTGTCCTCCACCTTCCAAAGCTTGGCGTCGTTGGTGTAAAGTTTCAGCTTTTGCACCGCTTGCGCCGATTTGAATTTTACATTGTATATCATGAGTATCGCCCCTTCGTCCGTGACGTCAGCGCCGTAAATCGCTACGGTCGTCTCGTTCAGATGCGTCATGACAACCGGATACTTGGTATTGATGTTAGTAATTACGCTGACTAACCTGTTGGACTCGAAATCGGAAGACACACACGTTCCCGTCGACAACTGATGACTGTACAATCTGCCGTGTGACCCTGAAACACGATTGCTCACGATATCGATCACGCGTGACTTACTCAACTCATCTCGGAGAGTTGAAGGAGCACGTGTTAAATGAGAAAAAACAGTATATATAATATAAAGCCGTTTCAACGTACATAAAGTCAACAGGTACGCCGCGTTCTTGTGGCGTATCACCACGTGTCCCGCGAGATCCTCCGACTTCCGTTTCAATTCTATCCTCCTGACGGTATCCGCTTTCTCCAAGCAGGTCGCGTCTTCCAATCTAACCACTAGGCAGTTATAGACCTCTTCTACTCTCGTCAAGCAGAACAAACTCGTCTTGCCGTTAAAATGTATCAACTGACAGTCCAACACGTTCTCCTTAGCCTTAATTATACCCTTGCTCCGCCACGTCCTCCTATTGTCGATGGCCCATTCGAGGGAAGCGGTAGCTCCGTTTCGCTGGACAAGAATGGGCGACGAGTCGCCATAGGGCAGAATAGCGTGAAGCGGGGATGGAAATTTGTATCCCTTGACGTTGTTCAAGTCTGCCTCCTCTGCCGACCAAACCCGTATCTTTCTCTCGTTGAAGACAGCGACGTAACGCTCCTTGGACCTGTCGTAAATAACTTGCGTCGTCAATCTTTCCTTGCTGGACCAACTGCTGATCTGCTTCAAGTCTTGAAGCTGGAAAGGATATAGATAGATGAATATATCGTCATGCGTCAAGGCCGTCAAGGCCACAGTTAAAAATATACACGACGGGAATAAGTTTTTTTTTAATCGAGTATCGTCAAGCATCATCACTATCACCTACAATTCTATAGAACCTACTATACATACCTTGTATCGTATGACTATGTTCCTGCCGAGAGTCACCACCGCACAGCCCGATTCCTTGTCCTTTTCGACGCCCAGCAAGCTCTGCTGATCGATGAGTGGACACAGCGTATAGTACGAATTGAGCTTTGCCATTTTTCTAACATGTAGAGCTTCTTTTCGAAATTTATATCGTAGAATTTACAAGAGACCGAGCTCAACGAGCACCGAGCACGTATGCGTCGCGTGGTTAATATGTATGTGTATATACTATATACCACGTGGTCCACGTGCCGCAACCCGCAATAGCCATGCCACGATTGCCACGCCACACGTACTTGTAGGGTGAAACTGCAGATGAAAATGAAAAGGAATTTCGTCGATAAGTATACGCATCATTCGTTCGTAATTCAGTTTTCTACATTCTCAACTGTATGTTTGAAAATAAAAGGCGGAAGGACGCGAAGAGAAATGGTCGAAATGGAAAACGAAGATAAGACCGATAAAGCCACTCTATCAACAAACGCGAGCCTCAAGCCTCGAGCGTTAATAATAATTGGTGTCGATTCAGTCGATTGTCGCATTCAAGATTCGGGGGTGGCAGATGGCTGAGATGGCAAATGATGCGATTCGAGTTTTGCAGATGTCCATTGTCCACGCGACCACCCACCGCGTATTGTGTTGTATTGTGTTACCGGTGTTACCCGGCACCGCACCGATTTGAGACGCGCGCGACGACGATGATCGGTGATCCCTGTGCGTGACTGCGTGCCGCACACAACGATCGATGAAGAAATCAAAATCGGGAAAGCCAGAGCCAGAGCCAGAGCTAGCGGACAATGTAAAGAGTGTAAAGGAACGGCCGGCTCCTTTATCTTCGACATCCTCATTTCGGCGAGGATAAAGTTGATAAAGTGACGAAGCGGGCGAAGGGCGCATTGTGCCTTGTGCCATATTTTAATTATAATAACACGTACGACTCTTCTGACCTCTGACTCGCGTTTCAATTTTAGCTGATTGCGGGACGATTTCTGCACGATCATCCTCATTTTCGATGCGTATGTATCCATTCGCCGATCGCCCTTACAATTGGCCACATCGAACTAGGTTCGGGCCATCTATCAAGAAAAGAAGCCGAAAAAGCTCGTCCTTGGCCACTGCACATTTCTCTTCCGATTACGAACCAACGAATGTACATTATCGGCATCTACCATCTACCAAAAACTGGTTACTGCAGATTACCGAGTTAATCTTTGAAACGATCAAGTTATTTGGCTACGTTCTTATCTGTCTGCAGGATATTGACAGAGGTGAGATAATAAGCAGCGGCAACTATATTATTCATCTTTCGTTCTTTCGCACATGATCTTTAGCATCCTCTGGCTGTGATAAATCAGGGGAATAGTTATTCAATTTCCCTATCGTTTTTATTTCTCTCGATTCTCCTAGCAAAATTTAAGAAACTTTCCGGTAAAGATAAATCTTTATAAACTCTAGCTCGGCATCAGATCACTTTAATGTCAAATTTTGCTCAACTTTTAAATTGGGCGGTTGCACGTGCGGTTCGCGTGCGGCTATTTCTCAACCCTCGCCACTTTTTCAGACGGGACAACCCGGGCTCTGCCGTCGAGAGATTCGTGACGCAAACCAGCGTAGTTTATATGTATACTGCAAATGGTCCCAAGAGTTTGATTCATCCTGGTGCCTGATGGTGGTGCATTGGCGGCTGGCGCTGGATTCAGGCAGGGCAGGGCAGGGCAGGGCAGAGCTCAATGGGGTGTACTACCACCAGTATACGTTCGATCCTCGCCATGTTCCTCTTCGTCCTTTCGTTCGATAAAAAGATCATTGTCTTCAACTTTCTGTACGTAATACAAAGCAAATATTTTTTAAATGTCACGTAAATATAATTTAATAATATCGATAAAACGCGCATGAGAGATATTGCCCATACTTGCAGTTTCAATTTTTTCATATTGATTGAAAGCTCTGACTCGCGTTCTTTTTGCTGCACCGCTCGTCCCTCATTAATCTATTCACAGATTTATTTCTCTCATATATAAAAAAATATTCTGTGAATTAAAATATTCTTATCTATTTATATATAAATAAATTCCATGTGTAATCTTATTAAATCTTTTTTGTATCTTAATTGTAACAAAACAAAAAAAAAAGATTTTTGTCTACTAAAATTAACTGACTTTATAATGAAGTAACCAATGGCCTAGATACTCCACAGGATCGGTCGGTTTTTTCGCTACAATTTCACACAAAGCTTGGATCAAAGGTTTGCTCAAGACTTTTTTTAGGTAGATGTTATTCGGTAACGCGTGTGCGTGACACGTAGACGATGACGTGTTAGACGTAGAATTAATAGACGTGCTGCTTTTATCGACTTCGATCTTTGCCTGCCATAAATCTTGCAAGTTGTCGATGTCATCGTCACTTAAATTTAGAAATTTTAAAAGTCTGAGAAAGCAAAGAAATTGAAAGACGTAGAGGTAGAAAAATAAGCCGCTTATTATATTTAATATTTTATACATGATTCTTTTTAATATTTTTTATTCTTTATTGATATAGCATGTGACGATGAACGTTGTTTTACAACATTTTGATGTTATAAACTACACGTCTGATTGATACGAGGAATATTTAAAATTAATTATCAATCTCTGATTGTCTGATTCCAGCTAACCTGACGTGTTCATCCGTAAGACTGGTATTACGCGATGTCTCGACAAGATTTTCATTCAAACCTTTCTCGTGCAAAAATATCGCACGTTCCTCATCTTTCCTAGTTTCTTTCACGTCCTTAATCACTTGTATGTCGTCTTCTTGTTGCTTCTCCAAAAATGTATTATCCTTTATTTCTTGCATTTTTAATAATACTTTTGTAACACGTTCTCTTACACGTCTCAAGTACAGAGATTTTAGGATAAGATTTGGAATTATAAGTTCTCGTACTATTTCATATAACGTATGTAATACGTATAAACGTCTGATTAAAATGACTTGAAATGGAAACCGTTTGAAAACTTTGAAAATAATCCTGACATTTGATTTCGTTCTCACTTCAGAGTTCAGGTCTTCAAAAAGGTGAAGTTTTGCGCGGTCCATATAGTTCATTTTCTTACGGTCTCACACGACACTAAAATAAAAAAAAACCGCGTGGGTTAACGCGGCGCACGCGAGGCCTTCGTCGCGTTTAACAAACGGATGGATCTTCCTGCACTTAAATTTGCATAGTTACCGAGCCATTTACCGCGTGCAGTATATATACACGTTGAGACGGAACCACGTATTCGCGCATCGAGCAGGGTTTCTCGATTTCTATACCGTTGTTATATAAGAATTAGTGCAATGCGTTTTCGCGCAGTCTTTATAATTTATGTACACATGTTACATGTACTCCTTGGGTTTATGCATTTTTATGCAACGGTCTGCTCTGCCTCTTCACAAACACGACAAATGTTCTTCATTTAGATAAATGCCGCCAATCAAATCACTTTCAATATTAACACGTCCATTGTATTGTACTTTTTATAACGCGTCGCGTATCATCACCGATCGCGTCTCATTTCTAACATTGTTGATTTATTGAACACTTGAATCGAGGAAAATGGGTCATACACACACACATCTAGAGTGCTCTATTAAAGTATCGCGAATTACTTTGGAATTCGACTGAGAAAAGTACGCGTGATAAAGAAATTATTTTTATTTCTATCAAGTACTTCTCGATAACAAAAAGAAGATTACTAAAAGATTTATAAAGCATCCTTGATACAAAAGAATGAATACGTACTTTACTGATTGATGTATATTAGTTTCGTTTGGGAAAACGCTTTATTGTAACAAAAATTAGTGTAATATTTATTTAAATATAATTGTAATATAATTAATCTTTTTCCTTTCATTGATATCAAGGCCAGCTTACTCTAAGTCAATCATCAAAGGTGAGACGAAAGATCCGATGAAAGATGAAAAGATAAAAGATCCTTTGCGATAAAAACTTTTCGTATCATCGGGATCATCTCATAATTATTTTCAATAGCGAGTTTCATTGCGCCGTTGCTCTTGAAAGCCAGCTCCATTATGCTCGCATACAATGCTCGAATTATAGGATAATAAAGTCTAATGATTTCAAAAGATTCACAGATCTATCTCGAGGCGCTGATATATGCAACGTTATTTACTAATTTATGTTGTAAATTTTTTGAAACTCATCAATATCGTACATAAAAAGATTCGTAATTTTCTCACTTTTTTTTTTCCAGGTTTCATCAATCACGACAGGTAATAGACACCTGCGCGCGAATATTACGAACGAACTGAATAAAGTTGCACGATAAGGGTGCGCTATCTTATCAGTTTGGCGATGTAATCAGTACGGAATTGAATCGAGATATAGTACGGGATAAATCGTTTGCATCTGTGGATGCGAATTGAGTGTCACGAAATTAAAGGTAACTCCAGAGAGACTTTGTTTCCTTCTAAACATATATGTATTGTCAATTGCAAATTTGCAAAGTGATTATACAGTGACAGCGTTTCCGCCGTGTAAAAACACATCACGCGCTACTTATATAGCGTTTGGTCTTCGGTATCGCGCGACGTTGTCATCGATCGAAATACACTCGGTGGATATGCAGATATCGCGCATTTATTGAGATCACTGCCTTATTTTGCAATGCCATGCGATAACCGTGACATGGAGAGAATATCAAGAAAAAACGATTAAATATTCTAGATGTAGCGTCTGCACGTCCGCGTTTCTATGTGATTGATTCGACATACGAGTGCGCATTACATCATACGGATAAAATAGCATTGCGACCACAAGCTGGCGTTATCGCCCAGACCTTTTTATTAGACGCTGTATTTACTTAACGAAAAGACTTTAATAAAATTTCGAACGTATCTGTTTAAAGATTATCTATATACATAATCATGTATACATGTATACATACATGATTAAGAAATTAATTTAAAGAACGTTCGACAATATTTTACCGGGCTAGAAGTTTAGATTTAATTTGTGAATACTTTTAAGTCTCTTGATATAAAATATGGTTGCGTGTACTTTTACCTACAAACTGTGTCTTTTCTTGTGCAACTTTCCAAGCCACGTCCACTAACGCCTACCTAGGCGATAAACATGCATCTTGAGTCTCTAGAAATGCGCGAGCTTGCATTCAGTCAGCATTAGTCAGCGTCGGTACATTGCGGTTTATTAAGCGAACATTTGATAGAAAGCACGTTACAAATTTTAGTGTTACTAATATTGACCCTTTTTTTTATTTTTGTCAAACATTATCCCCCAGAAATCTAAAATTTATCCAAAATTTATAAATAAAATACGTTCACTTGACCATCACTTACGTTCGCAACACTTGACGTGATGTTTTTTTAATTTCTTTACACGTTTGTACCACGTAATAATTTTTAAAAGTTTATTATTCTATTTATTTTGATAAAAATCGCATAAAGATAGCACGATGAAACGCCAGTTTCGCGTTCAGTTGCAATAAAATTAACATAACGTCACACTATCCACAGTGTTACGGAGGTACGAGTCTAAGTACAGTTATGTGCACGTAACAATAAGAATTTTTGGTTTGAATCTTACGCGCCGAGTACACTCGGCCCTGATGGCCAATCTGGTCTCACCTCTCAGGCTCTCACCGTTGAACGCGGCGCGAAATTCACGTGTAGGCGAAAATGATCGAAGGATGGCGATAATGGCCGAACGTGAACGCGAAACGCGACCGGCGGCGGCGCGGCGGCCGGCGTTGCCGTTGCCGTTGCCGCTCGCCGCAGAGCGCAGTTGGCCGGCGTGGCTCGTAACGGAAGGGGGGTTGTTTACGTCGTTCGTTCGCTCGCAGTTCCGCACGTTGAACTTTGATTTACATCCTCGTTGATCCTCGTGTGTCTCCTAATCGTGATCAGTTACGTGAAAGTGTACCGTGCTTCGTTAAAGCGCGTCTCGCAAGAGTCCGAATAGTTTGACACGTCGCGCGACGCGGTCGTCGCCTATCATCACACATCACACCCGCACACTTACGTAAGTATACGTACAATGACTTGGGGACAGGTCTCTCTCTTGCACGTATATCGCGCGGGTCGCGTCGCATGAGTTGTTATCGCATATCGAAATGCAAATTTTCACTTTTTACGTTTCGTTCGACCAATACGTGTCACGCAAGATGTATAATACGTTGGGCGCGCTTACGAAAGTCCAACAACGTCCAACAAGCTTTCGTTAGAATGGATAAAATCATGAAAATACTGATGGAGAAAGGTAGACAAGGAGAACGAGACACGAGACTCGAATATATCCACGATTGCAGGCTTAATATTAATATATAATTTAACGTTTGCGATAACGTACACGTAAAATCGCCCGTGCAACTCGCGATGGAAGATGGAAGTGATGGAAGTGCGTACAATCGACGACGTATAATATAATCGTTGCAAGTCACTCCTATGTTATCGTCATACCTAAAAATTGCCAATGAGATAATACGGTGTTGGGTGTAAGCTCGATATAAGCGAATCACGTGTCTCCTTTTCGTTCCGTAAGCTACACCCTGCACCACGAGACAATGTCCGATGGCGATATCGTATTCTCGTCAAACGCGCAAGACGCGCCTACCACGAATCCTTGGCCCGTCCTGCTCGTAATAAAGTTATTAATGATCCATATCCCTGCTCACGCGATGGAATCTATCGAGAACGAAATTTCCGAATACTTGACCCGTTCGCGGTCGTGCCGACCCGTGGCCCGTGTCGAGATTGCGGGTTGCAACGACGTTCTATTTTCGGCCGGCTCTCCGCGGATTCGAATGCTCGTTATTGTCGTTAATGAAGACTCCCTGAAGTTTAAGAACCGGCACGTGTGCGCGCTCCTTACAATTAAGTAGATAGAAAGTCGCATCAACGATGCGCGCCGCGGCAGCGAATTTTACGGCTTTTCGAAATCTGTGGCGAGAGTCACAGCAATCGATATATGCTTAATTGTCTTGCTTGTCTGTATTAATGATGGCTTGCCACGAAATGCATATCAATGTTGCAGCGTTGTATGCGATAGATTCGCGATAAAGAAATTAAAATATCTTCTATCTGCATGCCATTACATATTTGGATTCTAATGCAACGTATAGAAAATTTTATTCAGGATGAGAGAGAGAGAGAGAAAGAGAGAAGAAAATAAAATTTAGTATTATTGTCGGTCAGGAGATTACCCTACCCATTTTTTTACGAGTAAAAAGGTTTATTTTAAAACTGTGATATCAATGTTTAAGATAAAAAAAAAAAAAAAAACCAGAAACACGTCGATTTCGCAGTACGGCATTTCGTGGAAACTACCGTACAGCTAAATCGAATTTTCCTCGAGAAAGTATTTCGATCGTGCCTTTACCTTTATCGTCGACTTTGCAAACTCGTTCCGCGAGTTATTACGAGTGAGATACAACTACTGAACGTAGTTTAATGGCTGTTACTTTTTCTGTACTGTAATGAAAGAAAAAGCTCCGGAAAGAGATGAGAACCGTATAATGTTGTGGAGAAAAGCGATCGTGGGGTTTGTGTGATATACGTCCCCGTTAAATTTCCCAAGATCCAAAAATATCGTCGGTAAAATAGAGCGGCCGCGATTCTGGGTCGAAGCCAGAAAATCGCTCCGTTTTCACTCGAGGCGAGATTATCACTTTTCCCACTTTTAACAAAAGACTTTCCAAAGACGTTTTCTTAATCCTTTGGACTTTGTTTCGTGCACTCGCGAGTCGCGACCGATGCATACTCGTGCTCATTGTCAGCATTGAATTTAATCACATCTTGCATCTTTTTTCCCAGCATAAACATAAAACTTTTCTCAAGCGAGCAACGATATTGTAATATATTACTTTATTTGAATGTATTATACATTTCAAACTTACAATTAATAAATATATTATACGAAAATTACATATCAAAGCCACGTTCTGAATATGTGAAAAAAATCAGGGAAAGATGCTCGGTAAGACTCAAAGAGATAAATTCATTACGTCATTACGGATATTTATTTAACGCCGAATCTATACGTGACTTTGAATCCTAACGATCCTAACACGTCGACGACGGTTTCGCCTCTGGGCCTCTGGTAAACCGATGAAAATAAGATAAGTTGCATTGTCGTCCACGCGAGTTCAGTTGCACGGTGCGATGAGTCATCGGCCAAACTTAGACATCGCGTATCAATTATACACAGCTGGTAATTAAACGGAACGTCGGCGTCGGCGTCGGCGTCGCGTCGATCGTAATCATCGATTCGTTATTGCAGCCTAAACGACGCGACGCGACGATTTACTGCCCACGTAAACTTAACACAAAATTATCAGCACGTAAAAAAATTATCTCGAGTTTGCCAATATACCTATATCAGCACATTTCCTGCTATCTATTTATTTTAGCTATCCGGTTTTGAGGTATACGAGATACAGGTAGAGATTCGACATACTTCTTTTTGCCATACTTTATTTTATCGAAATCAGCGATCGATTCCACGTCATCGCATGCTTCGGGTAAATCAAGTGCGAGGGCACTTGCTTGTACTAGCGAAATATATGCTTCTCGTCAACAGCGATAGATTAGATTAAATCCTCTTTGCGCAATAAAATTTACCGTGTGGCGGATTTTTTTAGAATAACTTTGCTCGCGCGTTCGACGCCGACATTCTGAAGATGTCTTCAAAAAGTGGACAGATAAATTACGGAACGGACCGGAACGCACGTTGTATCGAAAAACGTATATTCGGCTTCGGCAAATAACACATGAAGAAAAAAGTCGCATATTTTTCGCGAAAGAAGTTGGTTTCTTTACGCCCAAGTATTTAGTACCTTCCTATTATGTACGTTATTATGTTAGCGACATGCTCCAGTCGTTTCTCACAGATATGTCCTATGTTGCACTGTAGAACGGCGCGGCGCGGCGCGGCGAGTACATAAGCAACGGGAAAACGACGCGTGTTAACTCGATATACAAGGAGATCTTTTTTCAACGCTCACGTGCTACGATGAATTGCGAAACTCGTGCACCATACAGTTACATCATAATCAGCGATTAATCGATTGTGCTTGACGCCCAATAATGGACGCGCAAATGCACCAAGGTATCTCAGTCTTACCTTGATTTTACCATAATGAAAATTTGGAGAATCAAAAAATCAACCTTTTTAAAAGTGATAAAAAATGAAGAGTTTTTTTTTTAATTCACTAATTGTAAGTTTTAAAAGTGTAAATAAATAGCGGAACTTTATTCTTTATTAAATTTTTAGCGGTTTCTACCTTAACAGAACTTGTGTAAAATGTATTGATCAATTATAAAGATATTACATTTTATAACGTAAAAATTTTACAGCGTATACAATGACCTTCCTCGATATTGTTGCTCGGGGAAACGTCAATTCCAAATTCCAACGTAGTCAAAGAATCCAAAGGTGAAAGGTCTGGAACATCCTGTAAAGCTGACTCGTGCCAGACTATCGTACGAGACGATTCCGATCGTTATTGAATAATCGCGTGCCTTATAATAAAGTTCACGTAGGTTAATATATTCTAAAGCAACTGCAAGATTCGTGCGTTTAATCGAGTACTTTTTACAACGCGCGATTTGTCAGTTGTCACTCGTCAATGTTAAGTTTTCTACGAAAAAGAATGTGAAAAATATTAATTTCATGTTAAAAAAGCGTAATACGCGTATCTCGCAAAATATACACTTTTTTTTATATTTATACTCTCTTTCTGTACATTACCAAAGACTTGCATTCGAGTGATCGTGCGTGCGTATTACTACGACCAGTATTAGCATAAAACCTTGAAGCATGAAGCATATTTTGCATTTTGTCGTGCGTTGCTCATCATTTGTCACAGAATAGAATAGAATATATATGTACGAATCGTATTCAAAACTTACGCGCGATCGAATGATTTCGAATCGCGAGGCGATGCACGAATTGAACAAAACGGAGCGCGAGCGCGGTCAACTAATTGAGCTAATTGCATTTGTTAGACACTATTTGTACGTGCCGATTCATACGATGCATTTTAGTGCGAACATATTCGTTGGTCTTCTTCGCATCACAAAGCTCTCCGAAGCGTTAACTTTTTTATCCCGCTTAAAATATCTTTAAATGCTCGATAAAACTAAAAACTCGCAACTATGAAAATCTTGACAAATCTCTTAATAATGGTGGTGCCTACATGTTAAAATTTAAAAAAGTTTTAGAGAGAGAGAGAGAGGCGCAGTTTCTGCACGGCGACATTATGTAAACGACATACAGTTGCACATTGTAATCCAGCAGACGATTAGAAGTTAGAAGATATCTAGTTGGTTATAACCGGGTTAGCGTGACGCGAGAGTGTTTACAGCTTCTTACTGTCATCGGCGCGGGTCAGCAAATTAATCCGTCGTCAACTTGCGGCTATATCGGCCGTTCATCCAGTTCTACTTCATCGGGTCATTCTATTTGAACCGAGCACGTGTCGTAACGATAAACGCACGCACATCCAACAATTATATCGCTCCAACGTGCTTTCTTCCACATCCATCATCTAGCACTGATCGAATTGATGATAGCGCGCATCAACGCCAACGTAGTAATTAATTGCGAACGTCTGACTGAACTTTATCGTTCTCGCGTGATCTGAACAAAAACATTTTATCATACCTCTATCTTAATTATATATTTATCTAATTCTTTTTAATTACAGTTTTATTAAGGCCTCCGCACAATGGAAAATATAAGGAAGAAAAAACAGAGATATTAGCGATTAGGACTAAAGAATCAAGAATAAAGTTGGATGCACGATATATGAAAAATTCAGGCAACGGAAATAGGTATTAACACAGACAATAGATTTTTAACCTATCGGTAACCGTGTATTAATGTTACACACCAGCTTTATTCCTGATTTCTTTATTCTAATCACCAATATCTGTTGCTTGTTCCTTATATATTTTTCATTGTGCCGGAGGTCCTTACACGTACGTTTTGTTTTAAAAATACTATACACATGGACGTGTGTTTGTCCGCTTTTTTGTTTTACACGCCGATATATGAAGATTCTTGCGCAAATTTTTAATATAAATTATTTTCACGAAATTAGTTTGCAGAGGATTGTGACAAGGCGCAGAAGCTATGACAAGAAATCGATGACCTGTACGCGTGAACGTTCCTATGACATTTCGCTTAATATCTTTTTTGATACGACGACCCAAAATCTGACGGATGAATCATGTCGTTCTCGTCGAGGCCCAGACGACCTAGCGTATCGATCTACGATTATCCAGAACATTTGAATCCGTTCAACGATGACACGATGACAAATTCTCAGCCACAAGTGCCGCGCGAGAGTAAATCGTCGAAAGAATCGTCCAAACACAAGTTCTGGACGTTTGGCAGAACTCGAAAGAAAAGATCCAACAGCTTCTCGATCAAATCGACTTGGTGAGTATTTTTAATCAACTATTTTTAGCCGTGCACGTTCTTTGTGACCTGATTTGTGTGATTAATAAAATACATGTAGGCACGTGTGTGTGAAACTTTTGTAACTTGTTTGTAACCTTTACAAAGGAAATACGAAGAAACAATGCATAAAAGTGCCTTGATATTATGAGATATAACAGTAATGAGATATAAACCTTCAAAAACCTATCTACTATTTTTCCATTTTGTATGTTTCCTACAATTCTTTCAGAGAAACGAAACAATTAACTACCAGCTACATTATTACCACACACACACACAGTTACACTATACGAAAGTCATGCTACATTTTTTCACACACACACACACACACACGTTATTCACGTGATTAAAAAAATACTTTCAAAATTAAATTGAGTTCTGGTCTGATTAACAATCGGAATAACCAAACTAATCAGAGCTGCGCAAAGAAATCGAAGAATCCGCGCCGCGAGCATCGTCATCGAATCGAAAGTTGAATTAACACGCGTTGCGGAGTACGTACAATAGCGAATGTAAGTGCGCTTGAACGTATCGACCGTGATCGTCGGCAAAGTGGAAGTGATATTAAGCGGAATGAGGATGAATATAATTGACGCTTTTAACTGCAAATGTGCATAGGCTTTGCTGTTCACGCGCGTGACGTTTTAGAAGATTCGCACCTTTTTCTTTTTTTTTAGTTCTTGCGCAATAAATCAATTTATATCTCGATATTCTCGAAACTCGAGCGCGAGCGTGCCTGTAATGAGTAAAGTAAGAATGCGTTTTTGAGGAAGATATCGGATATGTAAACAAGACGTTCCTTGAAAACTTGTAACTATTTTTAAATTCACAAAGTAACGCCGTACGTAATTTAATTCCTTGGATCCTTAATCGACCGAGGTTGACGAAAATTTACAGGAAAATTTAATGGTGTAGCACGTTATGAATTTTTCCAGCACATGTCCCAAGTATGTCAAACGATGAACCGCGCACGTTCATCTCTCGTCATCTTCGCGTATGCGTATAAATAAAATGCCGCGTGGATCCGCGTTAAGGCAACGCAAAACGCGCAACATCATTCGTACTGTCGCCTACGGAATCAGAGCGTTCTTAAATAAATAATATAATGTTATTTTAATTTTATTATTAGCGTGCGTACAATTTTAATATGTACGGTAATCTCAGTGTGTGAAATTTTAATTGCATACTAAACCAAGTACCACACACCTTTCTGTTACAATCCACGAAAGTAACAATATAGTTATGTGACATTCAATATCGATCTTTGTGTTTAGGAATGGATTGTTTGGAAAGCGCAAAGAAACTCCAGAATCGATGGAAAAGAGGTCGACGATTACAACAGGTTTGTCTCTATCCAAGTTACGTGCACACTCTCGACTCCCGTAAAACATACTAAACACATTAAACTATAAGATATGAATGTTTAAAATACGTAATGCATTAGAACGAGACGACGATTCCAGTAATAAGTGAAGAATTTTTTTTTTCAAATTATGCGAATTTATTTTATACCCACGTTTTTTAAAGGGACGATTTAAAAATATATTTCATAATTATATTTAATGTAATTATATATGTTTATATTTTAAATTTAAGATCTGGAAATATATAATGTAATCGATGATATATTTTATAAACTGTAACGTAAAATAAGATGCAACTTACTGCATGTAACTGCAGTCTCGACTACGTACAAAAGAGAGCCTTACGACAGACCAACAGCACCTCCACGACTGTCTAAGGATCAACAGGAATTTGATGAAGCCTTGGGCACTTTGACAAGGAGAAGGAAATATACTTTTGATAACAATACCTCGAGGTATAGCCCGAATTTAACAGAAAACGGGGATCCTGCTAAGATCTCCGATGGTAATCCTCAAAATACCACAACGTCTATCATGAACGTCGATCTCACTCCGAAACCGCCAGCTAGAAGGTAAACTTTGCAGAATTGAAATCATTATAAGAGTATTTATATTTAAAATTTTTATGATTCATATATATTTGAATAGAATAGTAAAATAATTTTATAATTTCTGAATCTAAAAGATGCCTGGCTTAAAAAAAGAGAAGTTTCTTTTACAATTAAAATTAAATTTTCAATGGTTTTTTTTTCCCAGATTTGGGCAAGTGAGCCCAAGACCGACGGACAAAATACCACCTTTGGATTTCGAAGACAAGCAATCCAAGCAAAATGGTAGTATTACGTGTCACGATAAACCGGAAAAGATCCCGATTCCACCAATGTAAGATCCTCTCTGCTTCTTGTTTTTCGTACATATATTTCTGACAGTCGACAGTCGCGATAATTCGAAACTTTAATCGCTATAAATATTAAGCGCTGAAATGAAATCCTTCCCGATAATATAAATTAATTCCTTAACGTGTTATAAAATATCAAAATGCAACGAATGTACTTCTGCTCAAGGTTAAAAATTCTGCTTATAATGTCCAATTTTTTTTCCAGGCGAAGATTTGGCAATAGATCATCGCAAAGATTGAATGGAACCACGTCGGATATGGAGGAAGATTCGATCAATCGATCCGGTAACGTTAGCCTGAGGGACGAGAACGAAAATGTGCCCGAGGATTACGTTTTCAAGAGATTCAACCAGGACGCTGTGAGAAGATCGAATTTGTCCATCAATAGCTGTACATCTGTTACCAGTACAACAAGTATACATGGACGCAAAAAACGGAGAGCACCACAACCACCGAAACAGAAGGAACACGTGGATACTCCTCTGGTACATGTAAATTATGTGGATGATGATGATGATGATGATGATTGATAAACGAGCGTAATAAATACAACCGGTAATGTTTTCGCAGGAAGGCACGTATCCATCTACAGTGGAAGTAAATAAAATGACGGAACCTGTATCAGACGCGAGTAAACTTAAACTCCAAATAACCGAGCCGATCGACATCGTCAGGGTTACAGAAAATATCGTCGAGATGAAAAAGACTTGCAAAGAATTGAACGAGGTATCGCCGCGGAAAGAAGAGCAGACCGATTTGTATCCGAAAATTATCCAAGACATGTCGTCTGACGACATTACGAAGAATACCGAGAAGACGAAAACGTGTGACACGTCTAAAGACTACAAGTCTGAGGGAAAAGAAAAAAAAGATTTTTCAGAGGAAAAAATAGCACTCAAGTCTGATGAAACATCGGAGAACGCCGACGCCGAAACAAAAGTAAATGAAAAATTAATCAAGGAGCACGCAAATATCATTGTTAAAGATTTCGTGATCGAAAAAGATCCCGTGGATATAGAATATACAAGAGCATCTCAGGAAAAGATCGAAATCATTAAGGACATCGATGAAGAATCTGGTGAGGTTTGTCTGAGAAAAAAAGGTTCGTCCAGTACGTTATCGCGAAGTGACAGTTTTTCCGTGAAGGAGGAAATTGAAAAAATTGAGATGCAAATCAAGGCATTGGAAAGTAAAAACGCGTCTAAAGAACAAGAAGATATCGATGATATGTATCAAGATGATTCGATAACAAGCACCAGATTATCTATCCAGGCGAATCGCCGACACTTTTTCGAAAATATGGTGGATGGGCCATCTGGTCCAATTAAGTTGGAATTCAAGAAACTGCCACGTGAACAGAAGGATATTCATGTGGTTAGATTAACGGATCCGCCAATACCGGTCGCGGCGTCGCGTGACCCGGTGAAAGTGATTGAATTACACATTTCTGAACCGATCAGGCATAAACCCGAGCTCTTGGATGAGGTAAATCCCATACCGAAACCCAGGAGACACAGTGCGCTTAGTTTAAGAGACACATCTGAATCTAGATTAAAGGACGAAAGTAAGAACTTGAAAGACGATGATAAGAGAGGAAAGTCCTTCTGAAATCTTAAACCTTCGTCCACATCTTTAGACTTGACAATGAAATTCTATCGTTTCCGTGATTTCTACGTGCATTGAAAGATAATCGTATTTAGCTGTAATTTCTAGAATCTATGTATTAAATTAACTATTATTCAAAGACTGTGCAAAGTACATTCTATATGTTTCTTTCTTTTCTTATTAGATTGCACGTGATTTCGTACTAACGCGTCAAATATATATATAATATATAAATTTTTTCAAGAAAAAAATTTGCTACAGAAAAAATTCTAGCATTTCTATACATGTTACATAATTATACAGTGATGTTTATATCTTGTCTTTATTACTGATGTTTTACTGTAATACTTGGCTATTATTTTCATTATTTATTGATATGAAATAAACCATAAACTGTGTATAAGAAATGACTTGTGATAAAGTACATAATCCTACTCCAAATCTATTAAAAACTCAAGTAAAATAGCTTAAAACAAATACAAATTATAAAAGTGCAGAGATAGAAAATAGAAAAAGTGACAAGAGTATACTTTTTTTGTTTTTCAAAAATTTACAAGTCATTTATTGTAAAAATATCTTTGTTCGTAATCTCTATAACTCGAACAACATGAAAAAACACAAGTGTTTAACACGGTTCATTTCTGTTTAACACGTCCTAATCGCTTCTGTTTATATTTTATAAACCTCATTAGGTTTGCATTTACAGTCGCGACTACAAGCGTGCCATCTTGTAAATGTTTCTTCTGCTCACGCATCTATGAATTAATATAAAAATCAATATATAACATTGCAATCAATAATTATATAAAACTCAATATACGATACTTGATGTAAGAAATAAAAAGTAATATTTACCTTGTTTTTGAAATGTGGCATTATAGATAGCAATTTAGGGACTAATTTGATATCTACCGCTATATGGTCAATCTCATCCTCTGTAAATATATCCATTATTGCGTCTATAGATTCTGCTAAAACCCATACTCGAGTTTCAGTTTTAGAGCTGTCCAATAAAAACGTGGAAACGAACTGTCACAAAAATAGTTTACATAAAAAAAATTTATTTAGGGAGAAAATTCAAAGAAACTCGAAAATGACCTACCTTGATCATTTCGTAATTTTTCGGATCTTTGTTATTCAACAGCTGTACTAAATGACAGAGTATCCTTATCAAATTAACGCGGACCGTCGTACTGATACATGAATCCAAGCCATTTAACATCGCCTGGATTGCGTTACAAGAAGTAGGTAAGTGATTTAAATCAACGTCCGTCACTTGTACTTGGACTAAACGTTGAAGAATAGCTCTCATGGCAGCAGTACCCGCTTCCGCAAGTTCTACACGTTTAAATACGTCCTCTCTAGTGATGTCTTGAAACTCTTCTATAATTTCCATCCATTTCCTAGATGCAGAATACCCATGATTAACAAAAGCTAATAAAAATTCCATATCAAGTATTAGAAGAGAAACGGCATGTTTTTATTATTGTTAAAAAATGTAGAAATGATCTCTACACCTGTGTAAAATGGCAACGCCTCCGAAAGCATCAACTTCTATGTTGGGCAATAAATTATTTATACATAAATAAGCTGCACCCTGAATGTCATAAAATTGCTTCAACGTAGCTCGTCCCTCTTCAGTTTGGGCCAGTATTTCCTGACTATTTTTCACTACGAATTTAGTCTTGTCCCAAATTTTATCAACCAAGTTACACGCGTTCATAACTTCAACTAGTTCCACTGGAAACGTTGACATCATTTTCAAATCTTCCGTCGTCGAGTCCGCACCCAAGCATTCAGACTCGATCTCCATTGGTTCAGAGTCCGCGGTGTCGGAATCACGTGCCGTGTCTTGGTATTCAAAACATAAATTTGCAAAAATCTGTAAAGCTTGTTCCTGCATTTCCAACATCTTTCTATTTTCTTGTACCTTTTTCCTTTTATCGCTCGAAGAAGCATTGCATTCATGTGGCAAAATAGACGTTAAGCAAGACAGTATTTGTCTATGATCGATCCCAAGTACATCAGACAGTACCAATAATACTTTACGAAATACATCTGTCCGGTTCGTGTCCGTGTACGTACTGATATTGATCAGTACGTCAGCTACACAAGTTTTCAAGACCAATATTTTGAAAGCAGTCTTCGCATCATCGACTTTAAAATCTAGCAGCGTAAACAAAACTGATTCGCTTTGTTTAATTGTATTAATGGCAGCAACATTCTCGTCCGACAAGCATATCATGGCGCGTGTAACGACCGTGACGATCTCTGTTCCATAAATATCAATATCTAAAAACTTTAACAGGAGTGCGGCCAAATCTTCCTCATTAGCTCGCTTGATCGCGCTTTCATTATTCGCGCATAATGTCCACAGCAGGCTAACTGCTTCGACAAAAGTCACTTTTTCATCCCCAGCCCCAGCCTCTTTTGGCTTCCAGTCCGAATAGTACTATAAATAAAGACGTTATTTAACTTGAGGTATCTCACAAGGTTGCGACGTCGTACACGTGCGTTTGATTTGAACTCTCATCTTAAGATACCTGTCTGAGTACGGCGGTGAGTGGAGTTATAATATCATCTTTAATCAAATCATTGCACGCTTGCTCCCTACCATTTTCAGCAATTTCCCGCAAAGTATGTGCAGTGTTGGTTCGTATAGCGGCATTATGATCCATCAATAGTGGGCCAATTATTTTCGCTATCCCATCCTTGGCGATTTGCGTGGCCATAGAAGAGTCGCAAGACATTGACGCCAATATTTGCAGGGCAGATAACTTTTCTTCGATGTTACACGATTGTATCTAGAAAGAAAGAAAGAACTATTAAGAAGAGGCAAACCCTCACTATTAATTCTCATCACGTTTATTAACATAATTTTATTAAATAACACGACAAATGTTGCATCGATTAAGATTAAACCTTATCGCTGCTCACATCATCATAAACATCCTGCAAGATCTTTTCCCTGTCTCCCTCCGTAAGTTCCTCCTTTAGCTCGAGCTCCTGAACGGACGGTAATCCAGTGGGATTTTCCTTGTGAGGCTTTCGCCGCTGCCTTTTCTGCTTACCCATCACTGTGAATACGTTGAGATAATTATTGAGAATAGTGAAATATAATAAAATATATCCAAGGGTATCTCAAGCACATGGCCGATCCGAACTACTTCATCCGCTTCGTCGAAGATCTCGAAATGACACGTTGTCGACTGTCGTTGAATGACGCGTGACGCGTGACATCCTGACACCTTTGGTAAATTTTGCGAAATTTTCAACTAAAGCAATGCATTATCAATAATATGCAATATAGGTCTCTGAATTATCTACAATATCTGTTACATATTGATGATAATGCAGTGCACTGACATAGTAGTGACAACCGACACCGACAACAACGCCGCACTGATAAGAGATAAGATTGATGAGACTGATGCCTGATGTGTATGTACGTGACACATTTTTATTGAAATCTCACGTCTCACGTCTCACGTGTAGTAGTTTCGACGTCGTTACGTGTATTACAACGTATCATTCGTCATTTGTCCGCTGTTCAGGAATCATGGAGAAATGGGTGCAAGAGAAATTGTCCGAATTGTTATGTTTTCTGGTCCCAGATGACTTGGTTCAGTAAGTGTGGTGGTTAATAAAAATTTCTTTCTTTCTTTATCTTTGCTTGCATAACGTTATGTTATCAATTTTTCAGATATATTTTGCAGATAGAAAATGAGAAAGATTTAGATTTCTATCTTACAACGTTATTGAATAATGAAAGACCAAATCACAGACAATTTGTAACAGAATTGAAAAAGAGACGCGGTGAGTAACCAGATAAATTTTACAAAACTTTGCCAGATTATTATTAAATTATATCGTACTCGTCGTGTTCCAGCCTCGTATAATAATCAAACTAAATACAAGAAAACAAACGACGATGCTGCGGACAGTATCTCCAAGAAACAAAACGATAAGAAAAAGGGAAAAGGAAAAGGGAAAAAAAATGTTCAAGTATACAGTCTATATTTTTCAAGAGGATTATATAATGAGTACATCATTAAACAACTATTAGAAAATTATTGAGCATTTTATATATCATTTTTTGCAGGTGCAAGAGACTGTAAAGCCTGAGACAAAGTCTGAGAAGGTGGAAAAGAAAAAGACTAAATTTGTTAGCTTATTGTCTCATGGAAATGTTCTCTTGAAAGGTGTTTATATATAATAAATTTGTATACGTAATGTAATACATGTATCTAGCAATGCTTTGTATATGTATATATATATTTTTTAGGAAGACATAAATGTGACTGCGAAGCAAACAGACATGCATTAATTAACAATTGTCTTAATTGTGGAAGAATAGTCTGTGTACAAGAAGGCTCAGGACCATGTTTCTCTTGTAGTGAACTTGTTTGTTCTCCAGAGGAACAAGTATTACTTCGGAGCAATACTAAACAGGCTGATACGTTGTATAATAAATTAATGGATCAAAAACCAAATAAAAGTCTTGAGGACTCTCTTAAACAGAGAGACAAACTTCTCGATTTTGATCGCAATAGGTATGTATTTGTTACCTCTGTCAAGATTTTCTTTACAATAATTGTCATAAAATTGATTTGCAGTGCCCGTCGCACTAAAGTGATCGATGACGAATCGGATTATTATCAGTCAAATAGCATTTGGCTTTCCCATGACGAGCGCAAGAAGTTACAGAAGCAAGAAGAGGAAGCACTAGCGCGCAAACATGCGTCACGTTTAGATAAAAAAGTCACTATAGATTTTATGGGAAGAGTAGCAGTTGACGAAGATCAATCCATTAACTTGCAATCGGAAGATCTTGGCGAAGTACGGTCATATGACAATTTTGATGATCCAAACATTTGTCCAACGATAGAATTTGATCGACCAACAGTAAGATTGCAAATCTTTTATAATTAACAATAATAAATTATATTAATTTACTTGTATATTGCTAATCCTAAATAATCATACTACATATTTCTTATTATATATGTTTTTTCTCATGATTATGTGTAATTTTTCATTATTATATCAAGTTTGTTGAGATGGGAATATTCGGAACAAGGGAGAGAACTGAAAATCACATATGGACGACGGAAGGCAGAATACAGGATAAAGAATATCTAGAAATGTTTGACCAAGGCCTATGTTTAAGCATGCATCAGCCTTATGCATCCTTGCTGGTGGCAGGAATAAAAACGTGAGTGATGTATTTCAAAATAATACATGTAATCAGAAAAAATCAATGATTAACATGATTTTAACGTTTATTAGTCACGAGGGTAGAAGTTGGTATTCTTCACATAGAGGAAGATTATGGATAGCATCGGCTGCAAAGGTACCTTCCTCTGAAGAAATATCTAATATAAAGCATGCCTACCGCAAATTAAAAAATGGTTCGTAAATAATATTGATCTTGAAATATTTATCTTATCTTTACGTATCTTTACGTCATCTTGATAATTTTAGAAAATGTAGAGTTCCCCGAAGTTTATCCCACGAGTTGCTTGTTGGGTTGCGTGACGGTGACGGATGTTCTATCTCAAAAAGAATATAGAGACGTATATCCAGAAGGAGAAAGTGATAGTCCATATGTCTTTATATGTGAGAATCCTTACATGTTACCGATACAATTTCCCATAAAAGGAAAACATAAAATTTGTAAGTAATCAAAAGTATCAATCAATTTCCGTTATACATATATATAATTAATATTCGGTTGTTAACCAAATAAAATTCTCGTATGTTGCAGATAAAATGGATAAAAAAATTCATCAAGCTGCTTCCAAATGTTTAGAAAGAGCCATGAAAATAGCTAGTAACTAATGTTCTCATATCGTTTCTTTCTTTGACAGATTAAATAAGATTAATTTTCCCAGGTATATACGTTTATTTGTGTTAATAATTTAAATATATACATGCATTCTATTAAAAATAATTTTATCTGGTTTTTGTACAAAAGTGATTTTTCTGATACTGTATCTCTAATAAAAATTTTACAGAAATATACTATGTATGCATATTACATTAAATTTGTTACTTGTATTACAACAGATCGTTATTTAATTTACATAAACTCTAAGATGTTAAGATTTAACCGTTCGTGCATGCTTTTCATTGTTTACTTTATTTATCATACTTTCATATATTTTGTTGATGAAAAAATATCAGTTCTACTATGGTTGTGTTATATATCAGCCTTTTATAAATAGTTTTAAAAATTATTTGTGCTATATTGCGCACACGAGCGTACTCTTATTTAAGAAAAACACGAGGACTATTACTGTACTAAATTTTAATTTTTCAAGTGCCACGTATCTTATTTTATTAATATCTCAATATAAGCTTTAATATCATGCCACGAATCATCTTTGCTATTATTCTGATGCATTAAATTAGGCTACGTGTTAGTACAGTTAATAGAAAAACCTCTCTGGTCTACACTATGCTATTAATAAAAAAAAGCTGGATATGGAGTTTTACATAAATCAAAGTACGTTAGCTCAAGCATTTTGTTATAGATCTTTTTCTATTGAGCAAAATTCTCCATTATTTCTTAAAATACTTTACACTAACAAGCCAATACAGTTACGTATCATTTTGTGCACGGTCGACAAACGTATGAAAACACAATATTCTGTGCATATCTTACGTACATATAAAATTATATACACATTTAACAATCCAAAACAATGTTAAACAAGATGAAACAAAGTTGTTGTAGAGATACGCTAACAAAAGAGTACGTAATAAGCAGATCGCATTTCGAGCAAGGAATGTATATGAATAATCAAGTATATGTGATTATTACTTTTAAATAAATAGAATAGCTACTTGTATACAATTTCGATATAGGTATGTTATAATTTATAATATATAGATGCTCTGTCGTATTGATAAAAATTCATCAAACTATAGTAGAACGCACTCATTTATATTAAATCCTTGTTATGTTTATAATGTTTTTTTTCTGGTTATATAGCACACAATGTGTGTATTATTATAATAGTAGTTATAATAATCCGCAACCAATAGTGCAATAATTTTATATATGTATAATACATTCTGATAAAGGTTTAACATTCTTGTATTTTTACATCAAATGCCTAATTTCCTCTTACAGAACTCGTTAAAAAACAATCCTTCCGTTTGTAACATTGCATAGACTACCATTTGCAAACCGAACAAGTTCTGTCTTTTTCTATTAGTCATAATTTTTAAAATAATTTCGTCACGTGTGTAGTGGCACTATATAAAATTTATCCATTGTGACAACAATACTTAATAATTTATTGCAATATTCTCTTTTTAGAAGCTAAATTTAATCAATCTGTTTTGCAAAGAATACAATTTTTCTCAAGTTCCGAGCAATAATAAAAGTTGGAAAATAAATTGCACACGTATACAATTATACATGTATGTATATAACGACAAGCGTGTAATATTAAATACTTTTTGAATAAGTAACATCCTAGCGTCTTGCGCATTTTTTAATTAATCTTGATAATATTAATTTTATAAGCTTGACAAACTATCGAATGTTACGATAACGCTAGTTATATGATACACATGATTCCGATACTCGTTACTCATTCTCCATAGGCCATAACATAATAATACTAATACAATGTTAAAAAAAAAGTCATTATATTACAAGATTTTCCTTATTCTGCGTGAGATTTTTTAAAATAAATATCTTTGTACCTTCTCTATATATATAGATCAAAAGACTCATATGTGTTTAAACATATTATCTCTTTTCTGTCGTCACGTTTCATTTTAGGTCGTTGAAAAAAGACTCCGCGTTGTACGTCGTGTTCAATCGGTTAATACGTTTATATCTTACACGCAATATATGATACCTTTGCGCGAACCGCAACGTGTGGCAAATGTGTGCGAGCACCTTTTCTTTCGCGAAAAGTTTCAGTCGTTTCAGTCTGTCTATATGTAGGTCGGAGAATCCTTGAGGCTGGTATGACAAGCCGCACAGTTAGAAACGTTTTTCTCGTTTACCAGCGTACATTTTGGACATTCTTTGCCGCCGCTGGCGAGCGGCTTGTCCTCGTTCCCTTTGCACCTCGATTTGGCGCACATCTCGCAGATGTCTCGGCCGGGCATATTTAAATATGTACACGTGGCACAATTCCATCTTTTTTCACCCTTCTCCTCTTCCTTCTTCTGCTTATTCATTTGCGCGATATCGAGATTTTTTAAGGAATCCGCAATCTTTGCTATCTGATCCGAGGACTTGTGCGTGCGTGGAATCGGCAAAGTCTGACTGTTGTGCTTTTTATCTTTTTCTCTCGTATATGCATCGGTATTATATCTATTCGAATCCGACAGGTCGAAGGACGAGGATTTCTTTTTGAAAGGCAGAATATCCTGATGACTCATACCATTTGTTTCGGACGAATCAATTTCGTTCGTTTCGATCTTGCCACCGCTTCTCTTCTTCTCCAATCTATGCGCGTTATACTTATCTTCGTTCTCCGCTTGCCTAATAGTTTTGTGTTTGGCGCGAATAGAATCCAGTTCCTTCTTATGTTGCACGACGTCGTCTCGATCATCAAGATCCTTGTAGTAACCTAAGCTCTCGAGATTTCTGTACACAAAGTCCCATGTATCATAACCATCCCTTCCGATGCTGGACGTCGATCTGCTGGCAGTTTTTCTATCGGTTTTACCATGTTCGTAATGATCTCCGTCGCTCGACTGTCGTCTGTAAAAGTCTACCTCGTCCAAGTCCGCGATCCGGTGGGACACGGGTTTGCGAAGAGCGTGCGTCTTATCGTACGTCGCCACGGACGCCGGTACGTCGAGTTCTATCAGTCTCCCGGTCGGCACTCGGGCCGCATACGCTGGTAATGTGGCGCAATACGGATTCGGTTGTACATTATTACCGTAAAACTTGTTCCCATGAGAGGGCAAACAACCATAACTGGTGCAACACGTGATGAAACCGTGATTGATCGGTTGATAGTATCGATAATTAGCAGCCGGTATCGCCATGTTGGTCATATCTTCGATGTGCCGGTAATCTGTCTGACAGGTTGACGGCATTGTTGCGTTGTACGTAGCATGCACAACGTGATGATAAGGTGGATGCAACGGCACAACGTCTATGCCCGTTTGCTGTGAATAGTAGTCCTCATAGCTATCGGCTTTTGCGCGATTCTGATGCATCTTCTCGAGGAAACGATAATTTAGCGCTCGAATGGCCTGCTCTGGCGTACCAACGTGATTTTCACGAAATTCCAACACCTCCAGCCAAGAGATGGTGTATTTCTGTGACACGCTTTCCCATATCTGCTTTAAGATCTGCAATTTAGAAGCAACTTTTAATCACACCTACAACCACGTTACAACCAATATTGGACGCGTGTATTATTTATTTAATCGATCGATCACGCGCCGTGACTATTTGTTTTCCCGTTACCTGGCATTCCACAAAAGCTACAATAGCATCTCTACTGACATTTGAAACCTTATCAGGATCGATTGGCCCTTCCAAAGTCACGACACCCAAACCAGTATGCTTGTAGCCCATCTGCTCAAACATTAACTCGGCACCGATTAAATTTGCCTCTACTTCGTGTTTGTAATAACCGCTGTATGTCTAAAACAATTCAAAGAATTTCAACATGTTAAAAACGATATTTATATAATCATAGACACAGACTAATGACAAAATATTTTTCCGGGCACGTACCCTCACTATCCTATATTCTTTTCGCCAAGGCTGAGCCAATAGATTAGCTGCGTACAAGGAAATTGCACTCCAAGCTGTCGCTGCTCTATACCCGCTGAAATCTGTCACCGTTGCCGCTGATCTGTGCAAAATGTCTGCTGTTTCTTGAAATACGTATTTCGTCTCGTTGGGTACCAGACAAAGGTATTCCTTTATAAAGCCTGAAATATATGTAATATTATCTAAAATGTTATTATATAACAAAAGTTGATATTATATACATTAGATGATTTGATAACATTTGAACAATACCTTCCAATTTATGTCGTTGTTGTAGCTTTAAAGGACTATCGTCCGTTTGCAGATACACCAAGTGACTCTGTTCCACGTTCATACTGATCTCTTGTAATCTGTCTTTGCCTCTCATTATTACATCATTCGCCATTTTTATTCCTACACATGTAATATAATGGCAAGTGAGATTTATAAAACATTAATTTTAATTCGTAACTACACATGGCTGTGAAAACGTGGAAAACACTATCGTTGCACCTACGTCTGATGTTTTAGAAAATTGATAGTTGCTAATGGACGTTTGCTTAAAGTATTTATAAAAAAAAAAAAACTCTCCCAACACACAAGATATACGTATTGAGAACAACGTGTCACCTAAAAATAGCCAGCGTTTACGCTGATATGGATTACAAACCTCCTAGAAATCTGATTTTGGAGCAGATTCCCGATTCAAACTACGACTAGCTCCAACCTAAAAATAAATCCTATATTTAGTAATGGAATCATGGGCTTCTGTAAATGGGCCAATGCGTTTGCGATTACTTGACACGCAGCGTGATCTCCCATCTCAAAACACGAACCATCGAATCGAGCTTGATGCACGTTAAACGACGTGTGTCCTTACATCCTTCCATAAACAATAAATATTTTCCGTAAATTTTTTTCTTTTTTGGTTATGTTCACATTACATGATGCACAGAATGCGCGAAGACACTAGATTGA
The DNA here is from genome assembly GCF_030848805.1 of Temnothorax longispinosus. Lineage (NCBI taxonomy): Eukaryota > Metazoa > Arthropoda > Insecta > Hymenoptera > Formicidae > Temnothorax > Temnothorax longispinosus. The sequence goes on along the minus strand of NC_092363.1, from coordinate 16,376,391 downwards.
CTAGACGCATCTCCAAATCGTTTTTGTTATGGTATGTATACATGTGGCACCGCCAAGTGACAATTACGCGAAACTTTGCAAATTTTTAAAATAAATAATTTTTGAACTTGTGTTATTTAGAAAGAAAATCACAAGCAAAACTTTTATTTGTCAAAGTAATTTACACACTTCAATCTGCGTCAACGCGTAAAAAAAAGACGAAACATTGATGTAATAGTTTATTTTTCAGAAATTATGTATATATTGCAACGAGCAAAATAATATGTTTTTAATGCGCTCAACAACATTTGATTAAGATACTTTATCATACAGATCTTGCACATAAATATATTGCAACGAAATAAAAATAATATTACAACTATATAAAACAAATTTATTTGAAATGTTAATACCATTAATACACACGTATCATACGTATCATTGTAAAATACATACAGTTATCATAATTTAGTTGTTATTCTCATTATATATATATATATATATATATATATATATATATATATATATATATACCGATTATAATATAATAAATACTGTGTAAAAAATTTACAATTTGTCTTATTACAAGATAAATGCTTTACAAACTGGAAATAATGACTTTATTCGCAAACATATATGCTATCTCTAACAACTAAGATTCATTTTTCTCTGTAATAAATAATGTCTATGAAGGGGAGGATGAGGAGGACGAACCAATACACGTATTCTTTCACGTACACGTGGTACATTAACTCAAGTATTTAACATAACCGATAACAATAGAGATGGCAAAGAGTGGGTGCGATAAAAAATTAATCACGATATGTACAGAGCACATCATTTTATCGTATTTTGTATACTTAAATTCTTAAATTCTTAAATAAAATCAGAACCACGAATGCATCAACTAAAAGATGATGTCAAAAGTGGTACATTTTACTTGCATAAATAAAAGCAATGATGTAGCCATGTACCATAAATATGTCCGTCTGTGAATACGTGATTTGTATCGCGTATCCAATCAATCAATCACGTATCCAAGAAACGTTTGTATGAAAAATGTAACATATTTTAAAGACTGTTATTCAGGTCGAGACGTGGCCTTTTACTGCGTACCGTAGATGCATCATCCTGGGAATCCCCATTGGTAGACAAGAACTCTCTTTTTCTATCTGCATTCTATAAAGTTTCATATTTGTGATTAAAAATATCACGGTAAACACGTATTTAATAAAAATATTTATAGCGATATACTTGATTACTAAATAATATTAAAACTATATATAGCGTTGGATAAAAAATGATTAAGCACTCCTCCCTATCTCGTCAATCCCTTTGTACCTGTATAATTTAAAAAAAAGTAAAAACAAAGCTTTGAAGGATTTAGTTCTACATAACGTGCAATGAAATATATTATAGTTACAGTTTAAATAAATTTGTTAAAAAGAGTGATACACACAAGTAAAATATTTGAAAAGACAAAATAGCAAAATTTACTCTGTTATCTTCGTTGGAAAAAAATAAGAAAATATAGAGGTACATAATATTCATTAATAAAAATAATATAAATTTTGGACGGTCCAATTCTGGACGTTTGGAAATATTATTTTTTTACAATCTCTAAAAAGAAGAAAGGATTTTGAGTTGTCCATATGATAAAAGATCTAAAATAAGTAGGTACTGATTACAGCCAAATTTAACAGTAGTTACATAAAAAGTAATAATTATTTCAAATTATAAAACTAACTCAAAACTGTAATGAAGAAAATTATACGTTTCAACGCAATAATACAGGTAGTCAGAAAATGTGTGAAAAACTTGACAGAGCTACATTCAAAATGAAAAGCATTACTAATGTTGGTGACGTGAAAGTTATAATTTTATATATCCTGAGATTCTGAGATCAAGAAGGATTAAGATCGTGTAGCAAGCAAAATATTAGAGTTTACCTAATAAAATGATCAAGGTAGCTTAGAATAAAGGCGGATCTATTCGTTACTAATATGAAAAGTATACTAGTTTTATTTAATTACAATGTTCTCTTGCTCTTCAAAGAATCTTATTAATTTTGTCCAACTCAAAATCCTTCACATTTTCTTCAAATTAAAACGTGGTCGTCGAATCACCAGTTTATTTTACATATATATTTTAATAATTATCTTTCTATTCGTTACGTTATGCCGTTTAATATACACGGAAACTTGTATCCCAGTACGTCTCATAGCGTCTTTACATTTTGCAGCAGTATACACATATGTGTTCCACGTGCTTTTTACCTTCTTATCCCACTGATGATGAAGATACCTCAATAAAATGGTTGTCTTTTCAGTAACTATAACTGTAAACATAAAGAACGTAATGTATGTATTGGAGAATATATATCTCATCGATATATATATATTACTATTACTATAATTACTTACTTTGTTCGGAAGGGTAATCTTTAGTAGGAAGATAGACCGATGGTCTTTTGACACATGTCCGATTTCCGTTATCGGTATGAAAATTTGCAAAATTGTTTTCATCGTGTGACGGAAGGCCCTTTAGAAATTCAGCAACAGACTACAAAGAGAGTTTCATAGGAAACTCATGTAAGAGCAAAGTTCGATAATATTACGTTACATTTAGGTACCGTGGGAAAGATAAAGCTTAGCAACTCTGAGAACATTTGAGACTTTGCAAAATATGTCGTTCTCTCGACATAAACATTCCTCGCACGCACGCTTGCAAGATCCGAGGTATAATATAGTAGAATATACGTGTGAACAATAAAAAAATTAAGTAGCACGTTACACAGTTAAAGAATCATTTCTCACCATTATAAATAGATGATCTGTTGGCTGCAAGATTCGAGATTATTCACATAAAAAAAAGATTTTTAGGCGACTAACGTGATACGAGACGTACGAGACCACCATCGTCTGTCGTCAGTCGTCATAAAAAGCCGTAGAATATCGCACTCGATGAGAAGGCACTCGCGAACGACGCGAACATCGTTTTATGGAGGATTCACATCACACTGCGTCCGATGTTCGACGTACGACGATCCGACATCCAATAGGAAATTTTTGTCTCTAATAATAAATTCTGTTATTGGATGTCGGATCGTCGTCATACGTCGAACATCGGACGTGATCATACATACGGTGATACGGTATACATATATGTGTAATATATACGGTAATTATACAATTTAGTATTACATACATACACAGGCCGGTATTCATATAAGTCGGATCTTATATTTAATTATTAAAACCCGTACATACATATGTACACTCACAATTTCGCAATATAGCTGATAGCTGTTTGCAGGTTAAAGGTGAAAACACTATTTTTCGACGAGTTTCGGAACACACATTGTAACATGGCTCCTACACACAGAATACAGATACAGAATGCTGTTAGTTCATGTTAGTTACCGGCTACCGCATTCTGTGTGTAAGAGCCATTATTATTTCGTGACGCTATTGACAGTTGACAGATGTTATTTTGCACGATTGAAGACACAGAAGAAACAAATGCAAACACGTGTTTAAAGAACGTATCACACAATACGTATATTTAACTTTTGCTCACGTTTATAACATTATTACACGCGTCTATTATGTCTATTATGTACAATAGTGGCTGGAATAAGTTAATTAAAAGTAAGGACAGTTACAAATGTCAGCCTAGGGCCAATGTTGAAAAGGAACGTTGCACAGCTAGGCTCAGTTTTGTACAAATGTCTTTCGATCGTGACGAAGACGCCCTGATTGTAGTCGACACCAAAGGATACTTATACTACATCGACGTGCCTGGACCTGGAGATGTTCCGTGTTGCAAAATACTGGGTAAAATCGGCCGACCTACCTTTCTGGCATTTAATCCCATGTGCACGGAGGAAATACTGATAGGATTCGATACCGGTGACATAAAGGTTTCGAAGCTTCATACGGACATGAATGAGTTTTGTTTGTTGTCCGGCCACAAACTACCACCGACACACGTTTCCTTTTACAAGCATCATTGTCTAACGAGCTCTCGAAACGAAGTAATAATATGGGATCTGAAATCTTATATCAAAGCTCATCAATTAAAAGTTAGGGTACGGAACACTATCAAGAAAGCTGCCTTCTCAAACGTCGGTCATATCGTCGTGCTCTATCACAACGACACCATGCAGGTCTGGACCGTGAGACAGTTGCACAAGGATACCAAAATTGATACAAAGATATTTGGAATAAATTATATCAAAGATTTTATCTTCACGAAAGACGGAAGAGCTATGATAATGGGCGGTATGAGAAACATAAGCATTCTTAATACATACGATTGGAGTTTATTAAAGAAACTAAGTTTGCCTAATACGTTTGTTGAAGCAAAACAATTATCGGTCATTCCCGGCCCATTAGAGGGTGGAGCAAATAAAATCCTTGCATTTTTATCCTCGAAATGTACTCTTCAACTTTGTGATATAAATGCATTAACTTTTCTTGAGATACCTCGCCCTCGTGGTAGGATTAAAAAATTTGTAATTTCATCTACCGGTAGATACATGGCGTATATAGATCAGGAAGGATGGTTAAACGTAATGTACACGGATGAAATAATTTCGAAAAACGGTCCTCAACCCGACAACAGGTTCGCGAAGCCATATAGAGTGCGTGCGCACGAATCAAGTCATCACTTGGACGGCGTTAGACAAAGCATGAAGCAAGAATTAAATATGAAACGATTAATGCTTATTTTGAGGGAATTTGGAGAATATCCGCAAAAGTATCGTACAATAATTTGGTCCACTATTTTAAAATTACCAGCTAATAAAAACGCATATGTTGCCTTGGCAAGTAAGGTGACGCGAGGGAGATTTGCCGTGAATACTTTAAAAAGTCTTCCCTTGGCAGATAAAAGCAAAGCGTCATTGTTGGCCATGACGCTAGCGTGCTTGTTGCAATGGTGTCCTCCGCTACGACAGAGTCTGTTTCTTCCCAACTTAATTTTTCCATTTCTTATGGTATTTCAGGTACCTCCTTATTTCGCGTTTCAAACCAGATATATTTTGTACAATTTAGAATGCTCTTTCTAAAGCATGCTGAAATATGTTTATTTGTTTCAGAAAGATCCCTTACTTGCCTTTGAGTTGATTTTAAGTATACTACTAAACTATTGCCAAAAGTGGTTCGAATACCATCCTTTCCCACCATTGAATATTTTGGGAATTTGTGAGAATATTCTCCTAGAGACTGACCCTATGCTATTGAATATCTTTTGCGAACATGGAATCACAAGTAGGGAATATGCGTGGCCATTACTTCAAACTGCGATGAGCGAGGTACTATCGGGAGACGAGTGGTTGTTTTTGTGGGATCATCTAATATCTTATCAAAAACCTTCCCTGCTCGTGATGTGTGTCATTGCGTATAATATCTGTTTGAGAGACACGGTAATTTCTTTAATAAAGTCATCTGGAGATGTCAAAGCATTTTACAGCACTCAAAGTCATATTAGAGCCAAAGATTTGTTGGAGATTGCAAGAAAAATAGACCAGAAGATATCGAAACGAGTGCATCCTACGCGTTATCTGAGGTAATATAGAAGACACGTCGTAATATCATAAAAGAGCTAATGACACGTTGGAATATTATAGTATTTAAAATTATTATTTCAGGGATAAACTATCGCACGTAAATCACAGTGGACCTTATCCTTCATTTATATCGCAAGACGATCCAAAATTTCTTACCGAAAACCTTAGCCGTGCAGATTTGGAAAAATTAAAAATGCAGGAACAAACGTTGCAAGATTATAATCGTAGGCGTGCAGATTTTGAAAAAAGAAACGTACATGCGGAGACTGAGGCTTTTGCAAAACAACGTCATGAAACAAGACTAAATGGTAAAATATATTTTATTCCTATATATTTTTTTCTTTCACGTCCTTATGTTTTCTCATTGTCAGTCCAATCTCAGTATTTTCAATTTAGATTATACGTTAGTCAAATTATAAATATTACAAAGAAATACGTAATCGAATGCTTTCATTTCAGAGGTACAAAAATGCTTTCAAGACCATGTAAGTAATTTTAAGTGGAACGTGCTACCAAATGCAGAAAAGGAAAAATTTTGTCATCACTCGTATAAAGATCTTGATTCGCTATCTGAAAGAAAACAGGAATGTAACCGATACAAGATTGTGGAAGATGTTAATTCAAAAAATTATAAAAAATTGCAGCGAGATGTAACGATGCTCGAGTATGAAGTACTAAGGTTTTTGAATTCACTAAACGTTCATAAATCAGAGATGGAGATTAGTTAGAACGTACTTTTTTGCACGGCGAAAGTTTAGGCAAAATCAAATAATATTTTAATGCACGTATCACACACGAGAAATATATTTTTATTTGTTGTATATATTTTTTCTTTCCTCGAAAATTATTTGTATATTTTTATAAATCACCATCTTTACATCTTTTTACATTATAATATACAAAATATAAAAAATTTGTATATATAATTTCACATCGTACGGATATATGCATATATATTGTATGTTGTAACGTGTGTATGTATACATATAGAAAAATTATCCATTTTATTTCAACGTGGCAAGAAGGTACAATACACGGCATCTTGTTGCCGTGTTAAAAGCGTAAGATTTTACATTTGGTTATCTATAGACCGAATATTTGTACTTGCAAATATTAAAACGTATCTGCTAACGATCATATTGTACGAAGGAGTGGACAGGTGCGCTAAGCTTATCCCGACCTTTCAACAGAGTCAACTCCATTATTACCAAGCATTCACGTACATCAGCGCCTACCGATTTTAGTAATTGCACTGCTGCAGCCATGGAACCTTTAAATAATAAATTTTTTTACTCGATATATTATCCTTATTTATATGTATGTTCTAAACAATATATTTATTGTAATATAATTTTATTTTACCTCCAGTTGCCAGTAAATCATCAACAACTAGCACTCTGGTCCCTTCATTAATAAACTCTGTTTGCAATTCAAATGTAGCCTGTAAAGATGAAGAAAAGTCTATTTATATATGTCAAGTACGTTGTAAAAAATTTGTAAATATATTATATATATATATACCATACATATTCTGGACATACCTCTCCATATTCTAACGCATACTTCTGCTGGGTGACCTTGCCTGGAAGTTTACCCTTTTTTCTAATAGGCAAGAAAGGCTTGCCCAATTCCATACAAATCATAGGACCAAAGAGGAAGCCACGCGAATCCAATCCCACAATTAAATCGACTTCGAGAACTAAAATATGCTCCACAATTAAATCTTTCATCGCTCGTAATGCAACAATATCGTGAAACACACCAAATATATCTCTGAAAATGAATTGATTACATAATAAGATAAATATAATAAAGTGAGTAGTTGGTACGTAGTATAAAATCAGAATACGTTCTGTCATCTTCTGTCGTTTTTGAGCTCATCTCTCTCCGTCGCTTTGTTGATCACTTACCGGAAAATAATCCCAGGTTCAGGAAAATCGGGATAACTCTTTATAGCATTTTTCAGTATTTCCAATTTATCATTCTTATCCATTGTATAATACGTGTATTATACAATTAATAACTTGATGCAATGGTAATAAAATGGAATGTGTCGAAATACACGTAAAATTGACAATGTGATTAAAAGAGTTCATTAATAAAGGTCCATCATATATATGATATTTCGACCATTATTCTTACATTATTGAATTATTTTATCAAGGCACTTTTAACGATGGCAAATAAAACGTGTGATACTGACGAATGAAAGAAACAGATTATTTGTAAATGTTTAAATTTCGAATTTCGAGTAACCTGCATATGCCTAGATCGCCCGCATCCAGTGATATGTGGCATGTGGCATCCAGGCATTCCAGATAATCCAGGGCAGGGGCAGGGATACATACAGGTTGCCGTCATCAACGTCATCATCTTATCTGGATCTTGGGTCTGTTTTTTATCGCTGCGCACTGAACTGCACTGCAACCCTACAACCTACAACTTTTCTTCTCGCTTCTCGCTTTTGCCAACGTGCCAAACATATCTCATCTCACCTATCTCACTCATACAGCAATAGAAAACAGACCTCCTCAACCCCCTTCACGCCCTTCACCTTCACTTATCTTTGTCACGCCTATCGCGGACTAGCAGACATTCGAATCGATTGTCGATAAAGCAAACTACCAAAAATGATTTAGACATTTGCTCGATTCTCTTGAAGATGACGCTGCATATTGTGTTTATTTTACAACAAATTTTCGTGCAGAGATATATAACGCGAACGATAACGCGTGTGATGTTGATCGCTTCAACTTGAGGTAATATTTCACTATTTCAGATGATATATATTTTATCCTACATTTATATCAAAAGGAAAAAAAAGAAAAAAGGACGGCACAAAGTATATATATTAAACAAATGTTTATTCATACTCTCATTTGTCTACGAGAAGCACACACTTGTGCACCTCTCGATATTTAGTAAACAAAACGAATCAACTGCTTAATAGTATGTATATATATTTATTACTGTACAATAGTAATAAACGCGACGTGTTTGTAGGTATTAAAAACGATAAAAATAAACATATTTACAGTAACACGTATCAATGCGTATATATGTTACAAAATGAGAAGATACCTTCCCTCCAAGTTAAACATTTGTATGTGTGCGCATGTGTCGAATCTATATTATACTAAATTATTAAATATATAAAAACATTAAATGTCGAGAAAATCTTCACGCGCGTTACTCATTGCATTATTCTCGTAGATAAATGCTCATATAGTTGCTAAAAGTAGATAAAGTTGCTTATATTGGCTCACATTGCATATTATACATATATTTTATCTAGATCAATCTTTAATTTTAATTTTAAAATACATTCGAGGCGTATAAAAGCAAAACTCGAATCCTTTTCCATTTTTCAAGATTATTGGCAAAATTAAAGAAAAGAACATCTCAACAGATTATATGTATACAGAATAGAATGACGTGGAAGAGCATCTTGACTCATTTTAGAGACGTAGACGTCATGAGTAACTGCATCATATATACATGTAATTAAAAATGTAAAATAAACATTTAATCAACTAATACATGTTCAACTAAAGTTAGCTTTTGCTTGCATACTTTTTGTCTGAAAACTCACGCAGGGTGTAAAACATAAAGAATAAATTAATGATACTCGGTATCTTAACTGGAAATATTTCGTTGGAGAAGGAGAAAAAATCGCGAGTTTTGCTTCTATATCTCCATTTTTTAATTCTGAAAACAATATATTATATTCAATACCGCGGTCATCAATATCGTTCTTATTAAACTTTTGTCGTTGCCAGGAGTTTGATGTAATGAGCTTTATGGGTAATTTCAAACTCCTGAGCCGGCAGGAAACATTGCGCCTGTATTCTCGGGTGCCGCAAACGCCTTGCGAGCGTTCTCCCGAGTACAGCGAGGATAACTAGGAGAACACCGGTTGCAGCGATCACGGCCATAATGATGAATACCTCGACGTTCCGCCTGCTGTAACTCTGCTCGACTACGTCAACGCAACGCAACCTCTCGTCGTCCGCCACCAAGTTGCTGGACATAACGATAACGTTGGTGAGGTCATCCAGACTGGCGCACACCCTGTAATAACCTGGCAACGATACTTGCACGTCGATGACGGATGTGGCGCTACACGTGAGCCTCCGTTGATGCACCGTGGAAACCTCGTCAAATACGATGACGGACAGTTGGCAGCTCGTCGACGACAAAGTCGTGTCTTTTGTCGTTCCGGAGAGAACTACACCAATGTGTAAGTAGCTCTTGTCAGATACGTTTACGTGAACGCCGGTGATCCGCGACGATGAATCAAGAGATATCTGCGTGGACGTCGGAGACGAAGACGAGAAATCTTCTGTCCCTGCTCGCTGCTGGGTCTTCTCTAAAACGATGACGTCGCTACAACCGAGACCAAGGGACACCGCGTCGTAGACAGTAGATATCAATAAAACTACACAATAACGGTATTTGTGACTCAATTGTAGATGCAGGGAAGCTGGTATGGTGACTGGCAGGATGCAGGGATCTCGCATCATTCGAGAGTCACAGTGCAGCGGGCTAGATTCCGTTAGAATCTCGCTGTCGCCGCGTGTTTCATAGACGATGAGCGAGTCGCAAGTGTAACGTTCAGCGCACTGTTCCACGTGCCACAACAACGTGATACCGGCGGTCGCGTCGTCGTAGCGAAACTCTTTGAGACTTAGCTGTGCACCTGCTACAGGCGCACTTGCGTCAACCCGGGTCATCATGGGCGGGGTGGGCTCGCCGCAAAGCAGACTGCCCGGCGGTACTTGCGTTAGAATGCCGTTCTCCAGAACGGGCGGTGTCGCGCACACCGCCGATGACTTGTCCTCCTCCGTCAGGCTGGAGTTTGCCAGCCACGTAGCAAACTCCAGCAAGGTGCAATCGCAATTTAACGGATTGTCAGCGAGGGAGAGTCTCTTGAGGTGCAGCTCGGACGTTAGCACATCGTTTGCTACGATTGTGATGTCATTGTCGTCCAATCGTAGGTCCTGTAAATTCTTCAATGGCACCACCAGATCGCGCGTCAACGCTCGCAGAAAGTTGTGCGTTAGATCTAAAGTAATCACGTTCTCTAAATGAGCTAAGGAAGCACCGGACACGGCGACGATGCGGTTGTTGGCCAGATCCAGTCGCGTCAAAGTCGACAGGTACTTGAACGAATGATCCTCTAACACGTCAATCTGCGAATCACAATATTTATCAACTTGTATAAAATAATTTTAAAATGTTGATAATTTTTTTCATATTACGTGAAATATGAATCTTCTCTTGAACTTGGCTGTAACTTTTAAAACAAACACACTCACTTGATTGTGACTCAAACTCAGATAAGTGAGATTTCCGAGACCCATGAGAGCTCCCTGCTGAACGTTGACGAGACCGTTTTCTGAGACTGTGAGGAAATGTAGTTTGGGCATTTGTGGCAATAACGTGGGGCCCATTGGACCCAGCAGTAGATTGTTTGACAGATCTAGCTCTTCCAAGCGCTTCAAACCTCTCAATGCAGACAAGGCGGAAACGCTCAGACGATTTCCACGCATTCTTAGCGAGCGCAATGCCGGTAATGTCAGGAAAACCTGCGGCGACAATTGTGATAGCAGATTGTCACACAAGTCTAGATAAGTCAGATTTGCTAGTCCCTGAAACAGAGAATGTTTTTGTTATTCTTTAATCAATCTTCTCTCGAAACTTTATGAACAATATTCTTTATGAATAGTCGTCTCTTTCTTTTTTTATTAACAACTATTCATGTAAAAATTATAAAATACTTTATTTCACAAATTTCTCGCAGTTACGCATACCTTAAACGAGTCCGCTTCTAATGTCTTTAATTTGTTGTGAGACAGGTCCAATCGGTCTAGACCGACCAGGTATGACAGTGCGATCGTGGGAACCGAATCTAGGAGATTGCTGGGCAGTCCTAGCGCTTGTAACGGTCGCGCCAGCGCGGTAAACGCATGCTCATGAACGTGCCGCAGCTCGCCAGTGGAGACGACTAATCCGTGAAGTGCGACATCCTCGAGGAAATGTGCCGGCAACACAGAGACTCCCGTCACAGTCACATCCAGCAATGATATTGTATCCGGCTGACTATGTTTCAAATGGTCACTGATGATCTAAGAGGAACAATGGAGACAATAGAAATAATTTCTTCATTCTTTCCGTTGTGCCCGCGTTTATCTCTTTATAACGTACATCCGCGTCTTTTGATTTTATATTCTTTCAATAGATTTATAAAAAAAAGATCATTATGAGTGTAATATTAACAAACCCACGTGATAACAGCAGGATACTCGATATAAAACAACAGATGCTCGCGAGCAACATATATGAAATAAGAGATCAAGTAACCGAGAAGAGAGAAGGGATGAAAAGAGAAGCGGGCACAATGGACTCTTGAATAATATATGTATACGACTTGCATTTCATTGGCAGTCTATACCACCCACGCTCTTCTTGACCGTTGCTTAAAAAGTAACGACCTCGCGTGTGCTGCGAAGCGTAACATGACATAAAGATTGAACTTGCAGCTCATCTTGCGATATTTTTTAAATTTTTTCCGAGGAAACTTTGGAAATAAAAATATTTTTGCCACGCGCCTGTTATATGATAAATAGTATTTGTCACCTGACATATAATTGACATATAATGGCACGCGCCTTTGCCGTTGTTTCAGTTACCTCCAGTGCTGTTCTATCGCCGGTACATCTGAGCGTATGTGGAAAATCGCAAGAACACTCCACGCCCGCTTTTGTGATATTCGGACATTCCCACACAGTGTTGGAGGAAGACGGTGACGGCGACGGCAACGGCGACGGTAATGCGTGGGACAGATTTTTCGAGATGCCATCGTCTTGTCTTGCCATAGTCGCCAACGGCGACACGGCGTTTTCCTTGGGGATCGTCGTTTTCATGGATGTACTATCAATGTACGTCGATGCTGCTATCAATGTAGAGATTTCCATTGTCGTTGTTGTGACCGTGTCCTCTGTCGCGTCGAGACATGACGCTGTCATTATCAATGTTAACACGAGTAGGTCCCGAAATAATTTCGGCATTCTGATGGAAAGAGATATTTGGGCATATTACATTTATCTGTCATCTGTCATACAGAAAATATTTTTTTCATCATACGATCCGGACAAGTAATACTGCAAAATAAAATTTCGATTTTGTTTTCAGTTGACGCACGCAACCGCTCACCGATAATCACACAATTTAGAAATGTCAAGTTGCCAAATTGCGAGTGTAAATTACAAAATTCTACCGGTATATATCCGTGAAAAGCATATTTAAATTCCATGTCTCACGTTTATTACAACGAATTATGGCTTATCACAAGAGGTGACTTGGAAAAGCTGTTGGAACTCGAACGAAGACTGCAAGAAAGCACACCGTTAAAAAAAGGAGCTGCTTTAAATTCGGCGTTATTTATATATCTGAGGTATGTGTTGTGTGTGAAACCATCTTGCACGTGTGTATATATATATATATATATATATATATATATATATATATATATATATATATATCTTTTTCATTGAAATAATTGATTGATCATTTGAATTAACGTATTATAGATATCGCAATATTGTAAGAAGACTCATCATGTGTTACGATCAAATGGTCCAGACACAGAAACGGGAGTTAATTAAGAAGATGTTAGAATGTGCCATCGGGCGAATGCTAGAATATAAAAAGGAAATTGTGAAGCTCGATTATATGGATTATCAGTACGTTTTTCGTTGCTCATTCACGTAGCATCAATTTATAAAGAAATACTATCTGCACAGATGGCCTGACGATATTTTGAATCAAATGAAATTCACGCCGGACGACATCGAGCTGTTTGCCGCGGCGTCTGGCCGAGAACGTGTAGAGGAACGCAGAAAGTTTATACAAGAGTTGATAGAGAGTGCTCACAAAGGTTCATAGCTAGTTTATCATTTCTTATCGATAACAAAATTTTGTGATGTTGAAAGAAATCTATTAGTGTATTACGTGAATTAATTGAATTTTATAATATAATCTATTTAAATTTAATTGAAAAGTTTAAATAAATTTTTTAAATTTCATCGTCTAGTACCACAGACGAGAGAACGCAGCCTTTCACAGATACATATCGAGAGTATGTCCGAGATGGAAGATCAGACATTGAAGACGCGCGCCGCTCGAAGAAGAATGCGCATCATGCAACCCTCGAAGGTAGAGTTAATCCGCGAATCGCCCGAGGAAAAAGCTGCCCGAGAAGCGAAGCTTGCTGCTGAAAGAATTATGCGTAGCGCGATATTATTGATACAGAGTCATGAGAGAGCCAGAAAGGGACGCTGCTACGGTGCAGATGGTATTCGCAAAAATATATATATATATAGTTTACTTTGTAATACAATCTCTGTAGTGGCATAAAAAAAAGTAATGTTGATCATATATCTAACAACTTTTTTACGATTGCCTATTAATTATTGATGCTACGTTCGTAGTGAAACGTATATACGATTACAATAAAAAAGTGAGGTTCGGAGAGATAATACCGAGAAAAATCGATCGCATCAGATACATCAAGTCAGCGGTGACGATACAACGCGCGTGGCGACGTTATGCCTCTCGAAAAGCTATGAGAAAACGAATCGCGCGTCTCGAGGAAGCTTTGGGTATGACGATACCAAGCTGGCAATGCCGCAAAACACGCACGAAGGATGATGATAACTTTCAACGGCGACGTGCTCTGATGCCCGTGTTCGATGCACACACGAAGAAGGCGATCAGCGATGAACGTACAAGGGTAAATTTTCCAAACAGACGTTCTGATTTATTGCATTATCATGAAAGAAAGACGAATAAAAGAAAAAGATAAAAATAAAATTAGGAAAAAAACAAATAAAAAAGAAATACGTGGATCAAGATTTAAAAAGCAACTAATTTTCAAAAGCTCCTGAAAGTCAGAGGCCCCGGATTAATGGAGGACATCACTGATGAGATTCATGAGTGGTTCGTCGTTTGGTACAACGCGTTAGGACATTACGATGTGTTTCCGGCGGCGGATTTTGGTGGCAGCGTGCTGATCGTCACCGGGCAGACCTCGACGCCGCAAGAATATCTAATGGAAAAATTAGAAAAAGAGAAACAAGCCAAGGCAAAGGGCAGAAGAGCTGAGAAAATGGCACCGCGTCCCAAAGCTGAACCTATCAAGAGCCAAGTTCCTGGTTGGAAAATGCCGCAAACAGATGCTCTCTCCTGCTTGGAAGAAGCAAACATCGATTTCATTCGAAACTGGAGTTTTCGCAGCGAAAAACCTTCGGAGCGAGAATATCTGGATTTGATCACCGAGAAACTCTGTTATGAGTTGCAGCTCGAAATGAGGGAGATAGTAGACGACGTGATGAGGGCCGAGCTAGACGTACTAAACAAAGCATTACTGAAGGATCACGCACATGATAAAGAGAAATTCACGATTCCAACAATGGACAAAAGTAATGGATAAGAACTTTGTTAATTAAGACGTTTGCACACTCATTATCTATCATGTTTAAATAAAAATTGGAAATTTTGATTACGTGTTATGACACAGATATTGACAAAACCGGAACGAAGAGAAAAAAGGACATTTTGGAGGATGTGGCCGTCGAGGATCTCTTCAGCGAGCTTCTACGAGCTAAAATCATTAGAAACTACCCAACTATTTTCTTACGTGATTGGTTTGGCGATCTCTCCTATCAAAATTACGAGGCACGTCGCGAGTTCCGGGATTTCAAGCATCGGCTCGGAGAGGTAAAGCAGCTCGTCTTGGAGTATTGCATATTGCCTTTAATTTCCAAAGGGACACATCAAGTTGCACCGCTTGTGCGTTCTGTGTGTATCTATGGATTACCGGGAGCTGGAAAGACTTTGCTTGCCAATGTCATTTGCTCAGAGGTGACTTCTCCCCCCCCCCTCTCTTTCTCTCTCTCTCTCTCTCTCTCTCTCGTGTATATCTTCCTATGTACCTATTATGTTAAAGATATTGAAATCATGTTACTACGATTTAATTTTTTTTTAATTCTTTGTAATAATTTATGATAATTAAATCATAAATTAAAATAGAATGTATTCCTGATTTATTTCTTTCAAAGATTGGCGCATTACTTTTCGATGTATCAGCACCTGTCTTGACTGGTAAATATATGGGCAAGGAAAAGCAACAGAGGCTCATCGACATAATCTCTAAAGTGGCCCGCGTTTACGCGCCTTCTATAATATTTCTCGATGCTGGCGAGAAACCTTGGTTGAAAAAAGTTCCACCAGAGGAAAAGTACCTTCAACACAAGCGATTCGCAAACTATTTTGTTAAACTAATGAAAGACATCAAGTCGGGAGACCAGGTAAAGCTGTAAAGAAAGAAAGAGAGAGAGAGAGAGAGAGGGGGGGGGGAGGGAGATTGGAAAACAATCCTTTTTTTACTCTCTTACGTGTTCTTTTTCTCTCATATGATTTGTTTTTTATTAATCGTGCGATTGTTCCATCTATATCATTCTCAACACTTCGTAGTATAATACGTATAAAAAGATTTTTAGCCATTAGAAATATATATCGTGAAAACTCCGGAGTAACACTCCTAAATTGGAGGACTGTATCAAAGCATACGCAATCGAGCAACGCCCACTTAGTAAAATTCTTGTTATTCCCGTTTGAGTTCTTTCTTTAATATGAATGAATAGCCGCCACCTCGACGAGTCACATACACGGGACTCTCTCTCTTTCTCTTTCTCTTGCGTCGTTCAGATCTCTCATCTCGATCGCTCGAGGTTGCTCATCAATGAAACACCTCCTACCTGTATATATGGCCGCCGTGTGAGGACGTAGGTGGCGGCAAGTTAACGTAGGATTTAGAGTGTTGAAGATTCCGAACACAGATACTGTTACTTACTGGCGCAATACTGTAGAGATTGAGCAGATCAATATTTACTTGAAAAATTAATACATTTTTCGTTCTATTAAAACTTTTAAATTTGTATAAGACGTAAAACATAAGACGTACTAGATTTATTAGAATATCTAGTACTGAGAGAATATCAAGCACATAAATGAAATCTGATTTTCATTACGCTACGTATTATTAATATGACGACGTTATCCAACAGATACTATTTCTTTCGCTGTCCGAAGAACCGCAGAAGGCGACAGCCGGTTTCAACAAGTTCCATGATAAATTTATAAGGGTGCCTACCACCGATTACAACACACTTTATATGTACTATAAGAATCTACTAATGAAATATCACGGCGTCGATCGCGATATCGATGTCTCCTGTTTGGCCAAGATGTCTGTCGGGATTCCTCTGAATTTTATCCGGCAAGCCGTAGAGAAGGTGTTATCGTTGCGTCGAAGAATTACTCTTAAATTCAATCCGTTAAGTCCGATAGAAATTATGAATGAGATATTGACGTATCAGTATCCTACGACGGAGATGGTGGAGAGTCTCGATAAATTTGAAAAACTCACTCTATCTGCCAGAAGAAAAACCAAAGTTTCGTAAGAAGGATGCTTGCGATTGAACGCGAAAAGATGACGAGTTTGTTTGTCGGATATAAATGTAGGTATCGTAAAAGTTTCGCTCAATATAAAAATATATTCATATTATAAACATTTGTTTCATCACAATGTAGCCCATAAGTATAAAATGTATATCTATTTTATGAGAGCATCTGTTACAGAAAAAAATGGAAATATTTTATTTAAATGTTACTTTAAATATTCTTGTGTAGGAAAGACAGAGATATTCATGAATGACTACATTATGCGTGGAGAACGCTGAAGAGAAAATACGTACCTCTAATGTATAATGTGCCAGTCTCGAGCGTGTTGCCAACCCTTGCACCCTCCCACACACCTGACCTCGGTCTCAAAGCGAAGGAGGAACCCAGTAGCACCCACGCCGGTCAAGTGTTTGCGAGTGCATCGTGCACGCTCTACTATATCAATGAAGAATCATCCCTTCTTCGAACGTCTGCGTGGATCGTTCTTATATATGTCCTGTCACGTTTGATGATATTGCGATGGTTAAAAGCTCGACCCTGCGTACTCTTCAGTACTTAATCCCTCGCGATATTGTGTTCTTTCCGCTAGGAATCTCCGCTAATAGCACAACGTGGCGATCTCAACATTTACGGATGATCGTTGAACGCCGTTCACCAGGATATACACTGTCACATATATTCACACGTACGTCATCGGACGTGAACTCTCATCGAATCACGTGGATCAACGGGCATCGCATCTTCGAAGGAAGCGTGCGGTGACACGAATGCTCGAACAATAATACTAGGATGATCGTACGAATGATTGTACGATATGCGTGCTGCGAGGCACGGTGCGTCAGGAGCATGCTCGGGAACCGTTTCGAGAGACGAGAAAACGTCGCCTCCACCGTCCACACGGTGGGGACTCCCCCGGTCCATGTCGGTCCGTCCGCCTCTCTGTCTCTTGGTTTCCACATAGCATAGCCATGTATGGAACACGGGACGACGTTCTCTCTCCCGGCCCTTACGCCCACTTGCCATAGTCGCGCTCTCCGTACCGGCTCTCCACCGGAGCTGGAGCAGGTATCGTCACGATTGACAACAGCGAAAATGAGAACAACAACGAGAATGACAACGATGATGTCGTCGTCGTCGTATGAACCACTGGAAAAAAGAGAAACCCCTTAAAATGCCAAACAGCGACGTTTTTTCCAACACATTTTGAAAATCTTGAATTTTGGCATATCAAAAACTCTGACAAATATTCTAAAAACGTCAACGAACTTGATTAATCAGAGGAGATGATTAAGAGGTTCTTAACTTTTCACGTCGGCTAATAAGAAAATACTTTTTGTAAAATAAAAATCCTTGTATTTTCCACTTACATGAAATGACACACGTCTTTCCATCTAATTATTAATGTATCCGCGAAAAGTATGAAAAGTAGTACCAAATGATCCTCACATGTGCTGTTTTCGTATGCATGAGAATCTGAAAGAAGATCAAGCAGAAGCGGACGAGAAAGAGACAGAAAGAGAGAGTAGGTAGGTAGATAGGTAGAATGGTAGGGGGCCCCGAAGGTCTTCAGGATCCTCACGAAATGCCTTTTGATACTGGAAATCTGTTTGCCATCGTCATTACGAAATCACGTAAAACCGGGCCTCTACGCCCACGCTGTAGCAAGAGACTGGCATAGTCGCAGTGAAAGAAAATCCAACTTCTTTAACAAGCTCGAGATGTTTATAACACGCCAAAACGTGAACATTGTCTAAAAATCAGCATAAAAATTCGATATCGCACAAAATCGTGATACTTTAATATCACGAACGTAATTCTTGTAATTTTACACGTATAATAGACGTGTCTTGATTGACTTTCTAACGAAAATGGCAAAAGTTTTTTATATCGTAACGAAAAAATTAAGTAATAGCACGATTGACAGTCCGAATTTAAAGTTTCATTGTATGCAAATCAGGAAATAAAACGGTGCTTGTATATAAAGAATTTCATCTTAGATAACAAAGATGGATAGTATATTGCTAATGCCGGTGATGATTAACTACAGATTCATCAAGTCGACTTAACTGGCGACGAATATAAATCATCGTCCTGACAATTCGACTATTTGGTTTTGGTTAGATTAATCGCCAAAACATTTCGATCATAGGTTTAGGTCCTTTTAAAATTGATGTACGTTTGAAGATATATATATATATATACACACACCAAAATC
Source organism: Temnothorax longispinosus (assembly GCF_030848805.1). NCBI lineage: Eukaryota > Metazoa > Arthropoda > Insecta > Hymenoptera > Formicidae > Temnothorax > Temnothorax longispinosus. The sequence goes on along the minus strand of NC_092363.1, from coordinate 16,357,099 downwards.
CATGGTCGAATTGTCAGGACAATGATTTATATTTGTCGTCATCAAGTCGAATTAATGAATCTGTTTATTAATCTTAGATATTTTAAGAACGTAATAATATCCAAAAGTCAAAGCACATTCTATACCATCATTGTTAACGTAGTATTGCTTAGAGTAAGATATTTTTAATATTGTACTCTCAAAAAACAAGATTTATTTGACTTGGAAAAATAATACAAATATAAATGCAGTAAATTTTAGAGAATATTAATCAATACGAAAAGTTGGGGTTAAATAAAAATATCAACTCTAATGAACGTGTTTTGCAGCTTCAGATTATTCGATCCCACGCGATCAAAGTTCATTACTAATGCTTGGTTGTGAACGGCGAGTGTTTTTCAAGATCGCCACGTCAAGTCTCAAGATTCCGTGAAAGACGATCGTTCGCACGATATACTGTTCAAGGATTGTGTGCTTGCACAAAAAGCTGTATTCTCTGAACCGGCTGTATTGGAACTATATTGATTGGTTGATTGACCTCTCTGCTTCGCACGTTTATGTCTGCTCACAATACAGTTACGTTATAGTATAATACGAAAAGTATGTCGAGGGTGCCGTACGCCTCATTAGAGTTTTTGACAAAAAAATTTATTAAGGACGTTGTAAACAAAAGTATGGGAAACCGTAATATTACCATGATTAATTTCTTACGTGGTTCACAAAAAAGTAGAAGAGAAATCATACTAGTTATATATATAAAACATTGTTATACGATTATTATACATTCTATTTATATTGTATTTTTGTGCATTGTATTAAACAATTTTGCATACTGTATTTTTGTTATACAACTTACATAGTAATATAAAAATAAGAAAAACGTTATTATGGCATCGACGATGAATGATTGCACGATTATTTACAATATTAATCATTAAAAAATTTATTTTATTTCAACCCTTGAACTTGAATATTGCAAGGAAACAACAATCTTCATCAAAAGCTCAATCAGAAGCCTTTTCATTCTCGGTCATTAGATTATTTGAGTCTCTTCCATTATATCAATATAATCCTTGACATCATTCATATACCTCCGTAGGAACTTATGGTCTCTTTTTACATTTTTAATTAAATTTTTAATGTCTGTTTCTCTGTAAAAAAAAAAAAAAAAAAACAATTTTATCGAATTTTTAAATTATTATATTCCGAGCTATCTCTTTGTGAACACTTACTTTATTTTACCCAGTAGACAATGAAGACTGATATCATTCAAAGTGAGTTTATCAAACTGTTTAACTTTGATCGTAACTCTCAATATAATGTCCATCCGTTTGCTTCGAGAGACGAACGAAATTCTAAAATAAACAACGTGTTACACGTTTGTCAAGTCGATGTATATGTATGTTGATTACAATATTTTAAATACGTATGTCGTGTATAGTGTAACGTAATATGACACGATTTAATGTAAATTTGTAACGTCGTACTCGTCATAAGTAATCTCCATTAAGTTCAGGTCATCCAAACGCCTCAAATCGAACATGAAATCCATCGCTAATTTCACATCTTGTGAAATGAACGTTAACATCGGAAGAATGTCCTGATGAGATTTATACACGTTTGTAAGTATTTCCACGTTTATTTTCTCTAGAATTAATTTGTGAACTATCCTTATTAATATTCCTGACTCATCTATCACAAAAAGACATAAGATTAAAATTATTGTAATTTTTTATCTTTTAATTAATATTTGTATACGTACCTGAAACGCGAGAAATAATCTTGATTTCTTTAATTAAATTTTCTTCGGAGTCATTAAAATCATATGACAAGAATGTCGCTATCAATAACGAATTTGACATGAAACCAAAAACGATCATTTTCCTATCGATATTCTTATAGTGTACATTCCAAATGCAATCTTCCCTATAACGAAATAACATTAGGTCCCTTTAATCTTTTTCGATAGTAGAAGATGTAATAAAAATATACATGTACCTTACGGCATGCGTTTCTAATTTTTGCGATAGTGTTAAAAACGGATTTTGTTCGGTCATAGATCCATCATCAACATCCTCAATCGTATTATATCGTGCCGTTACGAGCTTTTTAGTTGCACCGTCGTTTTTTTGTTCCATACATTGTTGTTTCACTTCATCATTTAAATTTTTTCTGCCTTCTTCAGAATCCTCACGTACTGCTCCTGTGCCTTCAAAATGATCACTGCACTTCTCCTGCCTTTTATTATCCGAATATTGTTCTCTCATTTTAATATCCGTCTGCAGCTTTGCCTCTTTGTTTATTCTCCTTTGGGTATGTTCTCTTTCATCTACTTGATCTTCATCTGTTACTTTTATTTCTCTACAATGGTTAATATCTTGTACCGTTAGAGCTTTTCCATTCTTATAATTCATCGACACGGTGCTTTCTTCATTAATCGTCTTTGTCGTATAATACGTTGATTTATTAGGTTGATTGTCATTAATACGTGTCTTTGTCATCGTTTGGCACGTAGTTTTCTGCTTGTCTTCATTTTTATCTACCGCAGTGTTTCTGTGGCACGCTTCCGATTGATTATTTTCAATATTTATTAGTTTCTCTTTTAGACACTTGGATTCTGTTATATTACTTGATATTAATCGGTCAGATATATTGACTGGTATATCAGTGATGATCGACGCGTCAAGTTCGTGCTGACGTTCGTGGACGTTGGAAGACGTTTCGTCCTCGTTGTCCAAATAGAGCGTGGATGGCGGTGTAATCGATTGTAGCTCTGTGAGACTGTTGTTCGACAACGTTTCCTTTAAAAATCCATGTTCGTTTATCTTGTTTAGACTATCCCTGAAATCAGAGTCAGATACCTGCTGCGTGTGATCTGCTATATCCTTAACAAAACACTCCGTACGTTCGACATCATTTACATAGTTGGGGTTGGCACTCGAAAGTGACGGTATATCATTCTCCTGAGAAGATTGAACTTTTATAAAAGAACTGCAAACTCTTTTTCGCGACAATCTTTCGCTTGCGTCAGACCGTCTTTTTTTCCCACTGGCATTTTCTAAGGTCGCATTTAAAGAGTGATCTAAATTAACCGGTGGTGGAGACTGAGTAACGACATCGTCAGCAGATACGTCATTGGGTCTAATATTCTCTGCTTCTACACATTCCCTTGAACGTATAAAATTTTCTTTCGTTGCGCCCTTGTTAGATTTTGTTGTATTCGTATTTGCCGTTAGACGTTGGACGTCATCATCTTTAGAAATAATCAACGTTTCCGTTTGATTTACCGTCACGTCTTGCCAAAGTTGTAATGTTGATGGGACTGCAGCAGTAAATTCTATTGATATATCTTGAATTGTTTTATTTGCAGCCGTGTCAGTTTGGAATGCTACTCCCGCAGACGTTTCAGCAGGCACAAAAGTTGTTTTTGGTAATGTTTGGGAAAATGTAGATTGCGTAGTAGTGTGGGTAGTATTAAATGTTCTCTCATCGTGCAAAGAAATCGGGACAACTTGGGTAAATTCCATAGACTTACACAACAATCTGGTTCCTTCGTCAAAGCAGGTTGAATCGTTCCCATCTTTTTCTCCATTATTCTCTTTGGATATTGATTTACAAATGATTGGCTGGGTACGCTCGTTTTGGTTTCTCGACGACACTGCTGCAGTCATTTCCATGGATACATTATTAAAGAGCATAGTTTTATCATCCTTCGATCTTGATTCATCACGTTTTAAATTCTCTTTGCCACGGTTTAAAGAAAACATATTTACTGCGTTCGTTAATTCCATTGATGCATCATTCTTATACTCTTCACATGTATTTTTATTTAAAGATCGCGCAACGTGTGTAGCACGAAACATTCTTTCATAATGCAAAGGAGCTGGAACAGCTTCAGTAAGCTCCATAGACTTGCATAATATTTTAGTTCCTTCGTTAAAGCAGATCGACGTATTTGCATCCTCTCCGCCATGTGCCGTCTCTTCAGATAATGATTTACCAGTGTTTGTATTAGCACGTTCTCGTTTGTTTTTTGTCGATACTGTCTTAGTCATTTCCATGGATACATTATGGAAGAACATAGTTCTATCATCTCTGGATATTGGTTCGTCCATTCTAGACGTCTCCTCATTATAAACACCTGAAAACAAGATGGTACTTACTGGCTTCGTCATGTCCATTAATACATCATTAAAAATTTCAGTTTTATCAGTTTGATCCTTTCTTTTACGTATATTTTCATCACAGACATTTTTTTCATATATTTCAAATGGTGCACTGCTACGTCCCATTGAAGTGTCGAAAGCTGTATTACTTGTGCGACATATGCCAATGCCTGTAGCATCTCTAAATGGCTGTATTACAGACGTTAATACCATTGAATCATTGGCACAGTTCATAGCTGTTGCGTTGTGAGTGTTGGCAGCATCCCATTTGGTATTTTCACACGTTTGTAATATTGTCGGAACTTGTTCGGTACGTCCTAAATCAGAAGCACGAGACTTTGCAGATATTGGTATGGCTTCGGTAATTTCCATTGATACATTATTGCACGTAGTAGTATACGTTGTATCTAAATTATTTATATTATTACGTTTTTGTTTCTTTTGTTCTTCTGCGTATGACGATGATAAAAATGCAGGTATCGGTGCAGTTAACTCCATAGACAAATCCTGTACATGTGCCTCGTCTACGTCAGAGTTAACATTGTTGGAACACGATTTGGAATAACATTTATTGGCAACGTTATCCGCATAGTCTTCTTCATCTCTATATATAGTAATACTGCTTGATTTTATATTTTTAGATGTTTGAAATTTATTTGTCATTACAGTTTGCCGAGCTTGAGATTCTTTATCAGGCGATTCTTCATCTGTGTCGCTATACGCAACAATACCGCTTGATACCGCTTGATCTTTGAATACATAAGACTTGATTGCCACGGCGACATTTCCAAGTTGAGATATATTAGATAATTCTGTGGATTTGACCGGATTAGCAAAATCTAACTTACAGCTTGTCGCGTCATCTTCTTCCGTAGTTGTTGCGACAGATTCTTGTGAGACGTGATTATTTACTAGATAGGTGTTTATTGAACATGACGCATTTTCAGAATGACGATGTATACAGTCCGTATTAGAAGCACATAACGCGACGTTATCTTTCACGTCCACTTGAGCATTTTGATCAACTACAAAAGATCCTTTTAAACTAAAATCATGCTCTTCATACGTATTATCCCATACAGTTCCTTGTTCAGTAGAATGACAAAACTCTCTGCAGAGTGACAAAGTATTAGAGAGCAAGAAGAGAGCGAGTTGTAGCTAAATATTACAAGACTAGGTTGACTTACTTGACATGTTTTTTCTCCGCAAAACTAACACGTCTCTTAGCTTTTGATGCAGCTGGACTGTTCTCATTGGACGAAGAATCAAAATTTACATTTTGCAACGGTTGCCGTGGTTTACGTGGCTTAAGAATCTTAAGAATCAACACAAAGAAAAAATCATTAATTTTATCATCAATAAAGATTTATTAATATTATTAAAATAGGTAGCTTTCTTTGATCTGAAAAATGAGCTAGAAGCTTTAACCTTTAGACCGCCGGAAAGCATAAATATAGGCTCTACGTATGTGATCGGAACTTTGTATATGTTGTACAAGATATAAGCACAACACGTTGAGGACTTTAAAAGAGGATTAAAGCTCATCAAATGCCGGCGCTCTAAAAGTTAAAATCATGTGGTAGCGTAAACTTACCGATGAACGTCTAGATTCGCCGCTTCTCTTGGATTTAGATGGAATCCTGTGAATAAAAACGAATAAAAACATTATTCCCTTCTGGTAAAAATGCCTCATGTTATAGGATCTTAATCTCACATCTTACGTTCACGCACAAAATAAAAAAGAAAGTTTTAATACCTACATTTTGTTCGCACAAACACTAGAGGAGAGAAGCGGTTAAATTTGATTACATTTGATTCTATAACCTAACCTCCACGCAGTCCAATCTCCATGCACCTCCATATTGGTTTCCTAAACACATTCGACGTAAGCCAAGTTGCAAGTTAAATCAAATTTCCAACAGTTATGCGGGATCTACAATGCGAGACGCAAGACGTGACCAATCACGATCGAATTTTAGGAGAATAATCGACTGTGCGTGGTCACGTCTTGCGACTCCCATTTGTAGACCCCGCTTAGTCCCGGTCTACAATAGGTGTTTTAAGCCCTAAGCCTTAAGAACGTGTTCAATCACAGTTGAATTTGAGGAGAATAATTGATTGTGATTGGTCAATTTCTTAGGGCTTAGGGCTTAAAACACCTATTGCAGACGGGCACTAATGCTAAAGCCGGTATTCATAATCAGATCTTATTTCAAGACCGTCTTAAGTAATATCTTAAGATGCTAATACGGCTCTGTGATTGGTTAATGACATCTTAAGATTGCTTAAGATTTAAGATGGTCTTAAATATAAGAACCGACTGTGAATACCGACCTAAAAGACTCCATAGACGCGGAAACGCCATGCGGCAGAATGCGTTGACCAATCACAAATTTTGATTTTGCCGCAGGCGACTTGCGGCAGCCTTCTGATTGGCTGCGTTCAGCCGATACTCACGCGTGCTAGGCTAGCGGAGTATCGGCTGAACGCAGCCCGTGGTCAACGCACTCTACCGCACGGCGTTTCCGCGTCTATGGAGTCAGCAGTCAGCATTACATTGCGAATTTGAAACAAGTATAATAATAATATGGTTAGACGTGGCTAGAAATAATTGATTTTTTGCTACGTTCATTAAACGTGCGCAAACGCTTTATAAATATTACATGTTTGTATATGAGATGTTTTTACTATACTTTCGGAACGCAGCTCTCGTGGAAACTCGGCATACGTCTTGCATAAGACATGCACGAGCGAGCGCGCGTAATCTCGGACCAATGGGCGATCGCCAAATCGCACGTCCAACGATTCCATGCGAAGGTGTGTGTATGTATGTACATGCATACATGCATACGAACACGGTTGCGTTTCAGTGATATCAGATGACATTTGACGGTGGTTGGGCACGATCGGTCGACATTGACGACATTCGACATTGCAGAACGTTGTTAAAAGGCACCGCGAGACGAGACGTGCGTGTGCAAGAATTTTCCTAGCATCAATATCGACAGGAAAAGGAGCGGTCGACATCGTTGACTTGGACTAGTTCGACTCCATCTCCATCTCCGTCTCCGTCTCCGTCTCCGTCTCTCCGGCGCGGCGACGTAAACGACGTAAACGAGACGGCAAGAATTTTGATACGCGCTGTTCCGTACTACGCCAACAGCTGACCTCGGAGTCTCGGACTGGCTGTGACGCGCCGAAAGCCGAAAGGATGGCAGACGCCGCCGTTAATCTCATAATAAAAGCACCGAATCAGCAGATCAAGGACCAGCTGGTCAAATGCGATCTCGGCTGGACCATTGGCCGTTTGAAGGAATACCTGTCCGAGGTTTATCCCAGCAAGCCAGTAAGTCGCGTGAAAGTACGCGTTCCCGCCCAGTGAAAGCAGCGTGCGTTTCTCTTTGCTTTTTGTCTTTTTTCCTTCTTTTCTCCCTTGTTTCTCGTCTCAGTTACGTACATAAAAATTAATAGAAAAGACACTTGGCTTACTTTTATATTCAGATTAAAATATTCTTTTTACAAACGTATCAGTACGCTAGCTGTATGCATAACTCTCTTTCTCTTTCTAAGAATTGTGCTGTTTAGAGGGAAAGATAATATATCTGATGTGTTTAGATAAAAGTATTTATGAGCTCGTTGCGTGTATAAAAAGATATGATATCTTTGTTAAAATATTATTCATCTTTACTGATACAACTCAGTACGTGCCCATTATATATAAGCTGCACTTGAGATATATCGCACGACCACGGACTGTATACCGTTTACAAAAGTGCCTTTACCTTCTCAAATAATTTAAAACGCTCTAAACCTTGTTGTTGGTTCAAAAACTGTTTGCTATACGTATTTGCTCGTATTGTATTATGCTGTATTACAAAAGTATTTAAAGATATGCACGTGATCTAACACCAAGTCGTTGTTGTCATTTGTAGGAAAGCTCACATCAGAAATTAATTTATTCCGGTCACGTGTTAAATGATTCTGCACAATTGAAAGATATATTGAGACAGTGCGATGGTTCGGAGGATCAAGCGTATACCGTTCATCTAGTCTGTACCCCACAAAAAATGTGTGCCGCGAAAGCTATGGATCAGACGCGATCGACTGATGACACGGTGGCGACTGCGTCTGCAACAAGACACACTCAGATCAGAAGTAACACGGTTCAAAATCAAAGTCACGAGACGGCCACGGTTACTGCGTCTCAGCATCAACAATATTTACAGCAGCAGTACCTCGATCCTCGAAATAGTCAACAGTTAGCCTGGATGCAACAGGCTTATACGCATTACTTTACACAGTATATGCAACTGTAAGTGTAGCTGTGTCTCTTGGAACTTTTTGTAAGAGATAAAGAGATATGAAAGATGCCGAACGGTTGCACGATTCTTTTGCAGAATGGCAGCGCAAGGAATACAGTTACAAGCCAGTATTCCATACCTGCAGCAAATGAATATTAATACAAACGATACAGCTCAACATACGTACACAACCAACACGAACAACACGGTTGGCGACGAACAACCCCAACCAGCGGCTCAAGACGCAGCCGATATCAATGCGGGAAATAACGGTGCGGGCGAGGATGCCGCGTTTAATCGCGACTGGTTGGATTTCTTTTACATGTTGTCTAGGATCGTCGTTCTATTTGGTATAGTGTATTTCTATTCGTCCCCTCTCAGGCTCCTCATCGTCACGTTTTTGGGATTTGCGATATATCTGTGAGTCACGTCCCTAATATTCTTTGACATATCCACACGTTTTTCTCTGAACTTGCCTGAAACGCGTTAAATGTAACACGATGATCGCCGTTATAGGTATCAAGGCGGTTTCTTCAGGGTACAACCAATCTTCGTAGCTGAGAATAACAATGGACGCGCAGACAACAATAATCAAGTGTTGCAGAATGAAGTAGTGGGTCCTCAGGCTGTGCCGCAACAGCAAAATGCTCAAGTGCCAACCGTGCAACCGGAAGCACGAACAAACGCCAATGAGGAGAACGAGGAACAACGACCAGGCGCTCTCGCTTTTACGTGGACCTTCTTCAGTTCGTTTTTTGCTTCGCTTATTCCAGATCAGCCAAATGTCATTTAATCCCGGATATTCCGTTATAAAATATGGCTTTTTTATAAGCCTATACGTATTTTAAAGCTCTATAATTATAATATAAAGACTGGAAAGGATGACTTTGTCACGGTGTTACCGGACTTTGAAAATATTTAACAGTTTGTAGAGTCAGAAGTGCTTAAACTCACGATTCATTCAATACATGTATTCCTATGAAAGTCTGATCAATTTTACGATACCCAAGGATTTTTGTATCTGAATATATCTCTAATATATATAAATGTTCACATATGTGTTAATAATCAACATACGCTTAAGATTGATGACACGTATCGTGGAAATCCACGTTTACATGTAAAGATTATATATGTGTATCAGTTTACGTTGTCGAGAGACTCGCACGTCACGAAATAAACCAACAGTCACGTAAGATCTATAGATATTAATGCTAACTTTCCTTCGGGAGAAGATCGTTAGACGTGCCATCCCAAAGCTATTAGAATAAAATGTATAAAAAATTTTTTTTTATGTTTGTAGAGTATTAATATATAAAAGTACAACGAGAGATAAATAATCATGTATATACATATATCTAAAAATAAAAAATATAGGTTTCGTGTAGTGCTTGTATTGTATAAAGCTATATTTAAGGAGATAATAATAGGCACTTGATAATTTTCTTAAAGAATTCATATATATAGCAATAATATTATATTGTGTGAGAATACGTTTCCTGTGATGTTTAATACGGTCGAATACATCCGGTGTGATATCTGCGTAAAACATCGCGTTAACATCGTACATATATAATTATTATTGATATACATATAAGGTGGAAACACATTATAGTGGACGTGTGAACGTTCTCTAAATTTTCTTAAATAGAGAAAGAAAGACGTCTATACGAAGAGCGCCGATGAAATAAAGATGTATGTAAAGCAAATAAAACAATTTTTAAAGTTTGTTGTTCATGTTATTTCAACTAAAAAGATTGTGAATATTCTAATAAGATACGTAATAATAAAAAAAAGATAAAATACATTTTTTTCTGTATGAAAACGTAACGTGTAAGATGTAATAAATATATATCTTTTATAGTGCTGCTGACGTATACTTACTTCACATGTATATGATGCAATCCTATCAATCCTATGATATGATACGATCAGTGATCTGCAGTGATCACAGGCACGCACAGGCACCGAGACACGTTGGTACAATAATGCACAAAAAATGTTATTTCTACGTGTTTTATTTATAGACAAATTATTTTTCATAATCTACATCGTCAAGTTACATTTGTCGCTATATCAAAATACTAAATTTGTGTTTTTCATGTCCGTACGATATAACATAACCTTAATGCCCGAACGAAGACATACAGTATATTCATATTGTATTATGATTATTATATATTATTGTTATTAAAAAGCTATCAAATCAAAAAAGCTATTTTATATCATAATAGCACAAAAATTCATTATTATTCACTTTTTTTGTTCAGAAATGCCTCGATCCAAAGTTTCCGATGTACTTGGTGTATTTAAGGGAGTAAAAAGTGTTACAAATGCTCTGATAAAACATCAAGAGCATACAATCAGCTATAGGATCAAACACTCCAGTTTAAAAGATTTACCTGACAAGTGTCTGCAAACTGCAGGAGAAAAATTTAATAATATAGAGCCAAGTAAGGTCCCTGTAAGTCTTGCACGTGATACCCAAGTGACGTGTCATCTTACATATGTTGCCTCTTACAAAGATTGTTATTTTTTCTACAGGGACAAATAATGAGAGACTTGAAAGAAGTAACTGAACGTATAAGCGTGGTTGAGGAAGGTATTAAACAATATATTAAAATAACAGCTAGTCAAACTTTGGATATAAAAAATAATGGTTATATCCCTAAGAAGGAAACAAAGCTGTATGTCTACGATACTGCAAAAGATCCAAAAGAATTGCCTCGTGACGAAGATGTCACACACACCGTAACAAAATACGCGACTGACAAGTCACGAACTCAAGAGCCTTTAACGGGCATACAAAATAACGCAACGAAAAAGTATACAAGTGTAAAGGAAAAGATCAAGACCATTACCAAACTAGAGATACCTGACATTGAATTCTCTGAGAAAGATAAAGAAATCTTGAGGAAATTAGAATTGGAATATGAGAAGAATACTAAAAACAGTATTGAAGCAAGTTCTGCTCCGTCCTCTATACGTAAAGTACATGAAAAGGAAGCGGTACATACGCAAATGACGTCTATAGAAAAGCCAAAAACTAACGTATTAGTTAGACCAAAGCAATATGTAAGTATCGAAATATAAACTTTTATTTATTATATCTTTTTATATATATTCTTATTAACGTGGTATGTGTATCTGTATTATTATTTCATGTATGTTACAGCTATCACCTACTGCCAGAGAAAGAAAAGTTCCTTCTACAAGATTGCAAAGAATGGTAAGTTTCGGTACCTTAGGTATTAGCCTTGGGCTTGGTACTGCTGCAGAATATACACGAAGGACGTTAGGATTAAAGGAGCAGAGTATTGGGGATACGGTTGACAGTATGTTTCTTACTAAAGCTAATGCAGAAAGAATAGTTTCAACATTGTGCAAAGTGAGAGGTAAGGTATACAATACATTAAACTGCCGTATACACGTATCTATGCATATATGAGACATATATCACGTTACCTGATAATATAGGTGCAGGTTTAAAGATCGGTCAAATATTAAGCATCCAAGATAATACTATTATAAGTCCGGAATTGCAAAAGGTCTTTGAAAGAGTCAGACAAAGCGCTGATTTTATGCCAACGTGGCAAGTAGAGGTAAATGATGCAAATGTGTACAGATTAAAAGAGACGTTCTTAATATCTGCACGTCCTTCTAGAAAGTGTTAGCTAACGAACTTGGACACACGTGGAGAAATAAATTGGCGTATTTTGAGGAAAAACCATTCGCCGCAGCATCCATTGGTATATATTGATGCTTTTGATATTCATAATAATATATAATACTGTGATTTAGAGATCATTTAATTTGTATATCTTAGGACAAGTGCATCGTGGTACATTATTGAATAAACAAGATGTAGCGATAAAGATTCAGTATCCCGGTGTGGCAGTGGGTATTCAGAGCGACATTGAAAATTTAGTAGGCATAATGAAGGTGGTAATATTTTGAATCAGCCGTGTATATCGTGAACTTTGACAAACTTTATATCGTACATAAATATCGTATGTGTTTATCGCGCAGGTATGGAATGTGTTTCCAGAAGGAATGTTTATAGACAATGTGGTGGAAGTTGCGAAACGGGAACTGGCATGGGAAGTGGATTATATAAGGGAAGCAGAGTGTACGAAAAAATATAGGGAATTAATACGGCCGTATCCAGATTATTATGTGCCTGCGGTAATAGGTAAATAAATAAAAAGATTTATATTGAATTAATTATTTTTTTATATTTTAATCATTTACTACGTCTTACGTTCTAGATGATCTCTCTACGAAGCAAGTATTTACAACAGAGATGATAGAAGGTATACCTGTTGACAAATGTACAGATATGGATGTTAAAATTAGACAACGTATAAGTGAACTGGTCATGCGTTTGACCCTAAAGGAATTATTCGAATTTCGATATATGCAGACTGATCCAAATTGGTCCAACTTCTTTTATAATCTCGATACAAAACAGGTTTTCCGCATATTAAAAAAAATTATCTAAAATTATATCTTTTTACTAACTTGTTCACGAGAGTGCTAATAGAGTGCATACATCTTTGCAGTTAATTTTATTGGATTTCGGAGCATGCAGGACTTATGAGAAAACGTTTATGGATAAATATATACAAGTCATTAATGCCGCAAGCAAGGGAAATCGCAACAAGGTCCTAGAGTTATCTCAAGAGATGAAGTTTCTTACTGGATACGAGTCCAAGGTATCTTATCTCTATTAAATAATTCTCTAATATCTTAAAACATTACTATTCCTGCATATACACATCTACGTGAACAATAATTTACATTATCAGATTATGGAGAATGCTCATGTGGATGCAGTCATGATTCTTGGCCAAGTGTTTGACAATAATCACGAGTATTACGATTTTGGCGGCCAAGATGTGACGAAACGGTATGTTGTACCTATTTCTGTGCATCCATCGTATAATATATATACTACGTTCGTGTTGCAGGATCCAATCCTTAGTGCCAACTATAATAAATCATAGATTATGCCCACCACCCGAGGAGATATATAGCTTGCATAGAAAGTTATCCGGAATATTTTTACTATGTGCAAAACTTGGAGCTAAAATCACGTGTCGAGATATGTTCCGCGAGGTTTATGCCAACTATAAATTCGGCTGACACTTTTCTTTATGAGAGTATTTAACGTGCCGTCAACCGTGTATTTGTTTATCGGTTTTTTTTTTTTTTTTTTTTACACATTTAATTCTTTGTTCTTTTCTCCGGTACTATCGTGTATGATTCTCGTGCGATTCTTTTCCCGCGTGTTACCAACCAAGTATCTTGTAATTATTTTTTAACCGCCTTTATTATATTGTTATGTCACGTTCTCTTAAAAAGGTCTAGATAGCTTTAGAGGTTTCACAACAACATTCTTTTGATTCTTTAACCAGTCTTCAGTACAGTACACAGACTATGACGATGAGTCTACCTCTAACCTCATCGACGTTGACGCATCTGCGTGTAAATATAATATTATGATGTACTACATCTTGAAACATTTATACTGATATTGACGTAATAAAATATACATTTTGATTGAAATGCATAAATTTTTTAAAAACATGTATTTTTTAATGCTGGCGGGGTCGTGATATTGCATATATTTGATTTTATCAGCATAGCAACGTTTGTGATTTATAGTATATATTTTTGGACATGGATGACGCTATTCGAGTGGCATGGCGGTTACTGCATGAGCATGAGCCATGTGCCATGTGCCATGTGCCATGTGAGTTCAAGTATAAAAGTGGAAAATATATTTACTTTTTATGTACATTAGATGTGATAATTTTTTAAAAACGCAGCATGACCGCGCACGCAATATCTTCTAATGTCGTCATAAAATGTCTCAAGACAAGATAGGTATAGTTTTACGATCAGTCAAACCTATTTTAATATCAAACAACATACCTGTAATAGTAATATGTGCAGCTCTTCATCGAGATAAATAAACGTTACTTGCAGTTGGAGTCGACATTCTCTTGGAATTTTTAGAAGTAGCGTTTAATCACATATTATTTTTCCGCAAAATCTATCCCAAGGAAATTTTTGTTAAGAAAAAGATATATGGAATTACGATATATGTATCGGAACATCCAGAGGTGAATGAATATTTATCAAATGTTCTGACGGCAATCAAGGAATTGATAAAGGAAGATGAAAAGAGCGTTAAAGCCATCACGCTTACCTTCTACAACAAAAACAAGTTGCCGATAGAAAAATATGTCTTTGATATGGTTAAACTGCAGGCACAGCTTACAGAGTACGTTGATCGATAATAAATATATATCTATTATTCGATTTTAATCATTTATTACGTCTTTTCTATTTTAAGGAGAGATCCATATTATTTGAAAACAGAAGAAGCACTGAAGACAGTCTGTTTAAAATTATCAATGTGTGATACATACTTGAGACCCATCCCAGACACGTCAATCTTTTCTATCGAAATTCAAACATATGAAACTGCACACATCATTCTAAGCGAAAATCCAAAATGTGAAGATTTTCCATGGATTATTAAAGATGATGCAGTAGAGATGATTGATAAAAATATATTACCACTGAAAGATATTAAAACTGATTGTTTAAATTTGCAACTGTACGTAATTGAGGATACAGCCAACAAAATCTAAGGTTTAATAAACACGTTCGACGATTGATATCTCTCTCTCTCTCTCTTTTTATGTGCTTTTATTTTGTATAAAACGTAGAAAAATACATCTGTTTGTAGTTATTAAACTTGTCCCATCAGTTTAGATATAAACTCTTTATCTCTATTCCATAAAATGTTACAAATAGCATTCAATTGATACGAGCAATCAATCATTTCGGATCTTACTGACACATTGCTGGCATCAATCTTGATCACCTTAACGTTCCACTTGTCTTCGACATCTTTAATTTGTACTTCATCTATCGTGGAGCTTGACCAAGGTTTGAACCTGCAAAAAGTTGGATCATTATCCGAATCTCCATTCCATTTTACGATACTGCACGTCATCGAGTAACGACACTCTACTTTGTGCCAATCACTATGTTTGCTGGTTTTCCTTTTATCGTGGTCATTGTGTTCATCAAGTATGGAATGTCATTGAAGCTCGACGCATCGTCAAAGGAAAACACTGAACAAATCGCATCAACTTTATCTTTGCATACCTGTGTGAAAAATGTATCGTATCGTTTACACATCTTTTTAATAAAATGTACGTATATTGAAGAAGAAGTTGTATTGACATGAATGCTTCTCACACATACTGGCAAAATATGCGTGTATTTTTTTATACTACTCTCCGAGGTGTCCCAGAATTGCAGTTTAAACAAAACGACTTTATCCCAGATTTTTACAGGCCAAAAAACATTTGTTTTTCTTATCCCACTGGTTTCCGTGTAACCGTTGGAGTCGAGGATTCCTGCGAGTCTCGCTACCACTGAAGTCTTTCCCACGCCAGACCTGCCTATCACGAAGATCTTGTAAGTGACCTCCTCGATGGAAGAAGGCAACGACGGTCTCTCCAGAATGCCTGAATAACATATAAAAACAGTAAACTGATGAAAGAAAATAAATGTGCATTTTGTATATTGTATACCTAATTAGTACAAATAGATATAGCACCATAGAATCTTCTCTTTTTAGAAGACGTCACGTAGAAGTGATGGACCAAAGATTCTCCTTCTGCTGAAGACAACCAGTTCATATTACGTGCATTCATGCTTCTTCGGTCACTCACTACTTGTGGAATAAAAAGCGATCAAGTACGCCAAGACGCATTCGAACGCAATGCATAACAAAATGCACGAATCCGTACAACTTGGTATAGATATAATGACTTTGCATTGCGATAGTTGAAAAATTTAGCCAATCAATCAATCATACGATAAACATCCATACTTGATCTGATGGTCCGTACTCCGTATGTGTTTGTGTTGCATGTATGTATGTATGTATTTAATGCATTTTGTGTACATACATTGACCGCGCACACAGCATCGAGCGTCGATCTTTCATGAAAACGATACTAGATCCAACAGCCACGTAGAAACTTACGTTGAACATTGAGCGTAAAAGTGTACTTCTCATTGGCTGACAGCAGAATATGCCAGGCAAGTAAGGCTGAGTTTCCACTGAGCGCGTCACGCGTCGCGTCATCCAATCAAAACATCCCATTTCGATCCCGTCACAAGAATGTAATGAAATGGGATGTTTTGATTGGTTAACTTGTGACGACGCGACGCGTGACGCGCTCAGTGGAAACTCAGCCTAAGGGTTGGTTTATAATAGCCGTAAAGCCCCTTGCACAATGCCAGGCAACAGGCAATAGGAACAGGGAATAGAAATCAGAAATCATGTATAAATGCAGAATAAACAGTGACACAGGCAATAGACACAGAGTTTCCGTCACGTTGGAAATTCTGTGCCTATTGCCTGTTGCCAACCAATCATAGCATTCGAATTTTTTAGGTTGTAATTAACGATTTTTTGGTTATTTCCTGTTCCTATTGCCTGTTGCCTGGCATTGTGCAAGGGGCTTTACCGTTGATTTAAGCCGTAATCTTTAAGAAATTGACCACGCACAGTCGATTATTCTTCTCACATTCGACTGTGCGTGGTCAATTTCTTAAAGATTACGGCTTAAATCAACGGTTACGGCTATTATAAATCAACCCTAAGGCTGAATTTCCACTGAGCGCGTCACGCGTCGCGTCGTCACAAGTTAACCAATCAAAACATCCCATTTCATTACATTCTTGTGACGGGATCGAAATGGGATGTTTTGATTGGTTCAACTCGGACGACGCGACGCGTGACGCGCTCAGTGGAAACTCAGCCTAAGGGTGCGTTCCCACTATACGCGTCGCGCGTCGCGTCACGACGCCGCGCCATGAGTTATCCAATCAAAACGTTTCATTTTATGACGTCTTTCCGACGCGAGATCTTGTCGGAAATGACATCATAAAATGAAACGTTTTGATTGGATAATGCTAAGACTCCATAGACGCAGAAACGCCGTGCGGTAGAGTGCGTTGACCAATCAGAAGGCTGCCGCAAGTCGCCTGCGGCAAAATCAAAATTTGTGATTGGTCAACGCACTCTGCCGCATGGCGTTTCCGCGTCTATGGAGTCTTAGCATAACTCATGACGCGGAACGCAGCATAATGGCTTCTGCACACAGGACGCGGAAACGCGCTTGCCGCGCGGCAAGAAGCGACGCTGTAGCCACGCAACGTGTTGTTTTTCCGTAAGAACCAAAAGTTTATTGGCTACCGCGTCGCCTCTTGCCGCGCGGCAAGCGTTTCCGCGTCCTGTGTGCAGAAGCCATAACGTTAGCTGCAGTCCACACTCTCTTCTCCTTTCTTCGCAATGGAGAAAGAAGTAGGAGAAGAAGAAAAAGAAGAAGAACGCTTCAAAGCATTCGTAGCGTAAAGTGGACCGCAGCAGTTATCAAAGTATAATCGTTGGCGTTATATAATTATTACAAGAAATATATTATAGTAAATGACGCGATCACTCTCTTATGGCAGTTTAATCGTTTCCTGAGATTGCCTGAGATTTCCATTAAAGGTAAAAGTATATATGGTAAAACAAAGACATGTGTATGAATAAAAGACAAATGTATGTACGTAGTAGTACGACGTGTGTCACGTACGCCCTTTTTAAATTCGCAGGAGCGGCGTGCGTTTAGGCCATTGTGGGGAGGGGGGGGGGGCCAACGTGAACCAATGGTCGCGCGTCCCGCCTTGGAGTGACCCAATCGCCGAGCGCGCCGCTCTTGGTCGCGAATGAAACAGCGTTCGCGGTTGGCCGTGCAGCTGGCGTCGGTTCGGAACGGCTGGCGCGGCCAGCCAATAGCAAGGGCGCGCGCTACGTAACCAACTGTTTTGCGACCGTCCCGCCATATTGTGTATGCAGCGCGGGTCAGTGGCGCGTGTACATGGGTCTTTCGTGAGAATCGTCAGCATTTTCTCTCTCGCGTCAAACGTAACAACGTAAGGTGTGCATGAATTTGCCTGTCCGCGTAACGGGGCATATCGCGCGTGCATGATGGATCCGTCTAAGTTGAAAGTGGTGGAGTTGCGAGCCGCGCTAAGCGACCGCGGCCTCGACACCAAGGGCAACAAGCCAGTGCTCGTCGAGCGGCTACGCAAGGCTCTGGAGGAGGAGGAAACACCACAGGAGTGTAAGTCGTATCTGTCCCTGTTCTATTATGCACCATTAAATGCCTCTCTCTTGTACTCGCTTCTATTTCGCGTACTCTACTGATGTACCGTAACCGTGCAATGTGCCGCGCACGGTGAGATACCTTCCTGACGATGCACCATCACCGTCACCCTGCTACGCATGGGCACGTCCGTGTCCGTGGTCATAACATTATAAGCTGTATCTGATCTGACTGACGAGATCTGACTAACATTCTGAACCGTGTGCTCCTTTATTTTACATAAACATATTTTGACGTGATCTAACATGCTGTCATATTTTTTGATTTCCCATGTTACGTTGTAAAATTTTATTTTCTAGTTTTAAGTTTATTTTTGCTTGATATCTCCTACCCGATAATCTGCAGCGTACAAAGCTGCAGCTATGCTATATTTTATTACATTTTTTTTGCAGATGATTCAGCTTTGCATACAGAAAATATTGGTGATACGGCTTTGAAAGAAACACAAGAGAGAGTCGCGGAAGCTGCACGATCGTCGCAACCACCGAGAACACCTAGCAGAGCATCTAGGAGCTCCTCGATGACTACTCCGACAAAAATTTCCACGAGAAATGCATTGAGAGCATCTACCACTCCAAATTCTTCGAAGCACGCTACTCCGAGCAAACCTCAGTACGGCGAGAGAACGTACGAGACGTTGGTGACAATATCAGAATCTATCTCTGAAGAACCTGTAATACAACAACAAGAGGAAATGTCAAAAATGTCTCCCGCGAAGTATAGAGAAGAGCAAAAAGATGACGCGCCAAACATTCTTCCGAAAGTTTATTCCGTGGTATCTGAAAAATATGAGGCAGAAGAGGCAAAACGTGTGAATATTTTAGAAGGTAATAAGTATCGAGCAAATATTTCCCAAGTACCTGTGACAGAACCGTCTGAAAAATCTAGTACACGTGCATGTGTAGATCAATTTTCTATAACTCGGGAAGGTCATGAAGCAAAGATATCTAGTATAGATGAAGATGGCAAAATTCAACAGCTAACTGCAGAAACAGAAGATACTACAAAACTGGAAGAGAAAACAGAGAATAAAGATGAAGATGATGATAAAATACAACATGTTTTTGAGAAAAGCAGTCAAGATGAACGTTCACGTGAGAAAGAAAATGAACGTATAGAGGGTAGATGTAACGTTAAGGATAATATAAACATTCCGGAAGTTGAACAACCAACACATGTGATACCTGATCACGTAGATAAAACGAGTGATCCTGACGTAAAGCAGGAGGAAAAGATTATCCATGATGCGTATACGGCGCAAGACAACAAAATGGACATTTCAGCGAACATGGAAAATTTAGATGAAAAAGTTGATAATAATGAAATTTCACGAGATTTACAGGTATGTAATAACATGTTCCTTTATATACATATAAAATAATCATAATGTATAACACGGCGTAAGAATGCATTTGCCTCTTATAATTTTAATATATTTTTAATCACCCATTGACTTTATTATTTCCATGGAAAAGGAACTAGCCGAAGACTCGTTCTTAAAGCAAACAGTTGCCGTAGATGCAGAAGAATCAAATCGAATGGACGGCAATGACAGGAAAAGAAAAAGATCTCCTAGCCCAGCAAAAGTTCGTCAGGTATCTCCTGTGCCACAGAAAGCAGAGGATGAACCAGATCTTGACGAATCAGCTGTAATTTTATCATGGTGTAAGTTTTTTCGATTAAATCATGTGTTTTTTTTTTTAGATTGACACGTTTATACATGTTAAATGAAGATACATAATATGTACATGTATGCAATATTACATATATATATATATATATATATATATATATATATATATATTTTTTTGTATTTTTAGATGATTCAGATTTGAATTTAGTTATTAATAAAAATGGATTTTACTCTGCTACACCTATGTATGATGGGGATCTCTGTGATATGTGGGCTGGTGCAAGAGCATCTCATGGTGTCTTAAATGGAAAAGTCTATTACGAAGTCAGAATTACACAGCACTATCCAACTATCGCAAAAGACGAGAAACACTCGCATATGCTTAGAGTTGGTTGGTCAGTACCCTCTACGTCTATGCAACTTGGCGAGGAAAAATTAAGTTATGCATATACGAGCGCTGGACAGCAGGGTACTGACAAAAAGTTCACAGACTACGGTTCCCCATTTGGCAAGGACGATGTTGTAGGATGTTATCTTGACATGACGCCCGAGAATACCGTAGACGTATTTTACACAGTAAACGGCAAGAATGTTGGATCTGCGTTTAATATCTCTAAAGAGGAACTTGGTGATAGACCGTTGTTTCCGCACATTTTAAGTAAAAACTGCACGTTCGTCTGCAATTTTGGTCAAGAGGAGGCATGGCGCGAACAAATCCCAGATTATATTTTAGTCGGTAACATCGACGCGAAAGACAAACGTGCAGGTCCGCGTAGGCCAGATGGGAAGGCGGCGTGCGAGGTGATAATGATGTGCGGTTTGCCCGCGGCAGGAAAAAGTACCTGGGCAAGGAAACACGCGGCCGACCATCCAGATAAATTGTACAATATTTTAGCGCTCCATAACTTAATTGAGAAAACTGGGGTATGTATATCCATAAAATTGTAAACTTGTAAACCTTGTTATATAGTTACGTAATGTTTATTGTTAATGCAACGTTTTCTTTCTAGGATATTGCTCTGTCAGATCGAGATGAAAACACCTGTCAGCGAGAACGTATTGATAGGTGCAACCGCGCACTCGACCAACTGATTGACGTGGCAAGTGGTAGAAGACGTAACTACATATTAGATCAGGTATGCGTGTGTGCGTGCGTATGTGAAGGAATATAGATGTTTGAATAATTAAATCGTGAAATATCTAAACATTGTTTTTGAAACAATCTTATCTAATATATATATATATATATATATATGTGTGTGTGTGTGTGATATATATATAATATATATATGTGCAGAAGAGCAACGTATATTCATCCGTGCAAAGGCGCAAAATGCGGAATTTCTGCGGGTATCAGCGGAAAGCGGTCGTTGTTATACCAACGGACGAGGAGTACAATCAACGTTTGTCCACACACAATGCAATTGAAGGAAATGCTTCAGAGTCTAATCTTGCAGAAATGAAGGGTATTTATTGCATTTGTAAAACATATGAGACTATTTAATTTATAATAAAATCGATTAAGCAAGTAACGATGTGCAAATCGATGTCAATTCGAATAGCAACGTTCACTGCACCTTCGGTGGGAGAATTTTTCGATGCAGTGGAGTGGATCGGTCTTGATGAGGAAGAAGCTAAGAAACTTATTGAGAAATACAACAAAGAAGGTAAAGATGCTGGATTCAGTCAACAATCAACGGCGAAACGACCGCGTCTTGACAAGACTGAGAGCAACAAAGAAACGCGTGATTCGCGAAACAGCCGAGACATTCGAGATCGAAGAAACAATTGTGAGTCGTACTTTTATTATTATTCACCATTATTTATCATAAACTACGCGCAATACCATATCGCATGTGTTTATGGGTAAGATCAAGATAGAGGTCGCAATCTTTGGCGCGGCGCTAATATGGGAGGTTGGAGAGGAGAGAGACAGCAAAGGGGTGGTTACATGAGGCATACTGGTGGCTACGGACCCCCTCCTGTTCCGTGGAGACTACGAGGACGAGGTGGACCTGCAATGGCACGTGGAGCAGACAGACGAATAACTGGAGTTGATAGGAGACCAGGAAACGATAGAAACCGATCTGTTGCGCCTAGACAAGGTGGTTGGGGGCCTATGAGGTAATAGCGGCTCGTAGACACTTTTAAGATGTAGATTTTCTTGGTAATCGGGTGAGTGACTCGACAAGTGATTTTTAAAAACCATACCTGTGTGTTCGCTTTAGTGGGACGTATCAAGGATCGTCGCAACAGTCCAGTTGGGGTCAACAGGACACGTGGTCAAATAGCCAGGCCCAAGGAACGTGGAATCAACAAAGTGGCGGCTGGGGACAACAACAGTGGGGAGGTGGTTGGAAGGGATATGGCCAAGGCACCTACGCTCAGACAGGATACAATCAACATGGATACGGCAACGGCAATTGGAGTAGCTGGAATCAACAGTATTACAACAACCAGTATTGGGGTCAACAACAACAACAGAGTGGGCAGACTACTGCAGCTGGCGGCCAAGCTGTAAGCAAACAATAAATCAACCACCGTAAATGTTACGAGAACGGAAAATGAATGTAAGGTATAAACATATAGAACGCTGTTTTTGTAAACCGAAAGTTTCAATTTTCAATTCAATCGATCCGGTCGTCAAAATCGTTTATTCATGTACGTGCATATGAATTTTGCATACCCATTCGCAGGAGATTACAAACGATATGGTGGCAACGACTTCTACCAATACGGGAGCAGGATATACATACTCGCAAGGATAACAGACTTTTGCGCGAGGACAAGCGTACCCGTTCTAAGTACTGTGCGACAGCAACCACCACGTAACAATCTCACTCACATAAGTAGAGAAAAGAATTTATACCACACACGTTATATATATATTATATATATATATATGTTTGAGTTTTTGCGATGTTATACATAGAATATTACATCGGCATAACAGCGGATACAGACAGCATTACGCTTTCTTAGCTTCAACAAAGATTTGCACGTGCAAAGACATTACAAGCATTATAAAACAAAAAATTCCCTTGCATTGCAACAAATGCATGTGAGAAAATCAATTTTGAAATATACGTGATGCTGATGAATTTCGATTCTTACCGGTAACACAGGTCTAATAATATAAGTGCATTAACGACAATGTAACATTCGCGAGAAAGAATATAACTTTTTATCGCATCTTTAAAAACTGTAAGGAGAAAAGGTAAGAGAAAGAGGAAGAGTACTACGTATGGGTACAAACCATGCAAGTAGTATTAAAAGACGAAAAGAAAAGATAGCACGCACTCTCAAAAATTCATGTAAATATGTACAGATCTAAAGTAAAAAAATTACGCAGAAAAATATCTATTTATACATTGAACAGATTTAGCGAATTTGCTTGAATGCCGCGGTGCACGTTAAAAACTGTCGTATGCAACGTGACGTATAATTTGACATATAATTGACATTAATAATGTATGCGTAAGTAGTTGAACTCCAGATCGGGGTATCTAAAGTCCAGCGTAAGTTATCTAATCTCTATCTATTTGGTGTAGGTATTATTTGTTGGCCATTTCATCACGCGCGCATATGTTTTTCAGTCTTGACAGATTAGCGGGCGCGACAGGCTTTAATCTGCACCAGAGACGTCGCGCACTAGTGAATTCGCTAATAATGAAATTTTTAGCAGTGCCCTTTTAGAAAGACAAAAAAGTATGCAAGAAAAAAATATATATTGTATATCGTTTATCCCTATTCTTATCTTTCTACACCACCGACAATGTATAAAAAGAAAAATATTGTGGCGCAAATAAATTATTCTTGGACACACGTTTTATACATGCAGATTTTTCATTGCACAACACGACACGAACAAAGTCTTGCTTACGATAATTAACTTGGTTTATTAAACAGTTCGAAATATTTGTACCTGCTCTAGTTACTGTATCTTCTAGTTACACGGAATACTTTTCTCTCTGATATGGTTATTATTCACCTGCATAAATATAATTTTGCTAATTGTATACTTTTTGAATGTACTGCATGAGAAGGAACCGAGCATTTTCTCTATTTAACATTTAATTTTGCACCGTGGTCTCATCTCTGTTCTATGCGGTATTCACGTCGTAATGCATTTGTTACCCTACGTATACTTCCTCTGCTAGAATAATTTGATTTCTTTCTATTACATCCTCGCTCAAGGAAATAAAGTACGAACGCCTCACGATGTCTATTTCAGCGCTGCGCACCTTATCTCAATGATATATTTTTATATATACATGGTATATGTATATGTACACATACCTATACCTATACCTATATGACAAATGTAAAGCATCGATTCTGAGAATAATAATAATAATGCAAATCAGTGTTTATATACAGATTCATGATTAATGAATTAAAAATTATACGATTTAGTGATGATAAGTGTAACTTGCATCAGACATCTGCAAATCATCTTTTAATGATTTAATATCGTTTGAAAGAGCGAATGTTTTGGAAAAAAGTCTCACGAACAAGATGGATGATCCATTTCTTCTCACGATCTTATTCATTCACAGAAAAGATCCTTTTTTTATGTTCAGAAAATGATTGTCTCATTAGCTCGTCTTTTTTTCTCCGTACATATTGTATGTACAGTGTGTGATGTTCCGAGCTAAAGTACTTCTGTGTGAAATCGAAAATAATTTAAGTAATGATTAAGTGTAGCGATACGCAAAGTTAGATATAATTAAGAGATATTAGGAGAGACGAGAGAAAAAGGGAGATGGTGAGCTATTTTTTAAGAAATAATCAGGAGCTCTATTTAACCTACACCTACACGCGTAGCATATGCTAGTACCTCTGTGTTACCATAAGCGAAGAATTAAAAAAAAAAAAAAAAAGAAAAAAACAGCCGCATTATGGGCTGCATTATGTAACGACGATAATCACGCATAGTACGTTCTTTTCTATATGATGCAAAGTAAAATTAATGCATAACCTGTAAACTTAATTGTTGACACAAAAATGTACAAACATATTCATAAAAATAAAAAGGTTCTTCTATTTATTTTGGGTTTTATCTGCATTTTTATATCTATAGATTATGTGCAACTTTATGCTAGGCTCTTTTGTATAGCGATAATCTTGTGTAGCGTAAATTTATATTAAAATTCGCAAAGACGAAATTCGCAAGAATGGTATTTTAAAAAGAACAGATTGAAATGAGCAAAAATACGTGTATGGCAAATTCGTGTAAGGAAACTTTTTATGTATATTTTTGTTCGTCAGAATACAATAGTCTGTACATGCACTACATGTTTGAAAGCTGTCGTCGCAACAAACGTATTTTTTTTCCAAGATTTCTTTTGATTATATCTAAATGTATTATAATAGTGTTAATTATATGTATAAGCAAACTCAGGAGACAAGTTATTACACAGCTACTGTTACGAATGATGAGCTGAAAAATGTCGCTAATGTATCGCATTAATATATGCATATATTACAATTCAAACGACGATTAATCATAAAAAACAAAATCACTTAATATAAAATATAAAAAATCGCGTTTCTTCACTATTAAAAAAATTCAATAAACGTAAGACGAAAGTTATTTTGGACCTGAAAAGAAAAATGATTTTGCCGATCTTTATGTATGAAAATATAATGATTCTTTTATTGCGACATGTTATATATTTCTGTCGACCTCGCTAAACCTTGTTAATAATATAATATAAATGAATAAAATTATATATAATCGAAAAACTTTTTCTTCATACAATTATAAACTATATAATATCTCTTCATATATTACCATATTGTACGAAATATTTAATAACATAATTTATGCATTCTAATATATAATACGATTTCAATAAAAATATTTGATTAAGATGATCGTTGTTACACATGCCGCATACGTGTTAATGTCATTATTAGTTGTAATGTCATTATAGCTGATGAAAAGATTGAGAAGAGATTTGTCCATCTACAAACATAGATGAAATGTTATTCTTAAAACAATAATATGTATACGCTATCTGAAAGCACGGAGATACGGAGATAAAAACAAACAGAAATATATAATTATTAATTAGTAAAGCACGTCCGCATCGCTAAAAATATCTCACGAAGCATACATTCGTATATGGCTGTATGGTAACAAAAGCCATATATAAGATTGTAATTACATATATTAAAATAAATTGTGATACTCTATTCTTTTTTACGCCAACATTGTTTTCGATATCAATATGATACAGATATAAGTTGCATTTTACACGTTCTTAACGAATAAAGATCTCGTAAAAATAATAGAATAAAATAATGCAACTGTATGTCATGGAAAATGCACCGCGATGACATTCTGTGTTCGATGTTCTTATAATTCACTAAAATCAACGCATACGTGGATCAGCATTATTCAAATTTTCTTTTTTTTTTTTTTTTTCAAAAATTGCTCACATATCGTGTATCCTTTTTTTATGATACACTAGCTTTACATAGAAGGCCAGCTTCGAATCTTTTCTTTTTTATTTTATTTTTGAATTACACAATATAATAAATATTTCAGTACTTGTTGCTAATACTCCGAATATAGGTATAGTTATAAAAGAAAAATGTTTTCATTCTCCGACGAAATAAATACATCTCGTATTAATTTCACGGCCATTATATAAAATATAATGTGTTAATAATATTACTTTTAATACTTTCGTCTTACGTTGAAACAAACGTAATGCTGCAAGTTTCTATAAAAGTAAATATAATATATGGATAATATAGTTTAGTACGCGAGAAAAAGAAAAGAGTAAGATTCATATGTATCAAACATATTTATCGTCATATGTATCTACCATACTGTGTAATGCAATAATAAATATGAAGTCCTGAGTACACATATGTACAATTTTGGAATCACTGCGACCCATCTCCGATCGCGTTCGACTATTCATTATATCAATAAATTAAATACATTAGTAAAGGTTCTTTCATAAAGTGAAGAAAGTATGTTACACGTGATTCAAATATAATATCGAGGGATTATGAAAAATATAATATTACTTCTGTGCAATAAAGCATTATATATACGTAAATACACACACGCTTGTATCCATATTCCCATATGATTGATTCTTTAGATTCTTACCGCTCGCACTGACATAACGTTTACTCTTTTAAACCCACAAAATGTATAGTTTGTACATTTAGCTATATTAACTATGAAAAAAAATGTACAAAACATTTTCTATACAAGTCCGCGATTTACAATTATATTAATATAATAAACCACGTCGCAGGAGAATCGCGTACACTTTTGTTAAAACTTTCCATTACCTTTCTTCCGCTTATAAATATCCTACGTATGATAAAATGAGCATAGTCTACTCAGTTTAAAGTATAAATCAACAGATATACCTATTTTATCGCCGGTAATTAAAAGGTTGATGGCCAGTCTACAATGAGTCGTTAGTCGTTAGTCAGATGTCGGAAGAGGGTCGGAAAAAATCATAAGCGTATCGTAAGGCGATCGTGAGCGCGTGGCCAAATGCCATCTCTTTAATCATCGATTACAGACTTCCGATTGCCTTACGATACGTTTATAACTATTTCTTCCGACATCTGACTAATGACTAACGACTACGTGTAGACTGGTCATGAGAGTTAACAAAAAAATACATGTTAAGATCTAGTCGTCCATGACAAGACATCTATAAAAAAGAAAAAAAAATGTAAAAAAATATCAATCGACAATTTTGTCTATGTTAAATATTATTTCGGCTATTTTATATATATACTTATATAGATATAGATATAAATTACACCAATGGACGGGTTGTACGAAGAGGAAAAATTTCTCTCACGCTTTCCTCGTTAAGAGGGCGAGGAGAAGGGAAAGGAAGGGAAGGGAAGGGAAGGGAGGGGAGGGGAAAAGATAGATGTACACGTATCTTGATTCACGTAGCTGTAGCAGAACCAAGTTTATAACGATTGGAATCAACCAGCCTATTAATCTGACTAAGATCGAAATTAGTAGTAACTCTAGATTAGCCTATATATACAATACGATATTATCGTTGCGACATTACCCACTGTCACGGATTAAGTCCGCCGGGTCTCTTCCGATTTCGCCTGTTCCTTTCTAGAAGAAACGACAGATCCAACGGATCTTTCTTATTCGGCATTCTCTGTAGTAGATTTAGTAGAATAATGTTCAATTTTTTCCTCTGCTCCTCCCGCTGCAAATGATAACATGTCAAACACCAATATCGTACATACGTGTACAACAAATAGTGATCCTTCGCAATACGTACTTGAGCGTACAACGTCGCAGGTGGTGCGACCGTCAAGATCTCGCCCGACTTCCGCCTAGTCCTGTTACCACATTTGTGTTCTTTGTGCGTCTTTACGTTATCGTTGGATTCCAACTTTTGACTCCCATCTACTTCCTGCGTGCTATTCTTCTTCTTATCTTTAAATATCTTGATTCCATCGAGACTATGAGGCTGGAAATAAAATTAAATATTACTTAACATACTTAATACGATAAGTACTAATGTAAAAATGATTTTGATAGACTTATAATCGCTCTTACCAAGTAGGTGCGATAATGTTTTATACGTTGTGGGAAGGTTTCAAATGCGTAAGGTTTCGTGCATACTGTATGCCTGGCTCTAGCCACTTTTGTAAAAAGTCGTGCTGCGCGATCAACGCGATATTCGCATACATAAGTATGCTCAGGAGTAGAGCCGACAGGACGTCCTTAATTCAAAAGCACGTGTAATAAAAAAGTTAGTTTCCATTACAAAATAACGAGTAATGGCATATACAATGATAGGCTCGAATAAAACGCTAATATATATATATATAATATATGTACCTTTACAAAAAGTATGAGGATCCAATACCCAACATCGCTCAGCCACGAGATCGCAAGGAACAGCTTCGTATAACGGAGCGCACACAACTTCGTTTACATAAAACTTTCGCGTTGGCTCGTGATATGTTTCATGAGGTCTGAGATAATGATGTCCAAAGACAAACCTCTCGCCTCTATTAAATAAATGATTAAATTTTAAAATCTATAGTTCAAGTTTTCAATGGATACGCTTTGACCTACGTGTTATATATAATATAAAACGACCACTTACTCGCGATTCTTCCATAGACGTTCGATTCTGAAAATGTCCATCTGCTCGTAATCGGGCTTCTGTATAGTTTTGTACGTGTGTTTGTCAGGCGTGTCCCTTAAAACGTATACCGTGTCGCCTTGTCGGAGTTGCAGATCGCCTCGCATCAGCGTCACGTAATGCTTCTTGCCTTCCTCTTCTTCCTCGCCTTCTAATGGAATTTCTAAATCAACCTCACGAGGTTGACATCTTTCACATAGATAAGATTCGACGCTCGTGTCTGCTTTAACACAGTCGCAATGTTGCCAAACAAGACATCGTTCGCACTGGATCATCAAACCTTCATCTCTGTAAAAAATGATCAATAAAGATATACTTAAAGAAAAGATAATGATGTATGCACGTGTACAACAAAAGAAAAAGAAATTACTTTTTTAAAGTAAAGATACATATTTCTATAGGGAAATATAACGCGCGCGCGCATAGATGTGTGTGTGTGTGTGTATCTGTCTAATCTCATTCTACTTTTGAATACAGTTGAATGCATATTAGACCAATAATCAATGTGATTAATTTACCTGTGTAGTCCGCAAATGCATCTGATTACATCCTCCTCTCCAGCCGTAGATCCACGAGGTGGTAAAAAGCCTTGAGACGGCGGAGAACCTGTCGCCTCCGTTATAGCGTCCACAAAATCAGGTTTACTTCCCAAGTATAATTTCCGTAATCTCGCCGCAGCGATTCCTATCTCAGATGTTCTACCAAAGAATCTCACATTGTTGTCGAAAAGTCTTATCATATCCTGATCAAACTGTTCCGCAGTTTTGTAATGACCAGTACCAATGCACTGATCTATCGTAATCAGATCGATGGGTTCTACGATCTTCTCATAGTAATCGGATAATTTTCTTTTAGGAGGTAAAGTCATGAAAGGAATGCACAACAGCTGACCGTTTTCATCATTCGCTGTTGTAACAATTGTGTATAAATCTTTTAATACCTGTGAAAAATAAAATATTACAACGACACTCGGTTTTTTAGTCTACAATACAATAATGGAATGTAATGTCATTACATTCTCATTACAACTCTTTGTTAATGTCATTTTTTCTATTATTATTTCCGATAAATGAACCATCTACTGACCTTGGCTAGCTTTGCAGTCTTATGTACCTCCGGATCATCCTGTGCCTGTGCGAGTCTACGCGTTCGTACAGTACGCGCGTTGGTGTTCGTCAGCGCAGTTAATTGAGAGAAAAATGCATCGGATTGCGCTTTAGAGTCTCCCGAACTCTTTTCCTTCGCCACGCTCGCGTTACCGGATTTCGCTTTCCCGTTCTGTACTTGAACTTGCTGTACCGACGCCGATTTGAGTCGTCGCACTTTCTCCAGATTCCTCAACAAGAAACAGTGATGTTCACGCGCGAAGCATCGTTGCTGATAAGACATCGGTTTCACGTGCGGCGTGTTGTGCGTCAAGGTCGGATCTCCTACTTTGCGAGACTTGCAGATGTTCTTGGAGTTGGCCGATTGCACCGCGTTCGATTTACGAATGTTTTTCCGTGGTCTGCCCACCGATCTTCTTTCGATAGTTTCCATTTGCGACGGTAGAGAAGGAATGCTTCGAGCTACCCTTTGACTCTTTCCACCTGCCGTACAGAATTTTGCAACTGAAATATCTGACACTTAACCGCGAAGATACGCCATCTTTTATAAATTTGTACCTATAACACCTCTACAGGCATTACTACCGCATCTACACTGCTGTCCTTCCGATGGGTTGAAAAGCGCGAAATTGTAATCGTACGTTAATTCTTCTCCTGGTTTAATATCTCTTGATGCGAATAGTGCCATACGTGGCAGCCCGAGAACACTCCATTTTTGCATCTCACAATTCGGCTCGCACGAATGATTGACGAATCTTCCGTCACCTCCCATGCGATGACCATCGATCACTAGGCCACCGTCCAGATGCAAACAATAGTGATGCGTATCGTTGGCGTATCTATCGTTTTACACATTTTCATATACTTTTTATTTTTATTTTTATCCTTTTTTAATTTTATGAAAGTGGAAAAAGAATAAGAATGAAAAAAATTGATTTGATACTTAGCGTAGTGAAAAAAAATCATACCTGGTCGCCATCCTCGACTTGAACTCCCTCTCTGACACGACTTCACCCACGTATTCGAGAATAAAGTCCCCGGATTTGATAGCTTGTTGCGTCCTTACTCCCCACCCTTTGTCCTCCGTCATGAATCTCTGTAGTCCTGGCGACCACTCGTGCTTTTGAATCTTTTGATTCTCGCATTTGTCGCTGCAAGGGCACAGTTGTGGCGAACATTCGCTGAATACCATGCGATTAATACAATCGTCTCCGCAGCCGCTTTCTAGTTTACATTCACAGGCTTGCGCCTCGTAGAGAGTAGTTGGTTTAACATCAAAATAAATGTTCGTTCGAATTTTTCTGCAAAAAAAATACACGCAACATCATTGCACATTTCTAAATTTAATTTCTTTTATGTGTATAAAAAATTTAAAAATGATATTATTCACAATATTATATACACGCTTGAGATATGTAACATATAAACTTGCTTCGTAGTTCAGACATATCTGGAATTAAATAAAGAGAACATTTTACTTACTTGTAATTCCACGATGGCACCAAATCTCGACCGGGTAATCTCGATTGAGCGTGCAGCCACAATAAATCGTACTGCAGTTGAAATGGCGTTTTCCTCTGTCGCAACAGTTTTCCAGTCGGTATAATGTTTGGTACGTGCTCCGCAGCATAATGTTCGTCTGAATTGGCGCAAACGATAATTTTTCGTTTAGCATCGACACCGGCGAGTTTTTTAGACTCGAGGTCCTTCTTGTACTCGGAGAATATGCTGCTGGCCTGTAAATATCGCTTCTTCCACCTCGACTGTTTCTTCCGGTTATGAATGGGACCTGCTGTGGGTTTCCTACCGACCTCTTGATCCTCGCTGGCCACGTCGCTGCTGGGCGGTGCCTCGCTTTCCGTATCATAGCCCGCGCTTCTTAATCTCT
This sequence comes from Temnothorax longispinosus, assembly GCF_030848805.1. Classification (NCBI taxonomy): domain Eukaryota; kingdom Metazoa; phylum Arthropoda; class Insecta; order Hymenoptera; family Formicidae; genus Temnothorax; species Temnothorax longispinosus. The sequence continues at coordinate 16,324,606 of NC_092363.1, read as the reverse complement.
TTGTGCTTCTCCCGAGATTGGAATATAGATTGGAAGGACTGGTCGAGCCTCTTCTTCTTTTGTGATTATTGTTAAAACAACCAGATAATTCCATCTTGACATTCGCCACCTGAGCATTCGCGCGTTCTAATTTCCTCAAATTCTCCTCATTTAGCTCCGCAATACGTTGATTCTGATTGTAACGTTCGAGGGATTCCTCCAACGATGCATTCTCGTCATAGATCCGACAGTCCGGTATTTTCTCGTACTTTACCGGGCTCGGATATAGCTTCTCGGACAGCACGCTGCTGTCGGATTCCACGAGATCCTTACGAACTCGCAGCTGACCGGGACAAGACTCGATTACCTCATCCGAACCACTTCGACTGAATGTCTCTTGCACCGTATTAGAATTATTCAACGTCTTCACATCACTTTTATCATGTCCCGTACTATCGCTGTTCTCCATAACGTTCTGAGCTTTGCTTGCCATCAAAGACGCCTTATTATCCTCTATATCTTCGACTATGTCCTGATCTTTACATATCCCGTTAGCGCTGGCCACGACCGTTGACTTGACCACTCTAGGAGAATCTACGAGCTTTTTCTTCTTTTTCTTCAGAGTAGGAAAGCCCGTGCGATTAATGGCTTTCCGTCTTCGTATCTTCTTCTTCGTGAGTGTCATCGTCGCGGTATTATTCATGAGATTTGGCACGTTCAAATTACCGATCTGAGCTACCTTGCTCTCGATCACAGTTTCACCGTTATCGAACATCTCGGACACGTGCGTCTCTGAGTCGACCTTTATACTCTTTTCCGTACGAACGTGTTCAATATCCATCTTGTCGTTTGACTGCGTTTTATCGGTCTTGGACGACTTGTCCGCGACGACTGTCTTTTCCGATTTACCAGATTTCTCCGTGGCAATCTTGGAACTCTTATCCGCGGACTTCTCCTTGTCCGTCTTGTCGAGAAAGCCGTGACTTTCGGATGACAATTTCGTGACGGTGACACGAAGATCCTTGACAATCTTTTTCTTCCGGCGTGGTTGAACCTCTACCTGACTAGGGGATTTATCTTCGTCGCTACCCTGTTTCTCAGATGCCGCGCTCTCGGTATCTCTTGGTCTTTTCTTCGGCGTCACCGGCATGGCTTCCTCGTCGTGAATAGAGGATCTCGAGCTACCGCCACCATATCTCGTAATAGTAGCTTCAATCGCTTCCTCTATATGGGTCTCCGTGGACGTGGACTCGTTCGCATTCGCATCGGTGCAGCTCGCGTTCGAGCTTTGCGAACTGTGCGGACTCGACACATGATAGTGGCGTTTCTTCAATGGTAACCGCTGCTCGTTCGGATTGGAACTCGTGCTGGTGTTGGCGCTGCTCTTGGAGTCAGTACCCGTTGGTATCTTTTCCTTTTTCAAGCGCCGCTTCAATTTATGATCGTCCGTCGCCGTGACATCGCCGCATTTTCTCTTTTTCGTGAGTTTCTTTACGCGGAAGATTTGTGGTAACTCGGAATGCGTGACGCTGGTGTTGTTCTTGCCCAAACTACACAACTTTGCAAATTCTTCGATCAATTTCTCCAGTTCCTGGAAGATATATGGATCGATGCGAATGGGATTCTTCGGTGGCGCGAGCAGTCTCCGACGATGTTTGTGATGATGATGATGATGATGATGATGTTTGTGACAATGATTGTGTTGTATTGGCTGCATCGGCTTGTCACACTTGTTGGAAGCCGAGCAAGCTCGCTCCATATTTTCTGCCTTTAACACGTCGCCGATTGGCAACGATATTAACGTCTGCACACCCACGCCATTGGTCTCAAAGCCAGCTACGGTAGTTTTCTTGTTGCATTTGTTCTCTTTTAGAACACGTCTAGTGGTTGGAGGCGCGACTCTCTTGGCTAGTTTTCTGGCGACGACGGCGACCGCGTTATTCCTATTCTCCTTTGAACCCGTTCTCTTATTGATGCTCAACATCTTTTGATCGTTCGTAACGTGATGCTCGCAAGACGTTTGCTTCTGTCGTGTCAACGGAACCGTAGTCTTATTAGACACGCATGTTCTATCTTGCCTTACCTTTCGGCAGGTCCTACCATCGCACTGTGGCACGAGCTTGCTCGCGGTGGATCTGCTTAGGCACTTTACTCTCATCGGGGAACTCGTTTCCCCGGGGGTCTTCTTCACCATCGTCTTCTCCCGCGAAGAGCTTTTCACCGAGTTACCGTAACGTTTCTTTTGATACGTCGTTTTGCCCTTTAATCTTTTACTCGCAGGAGATGCGTCCTCTTTCTTCATTTCCCTCGATGCAACGGGCTTTGCGTTACCCCGCTTCCTAACCAAAGATGCGTCTTCTTTCGTGCTCTTTCCAGTATTCGCGTCTTTTGCAGCTTCCTTCTTTTCCGTTAATCGAGGTTCGGGATTTTTTAGATTTTTTAAAGACTCGTTTCGTTCTTTCTCCGCTTTCTCGATCTTTTGGATCTTTTCGACGATTTCCGGCTTTAAACGCGGCCTGCCGGGTCCGCGTGGTTGCGTAGACACTGTTTTTGCTGGTCTACCAGGTTTCCTTTTCGGTGGATAGAGAACCCGATCGACGTTCACTGCCGGTTTAGTGGCGATCGACGATTGGATCGGGGATTGAGTCGGCGCTGGAGGACTGACAGGACTGATGGCCAGGTGTAACGGACTATTGTCCACCGACTGAATACCAGAGTCGGGCGACACGTTCGATACGCATGGGTACTCGTTATCGTTGTTCAATTTTTTGCCGCATTTGCTGCGCCTCTTCCGTGGCTCCGACAGCATGGCAGTCTTTTCGACAAATTGCTGCAACAAAGTGGAGCTGTACACAGGCACGGGATTCTGATCGCCGTTTTCACTCGTGTCCGAGTCCGCGCCGAGCGACATGCGCTCGATCGCCTTTGACACCAGCCGACCGCTCTCCGAATCTTCAAATCCGTCGAATGGCGCGTCTTCTTGCTCTTGCGGAGGCAAAATGGTCGCTAAATCTTCCTGATTGATTTCTTGTAGCGGCGCGTGATGGTGATGCTGATGTTGTTGTTGCGACTGTTGTTGCTGTGTTTGTTGCGACGCCGCGTGGCCCATAGATGAGTCCGAGTCTTGGCTACCGTCTGAGAACTGCAACACGTCATACATGTGACGTTACATTTATAATATATCGTGTATCGTGTATTTTGATAAAAAAAATAAAAAAAAGTCTCGACGTGGAATAAAAATCAAGACACAACGTACATAATTCACATATATTCTCATAAATTAAAAAAATTATAAATTACAATCACCTTAGTCCCATGCGTGGTCTTGCCCTTTTTCGTGACGGTTCTCTTACTTTTCTCACATTTAATTTTCTCGGAGTTTTCTTCTTTCTTTGGACCTTTCATGGTGATTTTCAATTTCAATGCTCCCTGCAACGTACGAAAAACAATCTTTTTACACAAGTCGCAGGAATAAAGCGATAAATAACAATTTTAAAAATACGTGTCTTTTAACGTACTTGTTCAAAATTAGTTTCTTGAATGGAAAATGTTTGTTCGCTATGTTCGGACGAACAGTCCGAATTAGATCCGCTATTCTCTTCCTCGCCGCTACTTTCGTCGTCTGACTCAGAATTAGAATCCGAATAAGAGCAACTGCCTTCGCTTCCACCAGAGCTTTCGTCGTCGGAATCAGAATCTTCTTCGGAATCGACCGAATCTGTTCCTGTACGTTAAAGGAAACAAAACAAAAAAATTAATCCAACAGCAGTCCAAGTTATGAACGTTATACCTGGCGGTATGAATTTTGAAGATACCATTAGGTTCAGTAGCAGGATCCCAACTACCGCCACCTTTTATGGCATCCATGTCAACGGTTGAAGGGAGCTCTTTCTCTTGCTCCCCATCGTTTTCTTCCCAATTCCACGTCTGCAATTCCAAGTCGGAAGGATGGTGAATAACGGCGTTCCATCCTGCATCACCAGACATTTTTCAGCTTATCTGACATCCAGCTGAATCCAATAGAATACCATTCCTTATACTTTTGCGCACTCATCAAGCCTCTTTGCACGAACAAAAAGCATATCTTCAAATCTTGTTCGATAAAATATTCACTTGCAAATACGTGTCACGGTCATTTTCATTCGTCCCATACCCAAGTTCTATGCAGGGCAAAAAGTTGTCGCTACACACCGTGATTCTGAAAAGACGAGGATATTATCGTTGGTTGACAACGTCAACGTGTGTGTGTGTGTGTGTGTGTGTCAAAGATTTATATTATTTATATTTAATTTAAAAGACACGACGGATGCTAAGACTGTGGTAAAAAAATTACGTGTCAGACACAAGTGGAATACGTATCGTGGAATAAAGAATAGTTGGTCCCTATGAAAACAAACGTCGCCGCGTGAGCGTCTCTGAAACTTTATGACAAGTACATACATCTCCGAAGGACTCGACGTATAATCAGATTATAGTCTGATTTAAAGCGCGCAGAAACAAAACGAAAAACTAAAGTTTAAAGCCCCGACAACGGACGAGCACGATTTAATCGTCGTTAGTGTCGTTACTCCATCGGCCATCTGTAATGACGCATCACACGTAAACAAGAGCTAGATACGTAACACGTAACGCGTGAAAGCGGAATATTCGGAACATCGCGCACTGTCTCAAAAACTGATTGTGAGTAGTGATAATGAGTCGCGGGTTGCGGCGGTTGCGGTCGGTAGGCCGCTCGCAATCGAATCATTGGCCTCGACGCTGCGCCGCGCGCCGGTTACCTGGTCTTGGTCGGTGGATATCGCCGATATCGCCGCACGATCGGCGCCGCAACGACAGCTGTTTCTCGTGGCGCGGGGTGCGCCGTACGCGCACCGTCACCCGTCACCCGTCACACCGTGTGGCGTGTGCGCCAGGTGTGCGTAGACGACTTGGGATTTGGCGCGAAACGTCAGCGCGTCAGTCACGAGACGGGACGCTGTCGTGCCGCGACGGTCGCCCTGGACGCGGAACCGAGGTCGTCGGGCCGCACAGGGCCACGGAGGAGCCGCTCGGGCGGAGACCCGTTCGCCAGGCGACCTTTTCGTCGCGTCAAGTACAATTCCAAGTCCGATGTTTACGTCCCGACAGCGCGACCACAAAATGGCGTTTCTCGGCGACGTCGGACGTCCCTGGTCCCACCGTCCCAGCTCCGTGCGCGGTGGTGCGCGCCGTGCCGACTGCCGACCGCGGTGCCCCGATCACGTCAGGTCGGAATCGAGCGAGAAAAGGCGCGTCGCTCGCGCGATTGTATCGCGTCGACACGTGAGCGATCACCCCGGCTGCGCGTTGCCACGATTATCGCAGAGATTTACAATCCCCCCGGCACTTGAACATCAAGGTAAATTCGCGTGAGGCTCGCGCTCGCGCGACACGCGTCAAGATCCGCGCACTGCCTTCGCCTTTCGCCGTTCGCGACACTGCTGCCACTGCTAGTGCTGCTCGCGGGCCGCGGGCCGCCGCGCCGGCCGCGGCTCGAGGCTCGAGGCCGCGGCTCGGTCCGCTCGGTCGCCAGGGTACGCGACGCTACCGCCGCACGGCGGCGAGAAGGCGAACCGTGTGAACCGCGAACGTCGCCGTCGCGTCGGTAATGCGGAAACTAGACTCTACAGTCTAGACTGTCTAGAGTCTAGTCAGAGAGAGAAACCTGATGCCCGTTCTAGACTGGAGGATGATGCTACTCTCGGCTCATCCGAGTAGTAGTGTAGACGGGTAAAAATCTATAGTTTATGTATAGTTTATGTCACGTACACTATAGCACACTATAGAAAGGAGGATGAGCCGAGAGTAGCATCATCCTCCAGTCTAGAACGGGCATGAGAGAGACCATCCGGCCATTTTCGTGGGAACGCATTTTCCGACGCGCCGCCTGAGAAAGTGCATCTCAACCAAGTACGTCGTTTCGGTCGGTAACTGCACATGGTTTGCGTCCGTGCTAATGGTTCGTGTCCAAACTAGCCAGCTGGAGGGGATATGCTGGCTGTGGCGGCCGCGCTCGGCCGGCCCGGCGCTCGGCAAGCTTCGAGCGAGGAGAGAAGGACAGACATACGATCTCGGCTGTCTCGGCTGTTTCCTTCTTCTCTCTTGAGCTATGACGTGTAGCTGCTTTGAAAAGGAGACGGCATCGTGGCATCGTGGTATCTGGCAACGTCGCATAGCCGGCCGGCGCGTGCCAAAGCAGCTACATAGCCCAGTCAATAGAGACATTTAAATGGAATTAATTCCGGGAAGCAATTTTTTTTTTTTTACTGTTTCGGAGGGTCATGAATAGTCTAAAACCGGATTTTCGGGCGTCCAACCTTGGAGCGTTGGCCGCCCGTTTGCGTAGAAGGGTGCGTTTGTAATCATCTCGCTTCGTTTCAACTTTAGAGTGAACGTGGTACGAACCAAACTTGTAGAAACGTTAATACTCTACACGTTTGGTCCTTATCATTTTTCACCTAGGATCGCGCGTTTGGGTCTTAGACTCGAAAGTGGGGGGTGAAATTTTATTATTTTTTTTTATTTTTTGAATTTACTTGGTATAATAAAAAACATCTTTTCCACATCACCAACGGGGGTAAAGTTTATGGCACGTTTATTCAAAAAATTAAAAAAAAATAATAAAATTTCACCCCCCCACTTTCGAGTCTAAGACCCAAAATATCGATCCTAGGTGAAAAATGATAAGGACCAAAATTGTAAAGTATTAAATTTTCTACAAGTTTGGTTATTACCAATTTCACTCTAAAGTTGAAAATAAGCGAGATATTTACAAAATCAACCTTCTAATTAAAATGGCGGCTAACGCTCCAGGGTTGGAATCCCGAAAATCCGGTTTTAGACTACCCATGACCCTCCAAAACAGTCAAAAAAAAAAAAATCGCTTCCCGGAATTAATTCCATTTCAGCGGCTTTTTCGGGCTCTATTGACTGGGCTAACACGTCATAGCTCAAGAGAGAAGGAAACAGTCGAGACAGCAGATCTGTCTGTCCTTCTCTCCTCGCTCGAAGCTTGCCGAGCGCCGGGCCGGCCGAGCGCGGCCGCCGCGGCCAGCATATATCCCCTCCAGCTGGCTAGTTCGGACACGAACCATTAGCACGGACGCAAACCATGTGCAGTTACCGACCAAAACGACGTACTTAGTTGAGATGCACTTTCTCAGGCGGCGCGTCGGAAAATGCGTTCCCACAAAAAAGGCCGGATATGGCCTCTCTCAGGTTTCTCTCTGACTAGACTCTAGACAGTCTAGACTGTAGGATGAATCATCGACATTGTATATTTATAGGACGGAGCATGCGGCAAGATTTCTTTCATCTTTCGTGTTGAGGGATATAGAAAGAGAGAAGTAGTTGTGTGGGAGCTATAAACTTTTTTTGTTCGTAGTTTTCGCATTTTTTTATAGGTCCCCTGATGGGCTGCGTTCCAAAATTCACTCTGGATGTTGTGGGTAACAAAATCTATAGTTTATGTCACATATACACTGTAGCATTTTAGTTAACTAGAGTGAATTTTGGAACGCAGCCCTGCAAATGCATCCTGCTCGATCTAGGTATTTTTGTTCTTTAAGTTCCTTGATCTCTCGATACGTCATTGTCATTGTTAAAGTAAAGAAGAAAAGATGGGAAACGACCACTACGGAGTGGACGTCGCCCTTTGCCAAGGAGCGACGAGCGGCGGAACTCCACTGCATCGTGCATGATCGTACACGGCTGGGCGCAACTTGGGTTCGTTGGCTCGTTCGCGTTACAGCGCTGTGCACTGTGCAGCGCGTGCAATGGCGTGCAACGCCGCCAGGCGCCAGGTGCTCCTAAGGTGCTCCCGCTCCCGCTCCCGATAGTGTATGTACGTACATACATACGTGCATACATGCGTATGTACGTCGCGCGAGGCGGTGTCGGGGTGTAGACACTGTAGACTGTGTAGTGACTGTAGTGAGTGTAGTGTAGAGTGTGCTTGTGTAGTAGGTCCTGTTGGTGGGTGGTAGGGTAGAGTAGGGTAGGGTAGGGTAGGGGAGTAGGAATTCGGAGTCGGCAATATGGCCGGCCAGATGTGCAGCGGCAGCGGCAGGGTGTCACGGTGGTGTTAGTGCCGCGCGCCAGACTCGTTCTCTCGTTATTTATATGTCGAACTACCGCAAGTCTTGTCCGAATCTCGCGTGTTTTCATGGGCTCGGTGATATACTGTGCAGAAGCAGAAATACGGCTTGCATGAAGGCATAGCATACGCTCACCGGCCAAGCAAACATGAAGTGAGTAACGCTGAAATCTGAACGCATACCATGTACCGTACATCAACCATCAACCATCAACCGTCAACGCGAACGAGAGGGAATGAGAATGAGAGAAGGAGCTTCCTCCGGCCACTCGTCTCTCTTTGCTTTTCGCTTTTCGCTGTCGACGTTTGAATTTCCTCGCGGTTCGGTCGCGCCTCCTGGGCTAGACACGCCAACGACGGCCGCTTGACGGTCAATATTGAATATCGTCCTCCGACCTCCGACCTCCGACCTCCGACGTCTCCGCACTACAGCACTTTACAGCTATTTAATCTTCCGACTGTACACGTATACGATTGTATTTGGACGAAAAGGATCGCGACCTGCGACTAGTGATATCGATCACGCGTCGCGGGTCGCGGGTCGTAGGGCGGGCGCGGACCGTTCCTTTAATTCGACTGTTGTGTTCTTTAAATCCCGACTTCCGATTCGAAAGGGTACAGCCTGCCTGCCTCCCGGCTCCCGGCCAGTCCAGCCTTCCCTTGCCCTCGACGCTCGACGCTCGACGCTCGACAGAGGGCAAGGACCGTAATGATTTTTGACAGCGCGGATTTCGGTAGCGGCGTCGACGTCAACCCATCGCGTCGCGTCGCGTCGACTCGTCGAGGTCGAGGTCGAACAGGCTATGGGGGCGAGTCACGGCTCATGCCGAGAACGTCGAGAACGTTTCCTTCCGCTCAGTCCGCTCCGGGAAAGAAACGCTCTGTACTCGTCGCTCGTCGTATGCGTCAACGGCTTTCACGAGCCCTGCGCTTCGCAGAGCCCTGCGACGAGCCTTTCTCGAAAACAGCGACAAGTCCTTCGTTATGTTCCCTGTTCTCTCGCCCTCGCCATCGTCTCCCTTCTTTCCTCTGCCTTCCCTTGCTTGCGCGGATGCGTCTGTGTGCGACCACCGGCCACCAGCCACCAGCCACCAGCCACGTCTGTCTCGACCCGACTCCGAGTCCGACTTTCCACGACAGCCCGACGCATCTATGATTCTTATGTACGTGCATCTGCCGGCCGGGCCGGGCCGAGCCGAGCCGGACGTCTTTAAACCCTGAACGGGTCCCCGAGGACCCAAGGCCCTATCTCGCGACGCGACTTTTCTCAGCTCGTTTTCTTACCACTTAAATTCTTACCATTCCCACGACAATCGCTTACTTTTCGCAGTAACGAGAGATTACGGTAAACGTATGTGTATGAAGTTAGCATATCAATTGTCAGCATATAAAAAAAAGTAGAGTTCTCTTTGCATACAACCGAGTTCTATAGTTGCTGATAATTTTTGACAATAGTTCTGGTCATTAAATATAAATAAACAAAAGTTGAGAAATGATATGCTAACTTTTCGCCAAGTTAGCATATCATATAATTTTTTCAGAATGAATTTTATAGTTCTTGACGAGTTCTATAGTTCTGTAACATAGTTTTGACCATCAACTATCTCTAACGACGTATTAACACGTATCATCAACTCATCACTCGTACTAGAGTGATATGCTATGCTTCTGCGACAAGTTCTCGGCTCGTTCGAAATTTTAAACAATAGTTCTGAACGAGTGATATGCTGATAACAATTGTTAATAATTATTTAAAGGTTGCCAATGGTCAGAACTGGACGGAACTATCGTCAGGGAGTTCAGAACTATTGTTTAAAATTTCGAAGGAGCCGAAAACTTGTCGCAGAAGCATAGCATATCACTCTAGTACGAGTGATATGCTGATAACACGTGTTAATAATTATTTAAAGGTTGCCAGTGGTCAGAACTGTACGGAACTATGTCAGGGGGTTCAGAACTATTGTTTAAAATTTCGAAGGAGCCGAGAACTTGTCGCAGAAGCATAGCATATCATCACTCTAGTACGAGTGATATGCTGATAACACGTGTTAATAATTATTTAGAGATAGTTAATGGTCAGAACTGTACGGAACTATCGTCAGAGGGTTCAGAACTATTGTTTAAAATTTCGAACGAGCCGAGAACTAGTCGCAGAACCATAGCATATCACTCTAGTACGAGTGATATGCTGATAACACGTGTTAATAATTATTTAGAGATAGTTAATGGTCAGAACTGTACGGAATTATCGTCAGGGAATTTAGAACTGTTGTTTAAAATCTCGAACGAGCCAAGAACTAGTCGCAGAACCATAGCATATCACTCTAGTACGAGTGATATGCTGATAACACGTGTTAATAATTATTTAAAGGTAGCCAGTGGTCAGAACTGTACGGAACTATCGTCAGGAAGTTCAGAACTATTGTTTAAAATTTCGAAGGAGCCGAAAACTTGTCGCAGAAGCATAGCATATCACTCTAGTACGAGTGATATGCTGATAACACGTGTTAATAATTATTTAAAGGTTGCCAGTGGTCAGAACTGTACGGAATTATCGTCAGGGAGTTTAGAACTGTTGTTTAAAATCTCGAACGAGCCAAGAACTAGTCGCAGAACCATAGCATATCACTCTAGTACGAGTGATATGCTGATAACACGTGTTAATAATTATTTAAAGGTTGCCAGTGGTCAGAACTGTACGGAATTATCGTCAGGGAGTTTAGAACTGTTGTTTAAAATCTCGAACGAGCCAAGAACTAGTCGCAGAAGCATAGCATATCACTCTAGTACGAGTGATATGCTGATAACACGTGTTAATAATTATTTAAAGGTTGCCAGTGGTCAGAACTGTACGGAATTATCGTCAGGGAGTTTAGAACTGTTGTTTAAAATCTCGAACGAGCCAAGAACTAGTCGCAGAAGCATAGCATATCACTCTAGTACGAGTGATGAGCTGATGATACGTGTTAATACGTCGTTAGAGATAGTTGATGGTCAAAACTATGTTACAAAACTATAAAACTCGTCGAGAACTATAAAATTCATTCTAAAAAAATTATATGATATGTTGACTTGGCGAAAAGTTAGCATAGCATTTCTCAACTTTTGTTTATTTATATTTAATGACCAAAACTATTGTTAAAAATTATCAGCAACTATACAACTCGGTTGTATGCAAAGAGAACTCTACTTTTTTTTATATGCTGACACGTGATATGCCAACTTCTAACTTCATACACATGGTAAACGTTACAGTTTTATGTTCCGTGGGGCGAAGAAACTGCGATTGCGATAATGTTCGTTCCGAATCTCTTTCAAAGCCGCTGATTCGCGATACTTTTGTTTCTCTGCTGTAAACGTTTCAGACGTTTCGTTTCGCAAAGTTTGCCGAGTGTTTGACAAGCTCAGAGCTTTGTTCGATTCTCTACTACTTTTTGCTACTTTCTACCTGTTTGCAGAAACAAATATTGAAAAGCTGAAAAACTAGGTTTGAGGCTACGCAATCTCAACGTTTCGCTTCAATTCCGCTCGCTCGTATCAGATTGCATCGATGTGTACCGCTGTCGCGAAGCGATCGCGGCACTCGCGGCGCGACCGCGGCGTGATGCTTCAAAAATGCCAAGGTTGAAGATATAGCGCAACGGCTTGTAAGTATAGCGTGCAACTAAAGCGATTTCGATTTCCGCAGAAAAATCTAAAATGCGAAAGTGTCCGGGAGGCCAACATTTGCCAACATTTGTGATCTTTGTATCTATACTTTTTATATATTTCAGATAATGTTCATAATCCAGCACAAATTTACAAATATCGGTTTTAATCGGCCGCGTACCGTGTACCTCGGATAAATATAAGCGGACCGCTTATTAAAGCTAACGAGGAAACAGCCGGAATTGTCCCCTTAGATCTTAATTACTTTTGCACGTGTTATGAATATATGTATTACAAATAAAGTTACGTAAATAAGTATTTTCCATGTGCGCCCCTGCCCCCCTATTCGCGCGTTTTAAACAGTTTAAACATTTAAATAAATGTATTACAACAGTAAACAAAATTTTCCATCGCGTTCAACAATTAATGCTTCGAATAACATACGATCAATATTAATATTTAATAACGAACAAACCGACATTGCGCAGATTTTGTAACCTCGCCTATTGTACCCCATGACTAGCGTGAATTCATAATTACACCATGTTCAGCCAGTATTATATACCATAGCTCAACTCGTCAGCGAAAAAATTCTTGTACCTTGTCTTTGAAAAATAGCACGATAAACACGATAAAAAATCGCGTGTGATTATAAAATTGGTCTAATAATCTCATGTCAGTATTTGTCTAGTAATAGTAGTAACATTACATAATTGTGCATGAAAATAAGAGATGATACCTATATATATATATATATATATATATATATATATATGACATATATATATATGTCTCTCATAAAGCGCGCGTTAAACAATGTTAACAACAATATCAGCGAAACGGATGGAATTCTGATTCAGAATTCTAATTTTGTCGTGCAATGCGCCCCATATCAAGGGAAGATACGAATCGAACGCTTTTCGGCGAAAACGCACGATGCGATGTGACTTGATTCCCGATAATTCTTTTCTTCCGATACCCGGGTTGTTCCATTGATAATTTTCGAATCTTTCCGAGGAATTTGTAGTATATACATCTTTTCGTATAAAAAATTTCCAAGGAAATTATTACTCGCGGTGTGGCCTCGATTTTAAATTTCTTGACAATTGAGAATTGATAATTGACGATACAATCTCTTATTGTCTTGAAATCAAACGAGAGATAAAATCTTACTATCTATAATCGCTTTTTCATTCTCTGTATTGTAGTACTTCATAATTAGGCTTCCTCTACCCAATTCTGCTATTTGCTAAAGAAAAAAAAGTACAAAATTGATTTTCAATTGTTAAGAAAAAAATTTTGATTTAATTCTTTCTAGTTTTCTGAGAAAGTTTTGATTGAGTTTTCTGCGTCAGTTTATTGTGCATCGAATTTTTCAATCGTTAATTAAATTATAGATAATCTAATTAGGATGATTGAAATTTCCTCAGATAAATGTTTAATTAACGATTCAATTTTGATATACAAGTGAAAGTATCGTATTCTCTTCTCCCCAAATATATATATGTCGCATTTCCAACGTCACCAACGTTTCCAAGTACAAATATGTATTACTTTTAGGTGTCCCGTCTAAAGAAAAAGGAAAAAAAAACCAACTCGTTAAGATCATAATCTCAGAGTTTCTTTTTGGTCACTGGGTATCGAGCGTGTGAGACGAAAAGTCAGCGTGGCGAAGGCCGCGAACGACTTCCGCTCAATTCCGCGTCATTCCGTCTTGCTTTCGCGGAGGCGATGGAGGCGTAGCCGAATCTTCTCTCTCGTCCTTATCTTTATATATATATATATACAATATATATATATATATATATATATATATATATATATATATATATCGTCCGCGTTTCGATCCTCCCGCGGCCGATAGATACGTATATGTACGCATAGGTCTCTCATGATGATTTCAGGCGATTTTTCCACCGTCGAGCAGAGTTAATGACCACATCTGGGGAACGACCCACGTATACGCGAACGTTTGTCCGAATAACGTATCGTATATTCACGTCGTGTAATTAGACGTGCGAGTATCCTCCTAACGACTTTGCGACTCGCGACTCATGACTAGGTCAAACCTTCCCGAATCGTGCAAAAGCGTCGTGATAATTTTCGCACTAATAAAAGAAATTCTTCCGCAAAATTATTTATTTAAATACAAATAGCAACGACATTCTATTATAGGTGTTAACACTGTTAACGTTTTTGTCTAATCAATATTTTATTCATGAATTTCACCTTTATTTTTCCTTACAATTAACACCAGTTGGAACTTTAGTACTGTTACCTATTATTAAGACTGTTATGTCAAGATGTTTAATGTTGGGAATTAAAAATTAACAATGGAGGCTTTCAAAAAATTTTTGCTAAGGCGAGCTCGATCGCTAGGTCATTATAACTTGTAGTTAGATATGGCTGAGATCGGTTAGCGATAAAACATTTTATATACCTGCCGGAAATGTTACGTTTTGTGCATTAGCGAGTACGATGATCCGGCATGGGCGGATTACGTTTTCGACGTGTGTGATGCGCGATACGTACGCGTATACACGCGACAACCCCCCGGCCCCGTACACATACTAGGGTATCTCTCCTTATCTCCTACCGAGGAGAGAACAAACCGTCGTATCGTATCCCACTGTCATTTGCTAAACCGTGGGTAAAGCTGCGTAATGGCTTTCAATTTCACCTTCAATAACCGAGCTTAATTAATTTTAATGCTGCGATATGGTGCAGATTGCTCGAGTAACCTACTTTTACCCTCGCTTAATCATCGCTTGGATTCGCAAAGGGAGCTTTGACCTATTTTATCGGATATATTGCAAAAATCGTAATAATGCATAGATGCAAGATATTATTCGAAAGTTCAATAGAACAAACAATTTCAATACACGATAAATTAATAAAAGCAAGACAGACGTTAATTAATAATAAGGCGAAATAATATATATTTCAAGTTTTGCTTATTTCCCAAGTGAATATCCATGAGTATATACAGTTATACACGGGATATGCAACATGGTGATTTTATACCTAGCGTCCTAACAGGTACATATAACCCGAAGGTTGCACGCTCTTTTGTTAAATTTCCATTGTTGCGCTCATTATGCCCATATTGCACCTTGCACCGCGCCGCCGCGCGCCGGTCGGGAAAGATTTTTCCATGTCCGCACTTTCTTACGCACTCTAGCACAGAGAAACGCGCTCCTTTACATACGAGTACGTTCTCTTTACCCGTGCGATATTACTATGCAAACGAAAAAGATGAGACCAATTCGATTCAATTTTGGTTTTGTTCTTGAAATGTAACATAAAAGTACTAAAGACCCCCCCCCCCCGCACAATGAAAAATATAAGGGACAAAAAACAGATATTAGCAATTAGAAATAAGAAATCAGGAATAAAACTAGTGTGTAACATTAATACACGGCTTCCGATAGGTTAAATCTGTTGCCTGTGTTCTTCCCTATTTCTCTTGCCTGTATTTTTCATCGTACATTCAACTTTATTCTTGATTCTTTAGTCCTAATCTCTAATATCTGTTCCTTGTTCCTTTAATTTTTCATTGTGCGGAGGCCCTTACAGATACATTTCTTTGAAATGTTGCTTCTCTCACAAAATCCTTACACGGATCTTGGTAGAATTGATTCTTTATTACATTAGATGCTTCCGAAAATTATTCCGTCTTTACTTTTTATTCAGTAAAGTGGCTGACCAGCAGTGTGTGTGTGTGTGTGTGTGAAGCTGGCGTTCATCATTTTGAGGAAAGGAGAATTATTTTACAATCAACAGAACTGTCAAAAATCGACCGCAGCGTCTATTCACCTATTTACTGATAAAGGCTCCTTTATCGGGGGATAAAAATTATTTAGAAATTAAAAAGACAATGTTTATTGCTAAAACTATTTCTAGAACAAATGTACAACTATAAATCTTTTGAAATCTAGTAATCAATATCAAGAGAATGCCCGTAGGACAAAGTGAGACGCTGCGTGAACTTGACGTCTCATTGTCAGTCAGTTTGTCCTGAGGCACATTTTTTGACCAAAAAACTATTTGTCTAACGGGTCTAACCTATAGAAAACTATAGAGACCTCTCAATACTTATGAGTTTCCACAAAATGATTAAGGAAATAGGAAATGTTACGCCAGCTTCACACATACGCTGACTAACGACTTCGTTACTCGCTGACCTCAAAATCGTTTGCGCATCGTCGGGACGTCGAGTCGTGGAAAATTCGATATAATATATAAAATTTAGAATCTGTCAAAGCTCTGTGTATTAGTCATTCCATTGTTAAAATAAAAAAGAATTGTATTCCGGATTGTACGAGACAACCTGGACGGTCAGGATCCTTAAGATTTAGGGCTCGTGTTACGAGAGTGAGAAAAGACTACTCGAGTGTCGCGAGGCTTGACTTACCTATCCAATTAATGTTGACGCATGGCTACCTACTTGCCATATGCTACTTTCGGTAATCGTATTCGTTTCATCAAGGTGAAACCATGAAGCTATAAGTTTCTTTGGGCATTGAAAGTTTCGCTTTATTCCAAAAAATTACAATAAATTTCCAAGTGACTTTAAATAAACTGAAATAAACTCTCACCGTGTAGTAAATGTGTAGTACAGTGCGTATAGAATGATAGTCCTCTCGGAGGACAGAGGTCTCGAAATACGGAGGCAGTGATCGAATAATTTTTAAGACCGAAATATTTCGCAGAGATGAAATACATGGCATCGCGGCATATATTTTATGATTAATTATTGCAAGTGATATTTCGCTGCAGCAACGAAAGGAATTTGAAGGCGTAAAATAATTTGTAGGAACAGTAATTGTAAGATAGGGGCCTATATCAATTTCCCCGTTATCGGTCTGACGTGTCGGCCAAATTGTTCTGATAAACCATATGTCGCTGAAAACGCGTCAGTGCTCAACGAGTTCCGTCTAAACGTTTTCTTTCGATGAGAGATAGCACATCGATCGCGCAAGTCCGCCGAGCCGAGAATTAATAGAGTCGTCACGATTGGACGCGTCATTGTCGATGCCCGATGGTATAAACCTATAAACGTATAAACCAACCAGCTGTATGAAAGAGAAATGTAATGCGTGCTCGCTTCTCGCTTCTGCGACGCGACGCGGCGCGCGGCGCGCGGCGCGCGGCGCAGCGTAGAATTCGATATCCAATGTCGCGTGTCGCGTGTATCGTCAGTATCGTCACTTGATTCGTCACTGCTTCCTCTCGCGTAGAATACTTTTGTTCTCTCCTTGCCGCGATATACAATGCAACGAGATAATAAAAACGCAACGAAAACCGCGACAATCAGAATTACCATTAAATGCGTATGCAAACGACCGTCCTCTCCAAACGACACAGTCTATTTAAATTGTAATTTACAAGCATATATGAATTATTATTTACGATTTGATCAAGATGTGAATAAAAATGAGATTTATTTTTCTTATAAATTTTATTTGTTCAGATTTATCAAGTCAAAAATTTGAACAAGAAATCAAGATTTTTATCAAGATGAAAGTTTCGACTCTGGACGATTCTGGAGAAATAATGCAGCGTTACGTCGTTCTCTTTCTTATTGATGGACTTTCTTATTGTAAGGTATTTTATATCGCTATTCGCTAGGTACATTCGCGCGATGTACGGCATTTCGTTTGGGAGTCTGTCATCGTTCGTCGAGAGTCCAATTGCGATATTTTCCCGGGATGGTCGACAACGAGATACAATTATATACGGAACAGTGGCGATTATTTCATTCGGTGTTTGGTGAAAGGTATATTAACGCTTCCCTGAGCATTACTGGAAATAAAGCGCATGCACGTTCGCGTGCGATAAGCTTTGTTTGCTGTAGGCTACGTAGTCGCGATTGAGATTTACGGTTGTTTTACACTTTACGCCATGCGAAAAGCAGCTGAGGCAATGCCCTCCGAAACGCATTTGTTCCACTTTTACGTAGTAGGTACATGGCGCTCTCAAACAGTCTGATGGCTCCTACCGGCTGACAGACGAGAGAAAGAGAGAGAGAGAGAGAGAGAGAATCTCGACATTACTTCCGACCGCTGATACACAATGCCGTTCGTGCTTTATGCTCTAAAAGTTCGACATCCGCGCAGAACATAATAAATCCGCGCACGATCAGGAAACGTGACGAATCCGCAACTCTGGAGGAAATGTATAAGAAAGTGCATTATTGCGCATTGTTCATAAACCAACACTTTGCATCTCTCGAAAAACTCTGAGAAAAGTATAAAAAGTATGTAAAAAATAAAACGACGATACCACATAACGAGAAGGAAAACAGTGGACGTATATTTTCAGACCGTCATCAATAATATTCCAAAGATTACGCCTAAAAATGAAACTTGCTCCGTGAAAGGATCGCGGTTGTTTGCGCTCGCTAGCGTTGCCGAAATAATGGAGCTCGATTCATTCTATTTGCGATTTGCGAATCGACATTCGCTCTAATCACGCGTGTTACAACGATATTTAACTCGGACTGCATCACGCGCGCGCTTAGACCGGTAATTGTCGTATGCAAGGCCGGTCTCTGACCTACATAAGTACAAGTACTTGATGTTAATATATGCCGCGCGCGGAGCTGATTGGCAAGATCGCCGAATGCCTCTTGATATCCATCGACAAAAAATTGCAGCCTTTGATTCGATGTCAATAAAGAAGTTTGCGACGATGTTTTACGTATATACTTTAATTTTTTCTTCCATGACACAAGGCTTTTCCACAATCCGATCAATCCATCCGCGATCATCTCGTCATTGATTCGCGAAAATGACGGGTAGCGTTTTTTTTATCTGTTCATCCACACATTATTTGTTCATCGTGCAACGCAAACGTCCTCGAAACGTGGATCGCAACGGATGTTGCGGGCCGACTGTTATCATACTTTGCTCGACCGTGTATACACATACACACGCAGCAGTAGCAGCAGTATATAGCAGCAGCGGCGACGACGGCAGGGGATAGTCAAAGTGGCGGTATCTCGCCACATCCTACCTCGTCCTGTTTTCGTTTTGCCAACGGAAAGAGTGCAGACTGCCTCTCGGCGTCGGCGACTCGGTCCAGTGAAAGCGACAGCGAGCGAGCGCGCGAGCTCCTCCGCGGGTCCCGCGGATATCGCGGATCGCAGACTTTTAATTAAGCCCTGCGCAAGCTGTGCGTACATCTTACTCCGTTTTCGGTCCGTCTCGCGTCGGGTCGGTGTCGTCGCGTCGTCACCGATTTCTGATAATAGGTACGCGGTCCCTGATAATAGCGGTGCGATGATCGGTGCGATAAAATTGATGACTTATTAGCGAGAAGAAGCTCTCGGCGATTATGTGGGACTCCCGCGAAAATTTCTTCTCCAAAATTGGCAGGACGAGATGGTCCTACGAGGCTTATTCGTCCGAGGATCAGGCACAGAGTCAAGACACGTTCGCCAGGATGAGTCCTTCCGTAACAATGCAACAAGAGCCTGCGTCGCAGCAGCGTGTGAATGTGCAACAGCGTACGAGCTATCGCCAGCAACGATCTTCTTGGCAACAGGATAGCCGTTCGTGGTACACGACGCGCACGTCAATTTTCTCCTTCGTCCTTCGCCTTCTTACGCTATCGCGATATTCACAAAGACAAAAAAGTTTGTTTCTTCATAAACAACCGCGACGCCGCTACGCGACAATCTAAACTCTAAAGGATATCTGGAGATAACATTTTTCAGATATTCGTCGATATTATATACGTTCATTTTATTTATGTTATCCGATTTCATGTCCCCCCCCCCTCGCAGAAAAAGTTTTGCATTCATTAGAATGATTATGAAGGGATTGTCAGAAATGCAGAGAAATTGTAAATGGTAAAGATCGATGATAAATCGAACAAACTGTACAATTTGTTTCGTCCATTTGCCGTTCGCGTTGTCACTCGGCCTACTCGGATTACCATTATGCGACTTTCTCGCATGAGCAAAAGCAAAAAGTGATAACGGTGCGATACGTGTGCCGCATGTACCGCCCACGATTCAGCCCGGTGCACGGTGCAACATTCCCGCACATGTCCCTGTTACTTACTTACTTTATTTCGTTGGCTCTTTAAATAAGAAACTGCTTTGATTCATGCAAATATATTCTCTTTACTTTACGTAATCTAATTTTTAATTTCTTTTACTCTAACATCAACAATTAAATTGATTGAAAATCACCGATAACTTGCCACTTTTTAATTGCATGCATAAAACGATTCTCGTCCCGTCTCGCCCTCGAGATCACTCGAGATAACGTAACAAAGTACACAAAAGAGAATATATGCGAATGACCGAAGGAATTAATTGACTAAAACGCAAAAAGAAAATGAATGTTTTGTCATTTACATTACAGCGAAGTGAGCATATCGTCCGCCCGCGCGTCGGTGATGGTGTATGACGACGTGAACAAGAAATGGATACCGAGTGGCAGCTCGTCCGGCCTGTCCAAGGTCCAGCTCTATCACCATCAGGTGAACAATACGTTCCGCGTGGTCGGCAGGAAGCTGCAGGACCACGAGATTGTCATCAACTGTGCGATTCTCAAGGGACTCAAGTACAATCAGGCCACGGTCACGTTTCACCAGTGGCGGGATAACAAGCAAGTCTACGGGCTAAACTTCTCCAGTAAGGACGACGCTGATGCTTTTGCTCGGGCGATGCTCCAGGCACTCGATGTAATTCTCAACATTTTTTTCATCTTGAAGTTTTATTAGAATTAATCCCGGCTTACTGCGGGTTTTACTATCCAATTTTAAATTTGTCGTTTTGGCATTTTTAACATGATGTTTCAAGTTATCGTGGCGGTTTAAGATCGTAACTCGTGTGTGTGTGTGTGTGGGGGGGGGGGAGGGGCGGGGGTGATAACTTTTATTAGGAGAAGCAAAAGTTTCTGACAAACACTTACTTGGATCATCTCGGATGTCCAGAAACGAAAAAACAAACTTGAGGATAAAAAACGAACGTTCACTCGTTATCGTGGGATATCGATTTCAGTTACGACAATTATAATTGCCAATTTGGCTAGGCGTTGTCGTAATTGGATATATCATTGTTAATTAGCTTCTAATTGCACATCGCATCTCGTTGCGATGTTGCGTAGGTGCTGAGCAATGGTAGCAACATATCAAGAAGTCTCGCTCCGGCAACCACCACAACTACTCAACAGCAAACCGCCTATCAACAACAGCAGCAGCAGCAACAGCAAAGCCAACCAACTGCTCAATATGAGGAGGACATGGGATATAGGTACGTCTCGTTCATTTTCTTTCTCGCTTTCAAACGATTTGCAGCGTGACTGTTACCTTATTATAGCAATTATCATCTGTCCAATCGATTCACGTCACGTTTTCGAAATGCAGGCAACCTTGTTTCTCTCTATTTGAAATGTTTTCTTTAAATACAACAAATCAGAGTGTGGAGACATCATCACGAGATTCACGAGATAGTTTTGGTATACATGATGTGGTCGTTTATATATAGTAAAAGCGCGAAAAGTTTATAGGGTGACAACTTACTTTACGGACATAGGCCCATTTCAATTTCCCCATCGTTTACCTGAAGCGAATCACACATCTGTCCTGACTGGTTGCAGTCAAGGTCGTAACGCGCGGATCTCCTTGTCCCTGAGCCATCTGCCTACAGGAGGCCAGACGGCCCTGCCCGTGGGCTCCGCTACCACAACCCCCGAGCACCACGTGACCGTTAGTGGTGCTGTTGGCACCGTTGTTCAAATGGGCTGTGCGCGTGGCTCACCGGGCGATGGACACTCGAGGTGATCTTCCCGTCCTTTTAACCCGTAATAACCTGAATTTCTTAATTAATTGCTATCAAAATTTCTTTTACTCAACATGTAATGCACATTATATAATATATCAAGTGTCTATCTGTATGAATGTCTACCGGGAAGCAATGTCTACAAATATATTGAAAAATACGTTTTATAAAGATTTTTCTAAAACATGCCGTCAAGTTATTGATTTAGTATTGTTGTGTCATGTGACACAATAGCATTAGGTTAATATGGGTTAAAGGTCATGCAGATCTATCTAGGACTCCTGATTCCCTGTAGTAAAGATCGCGGGCATTACCCACGTATTAGAAGAACCGTTTTTTTTTCTATCCACATTTTCTCCTTGCATCTTTTCCCTTCCCCTTTCATGTAGTGAACGTTCCCGAAGAACGTTGTTGCAATTTAGCGGTTTTAATCAACTTCCAACTTCGTTCTCCTCTTTTTTTCTTCTTCTCTCTTCCATACAGTAAATTTACACGCGAGACTCCAGTGAAAGACTTAATGTGAAAACGAGGATCGGGGCAAAAAAATATTTACGCGATGTCGAAAATAAAATCCGCGGAGACTAAGCGGGAGAATTCGCTCCGTCTGTTGCACTCCGCGCCTCTCAAAATAACTCGAATACATTGCGCGACCGAGCTCGACATTTTTTCTTCGGCTTTTCGCGGATGCTTTTCACAAAATTCAGGATACTCGATAAATTCGACATTCAAAATGATTGTCAGATAAGGATCGGCCTAAATATACAAATTTGCCAGGAATAAGAAAACAAGCGATGCGTAGCTATGTTAGCTTGCTCTACATGGAAAGTACCTTGCGCCACATGATGAAAATATAACGGATTATTATCCACTTTACTTCCTTGGTTCGTATAAATTGATATCAATGTTTCAACGCCTATTGACAATAGCTTATGACGTAGAGTAAGAGTATTCTATTATCGCTGAAATATATTTATAGCGAAATAGGAAATAATCTTTGTAGAGCAGTATTATTTAGCATGTTAACGTGCGACACAATTAAATTTACCCGTGCGTTTATATAATTTTTTCTCTTTGTGTCAGTGTAGGAAAATATTTATCAAGCCAGTTAAAGTGAATTTTTAGTACAATCTATCTGTATAGGATTATGTATAAGTGATCTATTATGTCCATTATATTAGTTGGCTGGCCCTATTACGCTTTACATTAATAATGCATTGTGCATTAATGAGAACATGTGTATTTTGTAACTAACTTCAATTTCTATATCTGTGCAGAACCATGACTAGAGAGGACGTGGCAATAATTCAGGAACGCAGAATGTCTCAGCAAAGTCAAGGTATTGTATTTATGTTTTTAGCATAACATGTTTATACATAAGATATAATTTTATAACGGGCACACATGTACGTGTGGAGATTGCAAATGTATTTGAATTGCAAAGATGTTATCCTAAAAAAGGTGTCAAAATTGTATATAATTTACAAATATCTACATGATGTGTGTGTGTGTGTGTGTATATATATATTCAGAAAAAAATATATACATATATATATTCAGAGATCAATTTCTTTGCAGCAACTGCAAGTCCCAATCCCATATCACCGAGCTGTCCATCTGCTGCACAGCAACAGCCGCAACAGCAGCAGCAGCAGCAGCAGCAGCAACAACAACAACAACAACAACAACAATCCGGTCATCATCGAACTTCGTCGGCGCCGCCGGCACCACAACCGCCTCAACAGCAACAACCAGCCTTACAGGGTGTCGCCAATATGGTTCCAGCAGTTCCGCAAATGTCAGCTGGACCGGGAGTCGGTCCCCCGATACCACCGCCTCAGCCGCCGATTGCACCCCCCGCTCCACCATGTCCGCCGACGATGATGAACTTTAGCTCGTCTGCGGCGCCGGCGCCACCGATGATGATGAATCAGTACGCACAATCGCCGTCGTCTCAGTCAAACCTTGCGAATCAACAGTCCCAATGCCAGTCTATTTACGTTACTAATCAAGCAAATCAGTATGGTGCCGCGCCTGCGAGCAATCAATACGCGAGTGCCACTGTTCCTAGCAGTAGCAGCAGTACCGGAAGCGGTGCGGCCTCTGTCGTGGGCCAAAGCCCGAACCAATTTCCGCCGTCCGGCAGTCTGAACAATTTCTACGGTACTAACAGTCAGACGAGCACGTACACTACTGGTGGACCGGTTAATACAGGCCAATATAGTCAGTCGATTGGTAGTCAAGCCGCGCAATATGGTAGCAGCGGTAGTAATCAGTTTGGAAGTAATAGTTCGATAAATCAGTATGCTACCGGTCCGCCACCTGGTCCGTCAAGTCAATACGCGGTCGCGCAACCTGGTCAATCGTACGGCTCCAATATCGTGTCCCAGGCGCAAGCACAGTATGGTGGTACCGGTCAGGTACAAGCGGCTGCCACAGCGGGTACCACGAATCCATATGGGACACCATCAAATTCGGTGAATCAATATGCTAGTAGCGGACACCACACGGCCAGCGCTAACGCTTATGCTCCTATTGCTAGTGGCGGTCCGCCACCGCCTCCGATGGTATCGCTGGCTGGGCCTGCGGCACCACCTCCGCCGCCACCGCCGCCGGTTCCTAACGCTAACACGTCCACCGCCGCTGTCGGTTCCGGTTCATCCGTCAGTTCCTCGAATGATCCTCCGCCTGACACCAACTCATTAGCCGCTGCCCTTCAAGCACGTCTTAAGAAAAAACAGGTAATTTTCTTTTTTTTTTTTTTTTAATTTTAATCTTTTAATTAGACAGAATTATCACTTGTTTGCAGAAATGAGATTTGATGTTATGTTATATTAATAGAAAATAGAAAACACATAAATAGAATAATAACGAACCTTTTTTTTTTTTTTATCAATAGCAACAGTCACAACCAGTAGAGAACAGTGGCTCGAGCACTAGTAGTAGCGGCAGTGGAAGCGGTGGAGGAGGCGGCAATTATGGCACCTTAGGGAGAGGTGGAGGTGGCGGGATGGCTTCCATGATGGACGAAATGGCTAAGACTCTAGCACGCCGACGGGCTGCCGCCGAGAAGAAACAACCCGAGCAACCACCGGTACGTAAACATTTATCATGTAACTTGGATGACAAAAGCATTGGCGTTGAAAGATCGGCAAGAAAAGGAGAGAGGAGAGGAGGAAAGAGAGAGAGAGAGGGAGAAGAAAGCACTAATCGAACAATTTCTTTTATAGGAACCGGAAAGTTCGCCAGATAAGAAGTCTTGGGATAAGAACAATGCGTCGAATATCAAGTTCCCCAATGGCGCCGAGTCGCCGAAATCGGTACGCAAGAGGTTCGGTTCGGCTTCGGAGGACACTCTCCTCAAAGTAAACGGTGTTAACGATGGAACTTCGCTCACCGCGCAAGAGATGGAGGCCTTCAAGGTGGAAATAATTAAAGAAGTGCGGAAAGAATTCCAGAAAATGAAGCAAGAAATAATCGATGGTATGGACATGTTGTATATTGCTACAACAGTGCAAAATTAAATTAACTTAATAACTTGATGGATGTAAATACAAAAATGTTTGCTTTATGTGAAATATTTTATATTTCCAGCTGTAAGAACAGAACTGAATAAGAGATAAAGAAGATGATAAAGAGGAAATAAAGAGGATATAAAATCAAGCTCTCGAAAGTGAAAAAAGGAGACGAAACAGAAAAAAAGTTAAGGAGAGTTATACGACTAGATTGCTCGATATCAAAGTGGTGTCATTGAGAACCACGTACAGGTTTTTACAACATATTTACGAGAATGTAATGTGATTACATTCATGTATATCGAACATTTATGTGTAAGTAAATTAATCTTAGTGTCTTAAGTGACGGTAATTTTTTGTTATTTACTACATAAATATCGTAACAAAACGTTGAATCAATTGAGTTTCAATTTCTACAGTTTACAAACTAATTGATTTGTTTACATGCATAAAGAGTTACGAGAAATCTTTACAGATTCTGAGCGAGAGAAATACTTCAATGAAAATATAAATCAAGTACATGCACAATGAAATACTATTATAGCTTCGTAGTATAAAAGGATATCGATAAAGACCAAAAAATGGTGTATTATTTATAACATAAATGAGAGAGATATCGATTTCTATACATAAATATCTATTATAATATTCTCATTTCTCTCTCTCTCTCTCCCTCCCCCTCCTTTCCCCTCTTCTGTTTTCCCCATCTCTTCTCCTGCTTTTTTTCTCGACAAGTTTATAGTCAAGGCCGATCAAATGAGAAATTTTATCATCAAAATTTTCAGAAAAAAACTCAATTATTTCAACGTTCAAGTTACGCATCGTATATTTTTTATTGCATATGATTAGACAGAGTTTCTCGTATGTTGAAACATTCTTTTACATAAGGACGATCTCATCATAGAACATTCTATGTAGAATTCTTTCACCAATGACGTGGCATGTGTTTTCTTCGCATTTTTATTTTTGTTTTTTATTTTATCGAGGCCATGTCGTACGCTACCATCTTAATTTATGCAGAGCCCGTTGCGTTATCGATTTTTGTCATGATGATTTGAATGAATTTTGAAAATTAAACAGATGAATACATTCCAAGAAACACACCTCGTTCTTCGATAATCTCTTATGCGGGGTCTACAATGCGAGTCGTAAGTCTAAAGTCGTAAAAAACTGACCAATCACATTTGATTATTCTTT
The DNA here is from genome assembly GCF_030848805.1 of Temnothorax longispinosus. Classification (NCBI taxonomy): domain Eukaryota; kingdom Metazoa; phylum Arthropoda; class Insecta; order Hymenoptera; family Formicidae; genus Temnothorax; species Temnothorax longispinosus. The sequence continues at coordinate 16,298,361 of NC_092363.1, read as the reverse complement.
TCAAATTCGACTGTAATTGGTCACGTTCTTACGACTTTAGACTTATGACTCGCCGTGTAGACCCCGTATTAGACATGTTGAACGTTGTATATAGCAATAAAGACGATAGACGGATGCCACGATCGTTGATTGTGAAATTCTCGAGAACATTGCGCTTAAATGATATATATCTATAGTTGAGAAATCTCCGTGTTAGTTTATTCTTAGATATCCTATATCTAAATTCCGATTCACGTTTTTCATACGTTTAATATGACGAGTTGTTCTTCAGGAAAACTACTGTCGTACATTGAAGATACTGCTACACATTGAAAATACTTTCCGAAAATTTTCTTGAAATCCGGCATTTATAATTATAACTTTATAGCTTTTTCCATGTTTAGTAACAACTTTTATCCAACTTGCTTTCAACGAGCACTTTTATTTAGACACGGAATTTAGCACTTTTATTTAGATTTGGTTTGCACATTCACGCGCACGAATGAGTTGCTAAACATCCGTACGATAAATAATTTACTTTTTATATTATCCTTCTCGAGGCTCTATTTACTTTATTTTACATTCTCAATGCGTCCGAACCGTCATCGTAACCAAATTTTTACGCGAAAAACTCTGATTTTTATTAATTTATTAGTCAAAATTGCGATATACAATAATTATGCTTGATTCATTCATTATTATGACGAAATTTTCTACGTCAAAACAACGGCATAAGGTATACTTAGAGACCCTCTAATCAGAGACTGGCCATAAGGGGGCTACTTTTGATTGGTCTGCCATTTTTCTTCAAAAACAAGAGAAAGAAAGAGAAAGAGATATTAAGAGAGAAAGAGAAATCAATATGAATGTATATCGCTTTCTCTTTCTCTCTTATATCTTTCTCTTTCGCAGGATTTTAAAGAAATCGCTTGATGGCCAGTCTCTGATTATAGGGTCTCTAGGTATACCTGACGAACATCTATGGAAAAAATCACGCTCCTAATGAAAAATAATTTAATCGGTAATTTAAAAAATTTTTTTAAATATAATTAGATATACATATATGTATATATATAAAATATTATTTAATAACAGATATTTGTCTCTTATACAAATTAATATTCATTGTTAGATAGAAGAAAAGAACAATCTTTTGTGTAACATAATCCGACATTTGTCATTGACAATGAGTCAAGTTACATATTATGTGCGAAAGATCGCATTACATATAAATTGCCTTTTTATCTGACACCAATCGGTCAATTTTTGTACAAGTGTTTCATTAATGTCCGATAAAACGTTGACCATGAATAATATGGTGGAATAGCATGTATATCTACCCATTTTTTATCTCCCAAATGGATGAAATCCATTTTGTACGTGAATTTTGCCTTGGTACTCGCTACCAATTCTCGTAACTTCGAAGGCTGAATTTTACACGGTTTTTTTTATTACGCAATGCTTTACTGCACTTTATTACGTACGGTTTTATTACATTGACACGCTAGCTTACGATAAGCCTAATCATAAGAACTCTTGATAATCATTCCGAAGGAATTAGATGAAAGACAATTTCTAGTCGAATCATCGGAGTGAGAGATATAATATCGCAAGGAAAGATATAAAATTTTGACAGCAAGCGTCGATAAAGCTTATATTTTTAAATCACCTAAATATCGCATTTATCACTTATCGATGTTTTTATCGATTATCTTTTTTTTTTATCTTTCACTTAAATATTGATTATAATTTTACCTAGTGTATTCGATACGCGCGTTTAACATTTACTTCCTTCCCGTACCCCTGCGCGAGATAATGATTTTTGCCTTCCAAGGCGCATCTATCATTCCCGGGATGCATCGAATGTTTTGATCGTTTTGATCGTTTTGATAATTGAGAGACACAAATGCACGAGTGCGCGCAATTATCTTTTTATATATTGTAGTATACATACTTCTTTCCTTTCACCTTTTTTATTTCTCGAGGCATTCCTTTCCGCTTCTCTTTACTACATATTTTATACTCCATTACCTTTGTACATATAAATTTATCTACGCGTGGATCTTCCATTATAATGTGTATTTATTTTATTCATCTTTTCTCTTTCTTGTTCTTTCTTTCATTTTTTTTCTTAAATTGAGCTGTCAGTGCACGAGAGAGGGAGAAAATGCGAAAATATTGACAAAAAGTCTCTCGAAGGACAAGATCTTTTTCGAATGTCCCTCTAGCCACGACTTCAGACGACTCGTTCTCTATTATCGTCGCTTACGTCCTGCGCTTTTCCTTTCATCTCTGTCCTTTTACTTTTCTCCCTGTCTTCCTTCTTTCCTTTCTTCCTTCCAATATAAAGAATGTTTTACGTAATTCGCCCTGTATCATAATGACAGAATCTGCCGAATTTCGAGACGATTCTTTCTCAATTTCAAAGAAAAAAAAATCATTGTTTGTCACTTTTAATATTTAATGTTAAATATTATGATAATTAAAAAGTCTCAAGTTAATTTTATTTACATAAATTAAATCTAAAATTAAAGAGAAAGACGAAAGAGAGAGAAAGAGAGAAATATGTATTATATAATAATTAAAAATAAACTATATACATATATAATAGAGGAGTATTTTAAAATAAAGATATATATGTGTGTGTATATTATATTTATGTTATATTTATTATACGTTTCTCTCTGAAGCTTAATTCAGAAGAAAAAAGTTTTTTATTACTTAATCGTTCATAACTCGAGAAGCATATTGGCATATCGATAATTTTCATTGAGGAAGAATCTACTCCAAATTTTGCTCGTAGAATCTGTTGTTAAAATTAAGCACAATCGTTGTAAAGCATCGTGTATATTTACGTGTATATTACGCACGTATATAACTGCGCGTTAATAGGTAATATTTGCTTCTTTTCTTTCTTTACACGCGGCTGATGTCTGCCGTTCAACGCATTTCTATCGCGTCATTACAGTCTATAGACGATGTTTAGACTACGCATTATCAAAGTTGCGATATGCATATTAGCCGCGCATACTTTTTTTGCACTTACAGTATATTAAGTATATGCGTATATTATAGTAAAACTATAATTTTCATATCATAGTCTTAACGCGAGTATTAAGAGTGTTTTTGTGTTAAGATTAAAAAAGTTATTTAAGGAGAGCGGGCCAAAAAGGCTTGGCTAATAATGAGGAGAACGGTGATAAAAAGAATTGTCGCGATCAAAGCCGTTAATAAGCACTGTGTATCGTCAAGTTAAAATGTCAACGATCGAATGCATGAACGACTCTAAATTCGACACATTTAAAACGAGTGAAATCAGCGACGAAGATTTTTAATGATTTAATTCGCGTCCTCTCATCTATTTCTTCCCAATTTTCAACAAGCGATTCTAAAATTCTATAATATGTATATGTATATATATATTTCATCGCATGAATACAGTGTTTCAGATTCCGCGCTGTGTGTGTGTGTGTGTGTGTGTGTGTGTGTGTGTGTGTGTGTGTTGTGTGTTTTCTTACGTTTCTATTAAGAATTATTATTTATTACTTTTTAAGCGATAAATGTACAAGTAATAGAAAATTGACGAATAAACACGATCTCGGGCACTTTTGAAGTTTAACGTGCAATGAGAATTAATTAATTTCATTAAAATACAAGCCTAATGTATTCACAATTGGTAATGTAATGACAAGTGGACAATGTAATTTTACAAAAAAAAATCTGCACGCATTTTCCATAATATATGTTTGTGCAACATTCAATAATTTATTATTAAAAATTAATTAATTAATCAATCAACTGTTGCCGGCTTCACTCGTGCCATGCGAGTGAAAATGTTGGTGTTTAAGCTATATGGTTAGAAACGTGTGTGCGGAATGACTGCGGATTGACATGCGTAAACATTAATTAATATTAAGTTGTGTCGTAAGCATCACGATACCACGAAGACTCGTACCTTCCACGGTATCCTTCACTTTTAAACTTGTCGCTTCGTCCTGCCTTCGATATAACGATATAAGTGATATGTGAAAGAATCGCGTATATTTATCGCGTAACATTAGAGACCATGAATTGGGACGAGCGACCTGCACGCGATACGATACCGTAACATGTGGTTTTCTAGTTTAACGATCAAATGCATATTCAGATAAAATTTCTGAATCGTCGATATTTCGATTTATAATTACGTATAAAATTCGCGCAAGGCGAAAAGCGAGGAAAAGTGACTTTTGTCATGTAAGATAAAATACGCCGATAATTACCCGATAATGCACAAAGCGTAATCACGAGGCGCGAATGAAGGCGTCGAAACTGTTTAGCTTTTGCGTGTAAGAGAGAAGACAACTGTTTGAAATCGATATATAATTAAGTTTGGATTTCTGGATGATAGAGATAGGATCGCGTGTGAAAAGGCATCTCCATGTTGTCCTTGTCATGGAAAGAACGATCTGTATATGAGTACGTAAAGTACATTTTTGCAGCATCGAACACACGTTGAACTCGATAAAATTGTTGTTGCCGAATGGGGCCGAAAGGAGCGCGTGCGAGGATACATGCGATGCGAATCATAAGTCGCTGTTGTTGGCATGCCGAACTTTACCTCGAATTGTGATATGTTGTGCTGAATGATCGCGTGTGAATCAAACAGCGTCCGTCAACAGCCATCGACTGCCAAACCCTCGAGATTTCTCTCATAGATTCCTCGCAGCGTGCGTTTTAGCGTTCGGAGCTTACAGGCGAGAAAGAGAGAGAGAGAGAGAGAGACAAAGAGCAGCTCGTCGTTTACCAGTATATCGTGTAATCCTGTAATTAGCGCGTTTTTCACAAACAATTGACTTTTTTAAATTCTTTTCATGCGAGGTGGGGAGAATCTACAAGTACTTGTACAAGTACGACTTGTACTTGTTAACCGTTGTTGATCATCATTATATATGACGACCACATCTCGATCTTATTCGGTGCTGAGGAATCTGACGGTAGTACTCTTTCAATAACAATTTTATAACGCACATTTACTTTGATCATTTCTCCGAGATTAGACCTAAACACTCGTTAATTCTTTTACCCTTTCCTAGTCCTTTTTTTTGCAAATAATTCATTTTTCGCACAAACACAAGAGCTAAATGCTAAATCATGAGCTGTGATGACGCGCAAGCACCGAAGGAGTCGCGAACGGTTTACTTTTCTGAAAGTGGACGAGACGAGCTCAAGGATGCCGCGAAGTTAATGTAATAATATTTTAAGTGAATGAGATAAAGAGCGACAAAACTACTTTGTATCGAAAGATACGTTCTTTTAATTGTAGCGAAAGCGCAAACTACAGCGAGCACCGAATATGGCTACTACTTCGTTTCGTAAGACGTATCTTGAAAATATTTATATGTAAATGAATGACAAAACAATAAAAAGAGTATACGCTGTACAAACCTGTCCTTTTTACGTAATGTAAATAAATTTTTATCATGTAACAAGTCATCGTGAGTGTGTGTGTGTGTGTGTATGTGAGAGAGAGATTGGAGTAAGGAAAGGCTGTTTGAGTCAGTTAAAGAAAAAATCGCATTAAAAATGTTCAAGACGTGAAATTTTCAAAAGCCCCATGACTAAAAAAGCCCCTCCCTACCCTGAACATTGAAAAGCTCATCTCTCTCTCTCTCTCAAAAATTTGTTATCCAATTTTTTCTTTAATAATTGACTCAATCAACACCTCTTTACACTATAGCAGAAATAAAATGTTGCAACAACTCATGGGGGAATATAAGTATAACTTTTTCTCCTTTTAAAATCAAAAGTTGATAGATTTCGAGTTTGCGTGTTTTTACGCACGCAATATACATATATAAGGTATATATCGCGCGAATGAAATATTTTTCGAAGCTATTTTTAGATGAGCGTCATCGCGTTTATGCGCTATCTATACAGCTGAAACGAAAGCGATCGCCACGTTGTTTCTTATACGATCCGAAGAAAATTATTGATTGGATATTAAGGATACTTCTAATATCAAATTTCAATTAAAAATTTCAAATAAAAGTACGATAACCGTAAGTACTTGAGTAAGGTATTCAATGTGATTCGGTAAAAGAATAATATTATATAATATGTAATAAAACGGGAATATATAAACGAGAGAGATAAAACATAGTTGGTACAAGTTTTAATTATAAAATTTAAAAGAATCATATTTGAGTCCTGGTGAAAAAGATGGTACGAAAGCTTACGGCATATTGCAAGACAATGCACAATGCACGTCAATTATCCGGCTCAATTCGATCGATTTTCTTTTCACTATATATATATTATCACAATTATTCGGGCTCGCTTGTGTCATCCGAGGTTAAAAAAACCAAGTTCAATATCTAACGTATTATACGATATGATTGTAGCATCGCAACTATTTACAACGATGATGGATCTTTTATTGCATCATCGGCACGTGCTGACTCAATCTTCGGCACGTAGTCCACATACATATACATATCTTTTTCGATTACATGATTATTTACATTGATGTAATTTTTCGTAATTTATATCGTCAATATTTAAAGACCATGCAACTTATAATCAGATTCTAATTCAGTATTCACACACAACCATCTCAAGACCTAAATCTGTAAACAAAGAACAAAATTAATAAAATTTAATAAACAACGAAGGTAATGTCTTAAAAACATGAATTTTTTTTAAATATTTTTTGGTATTACACGCTTCTACAGTGAAACTATTTCTTTCTTTTTGTAATCTCTATACATTCTTTTGCAGAAAATATTTTAATTCTTTTTCCTTCTTTTGCCTCCAACTATATAAGTATAAAACATCTAGTTTGAGGATATCTTTATTATTTTGTTTGAAACGCTAAACGCGTGTAATAATATATAACGAAACGATGTAGCTTAAAAGAACAAATCTTATTCTACATATGTCAATTGTCAAGGTAGCGGCGGATGACTCGTCGCGAGGTCGCTGGGTGAGGCGGTGATGAAGTGGCGAGGTGAGGACGGTGAGGCCGGGTGAGGGGTGAGGTGGTGCGCTGCGCAGCGGATCGATATGGGACATGGGACCACAACTGGCTCGCCACTCGACAGGGCGAATCAGAAACTTGGACACTTGGGATTTTTTAGACTAAAGATGTAGAAAAAAGAGTGTCAGGAGTGTCAGGATGAAAAAAGAAATAAACCACTTGGATTTACATTTCCAAAGATGCATTAAGCGATTAGACTTATGATCGGCTCAGATTTCTAATTCTGAGAGACATTTGATTTGTATATCAAAAGTAATTTTTTAATCAAGATGATGATAATATTGCGCAAGTAGCGTAATTGATAGGTCTTTCTTTTTTTGGTTTTTGGTAGTGATAACACACAGAGAGGCACTTGATTTTTCAATTTGGATTGGTGGCTATTGCATTTCTCGTTGATGTGACACGCATAATTTTGAATTATCCTATACAAAGTCAAGGCTTGCCATTTGCCATGAGGATGCACGTCGCGTCGGCGTCGTTTGTGCGAACATCTACTTCTGACTACACAAGATAAAATTTCAATCCACTGCAATTAGGACAAAAATGTTCAGTTTGTATTTAAAGCTCATATATATATATTCCACTAATTGTAAGTGTATGATAACAATTCTAAAGATACTCCATGTCCATAAACAAGTTTGTCCAAAAACGACCCGTTTTTAATGCGAAACTTGACTCGCGGCGGGAAAGGTGGGAAAGATTTCTAAAACATATTGAAAAGACTGTTTCGTTAAGAAAAAAGGTCGATTCGAGAGGAGCTTGAAAGTTAAAGAATATAGTTGAGTAAATATACCTATAAGTGTTACAACGTAATATTGATATAATATTCCTTATATATACTTGAAGATGTAGAGTGCAGCGAGTAAATGATATTTTTTTCACCCCCAAGAGTCCCTAATCTTGTCCCGCATCAGGGTATGGGAAAAAGCGCGAGAGGTGGCTGGTCCGCTGGTGGTGATGGGCTCGGTGGGGTCGTAGGTCGTAGGGAATGTATAGACGCGGTAGACGTCCGGATTCTGGCGGGGGTTTGCCCCTCCGAGTCGACCGAGCGGGTCGAGCCGACGGGATCGGTCGGTCGGTCGGTCGGTCGGTGTCGGCCGATTAATCGAAAGTCCGACACTCCGACAGTCAGACTGCCGCGGACCGTCAAGCCGTCGCGTCGGGCCGCTGCGACCTGCGACGCCGGCGTTGAGCGAAGCGTCCATTTTCCGCGAGGAGGTAGGCCGCAGGCGTCATCGTTGTTATCACACTCGTCATTGTTGTCGTTATCGTTCTCGAATGGAATAAAGTGCGAAATGTGATCAAGACACGCCGCGTTCGAGCGTGTCGCGAATCTGTGCAATCGATAGTGCGTATAATTGATTGTTAATTAATTACACGATTATATTGATCTACCTTGAATTCGATTAATAAGTGAGTGAGTAAATATTGAAATTATCTGACACCGCGATAGATTTGATTAAGATATACAGTGAGAGACATTATCATACCAAACAAAATAAAATGGTTGTACCGTTAACTTCTCTTTCGTTTTCCAAATTGCTTGCTGTTCGAGGATCTAATTTATTTAGACTTTAGGCCGTTGCAAAATCCACAAGACGCAATGCGCCGTGACAGCGTGACCCTGCGGCGGCTACGGGTTCAAACGCATTTCAAGAGCGATGCTGCTTTGACGCTTTCGCGTCAGTTAATCTTTCCACGATCCAATTATTCAATTATCGTCTAAAGCAATTGACGATAATTAACATAACGTCAGAGGAACGCACAAGGAATCGAAAGCATCCCAATCTCGCCGTTGGTTCGCGTAACCAAAGTCGTCTATGCTCACAATCGGATTAATCAATACCCATTGCTAGTATCATATTTGGAGTTGTTATGAGAAATGTGGAAATGTGCGCCACGCGACGCGACGCGAGGATACGCATTGCATATACGACTCACCACTTGCGATTGCTAATTGCTTACGGTTGCGGTTACCAATTAAATTGCTTAATAAATGTGGAAATCGTTTTGGTGCCCAAATCTTTAGACTTGTTCTTGAAATTGATCAATCGTCGCGTAATCGGATCGCGCGATTAAATCAATAAACCACCTTTCGAAAATCTAGATTTACCAAAATAACGAAGATAGTTTTTTCCGCGATAATAAAAGTAAATAAATTAAAATATAACAATCAATTTCGGAAAGCTGGATATTTTATAAATAAAAATTAGGAAATAAATCTCTGATTGCGATTCATTCTTCCACGATTTTTAGAGAGTAAACGAACTTGATGACTACGATGCAACAGTTTTCATTTAGATATTATAAAATTTACTATGACAAGTTTTTTATTTTATTTATATTAATTTTAAATTTTACTTATAGCCAGTGAAAATGATTTTGAGTTAACGTAGACTGTGTGTGGGCATGTAACGTATACATACGTTAATCCGTTCTTTCGTCATGCATAAAAAGTAATACGAGTCATGTATATATACGTATTCGTATGTACATACATACGTCACTTTTCGGAGCGTCACTTTTGACATTTTCTCTGATCGAGATATCTTGATCGACTCACGCGTCACGCGTGCGACAAATTTGTCATTAAGATTCCTCAACGTATCATAAAATGAGATACCGCTTGCAGATATAGTAATGTAAAGTTGATATTACCAAGCTAACGAATCCAAAATGACGTAGATAAGAAAATAGTCAAAATAGAGCGAATGCCGATTGCCGACACCTGACCTGAAATGAGTGCGCGATGACCGCGACAGAAATCGAACGCGCACACTTTCTATATGCTGCAGCTGAGCTGTAAGCCCGGTAGGCGGTTAAGCGAAAGTGTAACGGCTAACGGCACTTGGAGTAAGGCATACATTCATCAGGTTTCAAGTTTCAAGCGATATCGCTTTTAAGGTCGTTTATCGAACAGTGAATGTGATGGGTCACGTCATTCGTAAGTCGTCATTCGACTTATTGTTAGTAAGAAAGAATTAACAATCGTCTTAAACGTCACTAAACAGCACTATGCATTAGACACTAACAAATCTAACGATAAGGATTAGAAGAGGTGGAGACAGAGGCTGACCGGCTGAAGGAGTCAATCGCTTTCAATATCCATTTCCAAATTAAATAACTTTGATCTTACAATAATACTATAAATCTTAAATACCTATATGCCCTGCTTTTATGTATCTTATACATGAAGATAAATACTAATAAAATAGTTTCTTCTCTTATTTTTTATATCTTGTCTTGTCTTATCTCTTTATTTATCTTTTTCATACATTTATATTTATATTTATACGGAAGAACATATATAAAACATATAAAATATAAAGACGGTTTTGCGAAAGATTTTCGTTTCTCTAAATCTTTTCGTCATTTTGTTTTTTACTTGTTCGCTTTTGGCGGCTCCGATTGAACTCTCATTAGTCATTGCCCTCTTAATGGCTGACCCGTCCCATTGATCCCGTCGATCTCTCGACTATTGAATCTATTGATCGACGACTCGAGATTGAATTTAAATCTTTCTCTCTCCAGCGACGAGCAACAACAACGAGGATTCCTTCTTTTCGTATGTATGATCGATAATCTTTTGCTGTTTACACGATGCGCGCATTCTCTATTCCCAATCTATCTCTCGAGTGAGGGAAAATTATGACAGTCAAGTGATAAGACATCGCCAAGGTTGTTGGCGAACAATTCTCGTTGTTGCGTCCATTTGTCCATTACCTGTTATCGCTTAATCACCAACGAACGATACAACGGTAGTCCGATAGCCGGCTAAAAATATTTGTCGTGAATCACGCTGTGGAACATAATACAATTGTAACGAGACTTTTGTTTTTGTTCTTTTCAACTTTTCACTCAACCATTAAGCATTTACATTTAGATTTAGAAAGACCAAACAACGACATTTATTCTCTTTTTCAGAACCAGATAAATTAAAATATTCATAGAATTAAATATTAATAAGATGAGAGAATGAAAATGTTAATAATATATAAGTAAGGAATGAAGAGAGAATAATCTTCAATCCTTGAAAGCAAACTCGATTACTCGATTACAGAAGCAAAAGCTCCGCGCCTCCATGTACAGATAAAACTTGTGCGAATTCGCCAATACGATAACTTGCGTGACATTAGACATTATCCATAGACATGTTATCGGTCGATGTCGAATCGAGTTTTCTATTTTGCAGCTATACCGTATCCTGTCATGGCACCTGTCCCTGATTGCGAGATTTAATCTATCGAATGTTCTTCTTGCAACTTAATCTTTAATCTCGACAAGAAATAAAAGAAAAAAAGATGTATACGTAACTCTTATTACTCTTATTACTCTTATTACACACAAAACGTATTATTTTAATTAATCTCATTGTCTCAGTGCAACAAAGATTTAACTTGAAATCTTCTCCGCTATCTCAAAGACATGGTGCCGCGCGCCAGAGATCAGAAGCTAGACGCATCCTAACTAGGGTATGCGCCTAGCTTCTGATCTCTCGGAACGAGAGACTGCTTTATACTCTTTATAGACACAGACAGATAGCAACTAGCATGTAGGAAATACCACGACTTTATTAGTGGTATGTCAATAAAGAAATTGTTACCAAGTTCTCTCGATGGCGAGAGACCTTGAAAAGAGCGTGCCGCTCGAAAGCTCTCAACTTTGATCTCGATCGAATAGTTGGAGGTACGTCTCCGCGGACTCCGAGGCCAACTCCGAGGACGACAACCCCAATGCTTGTGGTGCAAATGGCTGGACCAGCCAAACGTTGCAATGGAAAGAGGTGATGAAGAAAGCGCGTGACCTCGAGACCGATGGCCGAGTAGGCCTGACAGAATTGGATAGAAGGTTGCGGATCTTTTGGAAGCGAAAACGGACGGACGCAGCGCACGCTAGGTAGACAGGCGAGTAGACGAGTAGACGAGTAGACGACGACCGACGGGCGACCGGCGACGACGACGACGTGGAGGAACATTACGGCTTACGGCTGCCAGTGCCGTGTAGCGTGGCTGGGAGAACCCAGGGTATATGTACGGCGTATTAATAGCCAAGTATAGAGCAGTGGTGGGGCCGCGGTTGCTCGCGGGTGAAAATAGAAAAGAATGTTTTTGGAATCCAATTGGACTTGGTTGGCAGAACGATGGGGCAATATGGCCGACTTGGCCGAGCGGGTGGACGATCTGATATGCAGTTTCGACTCGACTGGTGAAACGACCATGGATACCCTGTCGATGCTGATATTCGGCTGGATGTTGTTCGGTTTGGTGGTGTTGTGCGTTGGCAAATACGTGTACAATCGTTTTGTGCTAAACGAGCTCACCGCCACCACTGCTGCTGCCGCCGCCGCCGCCGCCGCCGTCGCCTCATCATCATTGTCGTCATCGTCGTCGTCGTCGTCGTCGTCGCTGCAGCTCGGCAAGGATGGTCATGCCCGTCACGATGAGAGTGTCGTGACGACGGGTGCCGCTGGTACCATCATTGGAAAACTGTTCGACAAGTCGAAATCGGTGTCACCGTCCTCGTCATCGCTCGCAAGGGCTGGTACCGGTGGTGCAGGTGGCGGCGGTGGTACCGTTAGTGTCGGTGGTGGTGGTGGTGGTGGTGGCGGCGGCGGCGGTGCCGTTAGCGCTACTGGTGGTGGTAGTGGTGGTGGTGGTGGTGGTGGTGGTGGTGGCGGTGGTGGTGGTGCCGGTGCCAGTGCCGGTATGGTAGCAGGTGCGAGATCACCATCACCGGGAGGCTACGTGCCGCCCACGCCGCCGATCAGGAAACGTCTGACCCGGAAGACCTCCGGTGCCCTCATCAGCCCGTCTCGAAGTTCTCGAGCTCTGCATCTCCCGACCGCGACTGGCGCGGATGCCGAGGCCGTGCGTTGGGTCAACGAACTGATCGTGTGGCTTCATCACGACCTCGTCATCCTCAACGAGCTCTTGGCCACTTGGGTAGTTTCTCTCAACGATTTCACCGCTGGCTCTACCGACGAGGTGAGAAAGAGAAAGGGAGAACGGAGAACGTTGCAGATTCTCATCGTTTTAAGCTTTAAGCGATTTAAACTCTTTCATTCGTCACACCGCCATAAAGTGTAGTATGGCACAAATTTTCTAAAATTTAATTCCAAAACTAACGAGTTTTAAGATGTTAAATCTTGAATCACAAGGAGCGGAAGCTGGCAATTTTTTTAAATTAATAATTGCGACGATTATGCTCGTTTCCAATTCTATAGAATATATTCAACTCGATCATGTAAAACATTTACACACGACCGCGACGTGTTCCATGAAATTCACATGAAACATGGAACTTTGCACGATTCGTCATTCTCGCGATAAGGCGAGATACACGAAAAGAGAAAAGGGGATTCGACTGTCGAGTGTCGATACGCAAACTGGTGTCTGCGTGCATATATGCATCATATATGCGATGGACTCTCGAATAGGTCGAACGCTCGGGCGCGGGCGGAGCACAAGATACGTCTGATGTTCCATCTTATTATTAGGTATACACATACATATGTATATGACGCCAAGTTGTAACAAAGTTGAAAGTTTTACCGTTTTCATTCTCCTTTCAATTATAATAGTACATGCGACATCTTGACAAAATTGATCGTATTCAATTCTTCCACGTTTGACAATCGATCAATCAATTAGAATTAGACTATCTAATATATGTGCTTTGTCAAATTAGGTATGGGCCGGGTGCTTTTCTACATTTTGCTACTATCTCAAGATTCGAGATAAGAAATTGTAAGCGTTATTGAATCGCAAAAATTTGGCGTATTCTCAATTATTTCATTCACATTAATTGAGTCACCTATAATCGCATCTATTCGCTTTGCGAATAATTACGATTAAACATTATGAACATTATGAACTTTTGTTATCTTTACTTCAAGATCAGTCGTTTTTTCAACATTAACGCTTACTGTCGATTAAAGTAAATTAACGAATTAAATGTATAAATAAACTAAAAGTAATTAAAAGCTGTCGTTAAGTGCCAACACGAGTGCCAAATGCCAAAATTCCATGTTCTAACACGTGGTCTCTATAAATTACGGCAAAGTATCGTAATTAATATACTCGCGTATCTTGCGTTAGAACCGGTAACCGGTCGCGCGTGATTCTTCCCTTTTCTTGCAGAGACGCGATAGTCGCGATACCGAATAGCTCGCGTTGTCATTTACATGGATCAAGGTAAACGTTACATGTTACGTCAAAGGTCAGTAAGTAATATACATATAGAAAAGCGTTACGGTTCGGCGCTGTCCTTGCCAGTTGCCAGTTGCCACGTGTAGCGTGACGTAGCCCGCGGCGCCACGGCGATGGCATCATTTCGCTGGAATAACTTTAATTTCTTTGAGCGTCAAAGCCAATTATTCCAGCTTGGCTTAATTAACGTTCGTCGTACGTACATAACGATATAACTTGGAATTTTTTAAGATATAACATAATGCACACATCATAAAATCATAATGTACAGATTTTGATAAAAGAAATTATCATTTAAGAAGAAAGAATTAAAATAGTTGAATGACCAAAGCTATAGGGTAACGAATAATATAATTTTGACAAAAACGACGATATTTTATGATGCGGTTATTATGGTGAAATTGAATTAATTGAATTAATCTTCCTGGATGAATCTTCTGGAGTCAACGAGGGTGAAATGGGTGAAATGTATGCAATTTAATTAATAACTAAATATGATGTGTAATAATTATAATTGATTAATATTTTATGTATACGATTAATATGTCTAAAAGATAGCTTATTTGATCCAGAATAAATAACGGCCGTATAATGGTATATCGCGTTATATATATATGTATGTATAAATTTAACAATTAATACAACGCCAACGGACGGATTATTCCTAGTTCTTAATTATTCTGCATATGCAAACAATTAAGTAATATCGTACGACGTACGATTTACGATTGCGTCTCGGATAAAAAAGACGGCAACGAGATAATTATCACGCGTATTATAAAGAGCGTGACGCAGATGTTTTTCCGGTGTGTCGCAATTAGACATTTATATGTTTCAGCACGGAGTCGGCGTCGAATTTGTTCGCGTACTTCCAGAGACTTATCCGCCAACCTTGTCAAATATTTTCTGCGAATGCGATTCGAAGGACGATGTGGTACGTAGACGTCCCGTTCTAACCTCTCACTAACCTTTCGTACTTGGACGTTCGTCAAGATACCAATTTTCTTTTAATTTCATCACTCTCTCTCTCTCTCTCTCAACTTTTAAATTTGACAGAATCAAGGATCAAGGATCAACGTTTTTATTGAACAAAAGCTATAATATAAAGAATCTTATATATCGTATATTCGTATATAACCATTTTTGTTTTCTGAAGCTTCAGTGTTTTAGATCAATTATTAAATATTTAGATTTTAGATGTTAGATTAGTAATTTAATATTTAGATATTTTAGATTATAGGTAATTAGCGATTAATCACTAAGAGCCGGTTATGTGTCTTTGTTTTTCTTTCAAATTAAAGAATGATAGACACATGGTGGAAGGATAATAGATTGCAACAACCAGCCCTAAAGATTAAGAATCAACTTCTTCTCTCGTATGTTTAGACTATCACATGCGACTGCGAGGCTACTCCAGCTTTGCAACTGAAAGCATTTCGGCAACGAGGGGATAAGGTGGAGGTTAATCACTATCGGGTCAATGTCAATCGTTTCCGCGCTCGCCTCAACGTCGTCTGCATCACCGAGAAGCTGCTGATCGATTTGAAATGCGACGGCTGGCCAGAGGTGCGTGCTGTGCGTGCAACATTGTTATCGGCATCGGCAAATTTCCTGTGATGCTGTGATGCAACACGCGGAAACTTCCGTCCCGTCATTGTGCAATCACAGCTATTTGCTACTTACTCGTTCTGGATCACGACAATACATCGTGTTTATATACATATACGTATATAGTCTTCAAGTCTTCGTCGTCTTGTAGATATATCGATAGACCAATAGACATAGAGAAGAAGAACGACAAATATTTTTTATCAATTTTGTAGTATTTTATCTGACGAAAAGTAAATAGTTGCGGTAGGGGAAACACATTTAATGAAACAATATTATCTACTATTCTCCCCGTATCATAGGTGAAGATCTCTCTGGCAGCGGTGGGCACAATAAAGAAAGACTTGGATGAAAGCCAGTTGCAAGAAGTGGTGTCGGAAATTGTGGTGGGTGCCTTGCGAGGCATCAACGTTCACCTCAATCTTTCTCAATATCCCACGTGTCCTCGATTATGGAGAGAGCCGCCTCCTCAGCCAGGCTTCTCATATCCTATACATTACGACGGTGTAGTAAGTTATTGACATATTAAAGCGATTGATATTTGTCGATGAGATTAATCAACTACGTGCAAGTATTTATTTATTTGTAAGTGTGTGCGTGTGTAAAATTTTCTCGCCACTTCCTTCAACAAGATTTATATTGCGCTACAAGATTTATAGTAGAGTTTTGAAAATATATAATTTACCTTTCTCAGAAATATGATTATTGTTGATAGTATAACGCTTCACTTTAAAATTATCACGTGCTATTATCATCACACGCTCTCACTATGACGACTTTGCTCGCAGAACGCCTCGAATTCGATGGTTCCGCAGCCACCGCATCAACGCCTTCAAGGACATACCGCACCCTCGTCAGCACCAATACAATATATGCCTGGCGAGAGACGTTTGCTCGTGAAGGTTGTGAGGGCTATCGACCTCGGTGGTCAGCAAGGAGCCGTGGAGCCTTACTGCGTCGTGGAGTTGGATGAACCCCCGCAAAAGAATCAAACCTCTATAAAGAGAGATACCAAAAATCCGCTATGGGATGAAGCGTTTTTATTGTAATTGTCCAAATGGAAAATTTATGTGGTTGCGCGATTAAAGCGGCTATATATAAGCTTCAATATATATTTGCAGCGACATAAGCCACAACACGAGCGAGGTGTTATTAGAGGTGTTCGATCGTGTCAACAAAAGTCAACGATTCTTGGGGCTAGGAATCGTAGGTGTCGAGGAACTCCTCGCAAATCCGAGCCAGCGGCAGATCATACCTCTTCAGGCACGACCATACGAGGAAGATGACATTACAGGCACTCTCACGGTGGAGGTAATCTCGTTCTTATTAATTTTTTATCTACTTGATATCTCAAACACGGTATTCCCGGAATAAAATATTTCTCTAATAAAATATTTTCAAGGAAAAAATTGAGATATTTTTCAATAAATGTGAAAACTGAAAAGATCATTTTTCTTCTGTTAAATGTTTAATACATCTATCAAATTTTCACGACGTACTTCAGATATTCGAAATGTCTTAACAAATAAATTATACTTTTAATATATAATAGTTTATTGACTAGTACGTGTTGATTTGTTAGTTTCGTGCTGTTAAGTCGTTTATATGTTTCAGTTTCTGTTCATCGAGGGTGCGGAAGTGCCACAAATTGGGACCAAGCCTTATAAAGTCAAGGAGACGATAAAGCCAGTCTCGCCGACCCGTTCCTACAGCCAAACAAATGTCATCAGCAGCAATAGTCTGAACTACAACAACGGTAACAGTACACTTATCTTGTACGACTCTGCCGCACAGTCGGAAGGGGGTAATTACCGATTACTTATCAGGCGTTGAAGTGTGTCTACATCCGATTGACTTTTTCTTTCATTAGTATATTAGTGACTTCTTGACCTGTCCTTGTATAAAGGCAACCCTCTGTTTCTCATCACTAGAACCGGTTTGAACCCCTTAGTATGTAACGCATTTGTTTAAATTATGCATCGTTCATCGCACGTCGAAACCGTTTCTCCGATTCGCTCCGGATATAGTTGGCATGAGAACAATTAAATTCTCATGTGCCATGGATAAAGCCCTCAAGCGTCACCCGAATGCAACCAAAAATTATTTATTTAAGCAAGAATTAATTAAATATACAGATTAAATATACAGAGTGTCCAAAGTTTCATATACACACTATACATGTTTTAGTCTGCCTCCATTATTTTCTAACCCTCAAGTCGTTTATATTTCCACGACTAATGATATGTCATTTTTATTGAGAAAAGTTAATAAAAATTCAAAAATTCCCTCAAATTTCTCCAGATAGGAATCTGGAATATAAAACATTCTGTTCAAGTTAGATAAATAGATAATAATGTTTTGGCATTTAAAATGATCAACGCTTTTATAGGGATAGAGAGAGAGAGAGAGGGAGTCGTAAATTTTATCAAATAGATTACGTTTTTCACGAAATTTGATTAGAAAAATATTTTTGCAGACTACTTAACGAATGGCAACGTTGTGGATTCACCATATAAAAGCGGGCAAACAAATGGTAACAAGGGGACGTTGATCGTACACAGTCAGCAAAGGGTAAGCTTGTGAAACAATTAAAAGTACTTTTTATTGCACGAATATTAATGTAACACTTGTGTGAAATAAAGTTACGAATAACTAAAAAAGTTATAGGTGAATTTGTATGAAAACGAGTAGAAGTTTAAAGTTTCTGAATGAGATTTCGCAGAATAATTTGCATATATACATATATATGTACATAAAATAAAAAATTTTTCAATTTTTCAAAAATTATTTGCTTTAATAAAATTACTGTTCATCTCTGACAAATATAATCTTTACGATTATTGTGATTTATACTAAAGCATGATTTTTATTTGATTTTTCTTGCAGCAACCGGAGCGACAGATTGTAAAGGTAAGAAACACATGTTGATTGTTTGCATTTTGTGTGATCGGAATAATCGTTTTTCGCTCATAATACGAAAAAATAAATAAACCTCAGGGATAGTTCTTTCAACGTGATGCAACTTAAGACAGACATCTGGTACGCGCTGAAGCAAAGATTGAGAAGCAAATTTGAAGCGTTTGTCATTCGTTCAAAGTGTTGTTATTCAGAATTGCATTTCAATTTATTTTAACATCAAGTATCTTTTTTCTGTTTCATGAAAGTATTAACGTGGTTGAGTGCTGTGTATTTACTAATGTGTAACAGGTCACTCTGATGGAGAATGGAAACTGGCAAGAGATATTCCCGGAGGCAAGTGAATTTGTAATACCGTTCTCGTCTTGATAAACGAAATTTCATGATGGGGGGTTGGCGGGGAACGGGAGGTGGGGAGGGCACAACAAGAAATCAATCTTGCACCTTGTATAATTTTTTAATACGATCTCTTTGCAGCACGGAGCAAAAGATGTCAATGCTATTTCGGGACCAGAAACCACGCCTAATTCCTCCAATTCAGAAGGTAAGACTGTTGTAGCGTTGAAATCCCAACCCAAAAAAATTAAACTAAAATTATAAATTATAATTTTAAAATTAGACAATTTCATCTCCGCTTATAATATTGTATCCATATCACGTATTCATCATTTATTCTTGCCATAATTTATGAAATGTAATAAACAACATTTATTTTACACAGAGAGAGGAAGAACACGAAGAAAACGACGCGATTTCTTTGGTACCATAAAGAAGCGACTGAGTCGATCCAAGACAAGAAGTAGATCAGTGGGTCCTGAAGGAGAGATCAATCATGAAGATGCTCATTCGAGATCCATATCCGCCGACAGAGCTCGCGATCCTGGCTCTGGTAAGGTTTTAGTACCGCGTTTCAGTACTCTTCAGTGTACTGTTTTTTGTAAATTAAATTAATTGTGTCACGTCTGTAGCGACATATAGTTTTTAATGATCGCGTGTTTCATATATCTATTACATGTGTACTTAAGAAATGCAATTTGCTTGATTGCAATTGACATAAATCCGTATATACAAGAGATCTATTGATCAGATTACTAGTTTATCACATTAACTTTAAGATTTTAGTCATTTCTCGATTGTATCGAATTGTATTGGATTGTATTGTATGTATACTCATTTATATGCACACTCTCTGTCTTGCTCACATGTGTGTAACTCTCACGGTACTCGACTTTGGTAAGTATCTTATTGTTAGCAAGAAAGAACGTAGTGCGGAAACTTTGTTTTTAAATAGGCAAAGTCGATAATATAAACGATGAGCGTTAATAAATTTGAAAGAAAATTGCGTTATTTCTAGATCTCAATTTATGGATTCAGTAAAATTAATTATAATAATTTAAACTCGAAAAAATCCGATTATTTATCTTCTCAACAATTGATCGTTACAATTCGTCACAATTCGTTACAGACGTCTTGTACTTAACTACGATAAAATGTATGTATATATACTTATACGATACGGTAATATAGGTTTTTTTGTATCAGTTGTGCTTAACTTATTAGTATATAATGTATTCGTTCTTGCGCTTCAAGTTACTTTTTCGTTCTTTTATCTGCATTAGAAAACGTTAGCGTATATTTAATACGACGTGTTTCTCTTTTTAGCTCATTTATCGGTACCAGAACAATCGAGACGATCGAGTTTGAGCGAAGCCTCGGGTATAAGCGGAACATCCACGAGAACGTACGTCAACGAAGCTTCCACGCTCGTTCTTGAGACTCTGGAGAACGGTATTAAGAAGTAAGTCACTCCCTCTTCTCTCTCTTTTTGTATTTTTAGAAGGAGACGTGATATCTTTACACACCATTTTATGTTGTGTCGTTCCTCTTGCTATAATTTTAGACACTACCTCGTACCACTTTCCCTCGCGCAGAAAAGTAAATGGAGGAAAAAGGGGACAAAGTTGCACATATTTAACGATCATACGTTTATCGCCAAACACATGGCGGGGTGAGTTTTATATGTATATACATTATTATCGTGCCGATAAGACAATATTATCAATATGACCATTGGCAATGTGGTTATCATTGATCAATAATAAACTTTACAATAGTGCGTTTAAATATTTTCCAACAGAGTAATAATATCGATAACGATCGATATACGAAATACACGTGCTCGATTTACATTGTTTTTAGAGGAACAGTTTGCGAGGTGTGTAAAAGAACCCTCGCACGAAGGCTCGGTAAGCAAGGCTACGAATGCAGAGACTGTCAGATGAAGTGTCACAAACATTGTCATGTGAAAGTCGACACGACGTGTCCCACATCCACTATCCAAAGCATCGAGTTGTGAGTATCCTAAACAATACCTTAACAATATCGTTTTAAAATTAAGCTAAATATTCCCAAGTTCTAATGAAAACTGTAGTCTCATTACATTTGCAATTAAAATCTCAAAAGATTTTCAAGCTCGTTATTACGAATATGGTCATATTTATTGTTTAATCTTACGAACCATGCCCTAATACAACTTTTCTCGCGTAAGGTCCTTACTGCCAGTACTGAGCGAATAGGATAGGTAAGACTCTCGGAGTTTAGAAATGAGTGCATTTTTGCTAATAGTATCGCGCATGAAAAAGTGCCTGTCCCTAATAGATTGACCGATACACCTCACGTGTTCAATAATCTGCTTGTGAAAATGCATAATTCTCTGCTTGTTCCTATTCTTTAGTCGAGTTTTTCGATTTGCATATTCTAGTCGCATATTACCGAGATTAATTGAAAAGTACCTTTTTGAAGACGTTATTGTCGATGAAGCACGATGAATGCATTGTATATATGTGGTATATACGTATATATTAGTATAATAATTATTTATATATATATATATATATATATATATATATATATATATATAATTTGTGTGTCTACTTTTCTTATCTGATTCAGAATTCGAAGGGCAATCTTACCCATTAATATTTATGATTTTTAGGATGTGCGTCAAGATTCCGCCACTCGAACGAAAGCCTTCTATGCTTCTGTGTTCGCGATAACTGTGTTCGCGGACACGAGTGTTACACGCGCGATTACATTTTGGACATGCGACTTATTTTTTAACATAGACAAAATAAGACAACGATGATTGTAATCCATTTCTAAAAGTTTCATGCCTTTCACATTTTAGTTCTTCCATTTCCGAGACGAGGAGATAATTTAAGCTACGTATATTCTGCAACGTCAATATTCTGCAAATACATCAGTTGTTTTACACAAAAAGATGGAACGTTTACATTCACACGAACGGAATTAGATCTTAATGCAAAGAAAGTTTGAATTGAACTTAATTTAATTAGGACATGTCCTACAATTTATTATCTTGTAAAATTATTATTTTGTAAAAAGTAAGTAAATTACAAACGTGTTAAGAGAAGATAAGTATTTATTCTGCAAAATTAAAATTCTCTTATATCTTTAGAGTACAAGAGTCAAATTTTGCAGAATTAATTACCATTTCTACTGTGCTTTAATTCAGTGATCTTTTGCATTGATCGTCACGTCTTCTATACGTAATAGTAATGAAGCCGATCTCGAAATCAGATTTTGAAAAACACGCCATCGTATCTAATACGCATAAAACTTACGAAACACCTTCGTCATCTCTTTCTCTCTCTCTCTCTCTCTTGATCATCATATATAAAAGCGTATTCTGCAAACAATGGATGAATTGAAACTCTTGTTTGCAGGATGCGCGTCATGCGGCGGTATGTGGCGTGTAAAATCATCATATATAAAAGCGTATTCTGCAAACAATGGATGAATTGAAACTCTTGTTTGCAGGATGCGCGTCATGCGGCGGTATGTGGCGTGTAAAATTTACCAATGACTGCGTAAAATAATTAATAAAATAACGATATTAATGATAAACAGTAAAAATATAATCACGATAACAATCCTTCTGATAGTAATAACTATGAGAATAATATTAGTCGTAATAACAGTAGCGGAAACGGTATAGCGAAAAATGGCAAAAATGCATCAGGTTATTACAGTCAACTCTTCTACATTTGTTTAACTTTCACTTACATTTAGCACAAACATTTTTTATCCGTATCTGTATAATTTTGCCTTCATGCAAAAACGCGTGTTTACGCGATTTACGCATTATCAGAAAACGACGAGGCTGTATTATTTTGAATTATCGCGTTCACGCGACGATGAAAGTCAAGTCATCTTAATAAAAATTCTATCGAATGTACATAGATAAATGCGAATACATTGCAGATCCAAGTACATATTTGAATACATAAGTAAGAGTCTATGGTGTAATTTAACGAGTGGTGTTAGAAATTTTTCTCTCCAAGAAATATATCCAACACCAGCTTACGGTATAACAACGATATATATTTTTTACACATTTATTCATATAAGAAAAGGTAAAGCTAGCCAACTCTTTTAAAATATTTTAAGAATATATCAAGATTTACTCGATTATTAATAACACATTATTTGCAATCTATTGTAAATAATATTCAAATTCTTTCCATTTTAATGCATTTTTAAAAATTATTAATATAATTGCAAGATGTGAGGAAACCTGGGTAATTGGACGCGAAAAATATATATGGTAAATCCATATGTATAAACAATACATATGTATATAAATCTTTAGAGTCTCAACAATTTTCTATTACTTATATACAAATTAAGAGAAAAAAATAACGTAAGACGCACCAGAAAAACATTAAATTACTATGATGAGTTATATGCTTAGATTTATATATCTCTCTATAACGAACATCGTCGGAGTACAAAATGCAATCAAAATGCAAACAGAATTAAATCAACGTGAAGCTTAAGCACTTTAACGATATATCGATATACATATATTATATAGCGATGTATTTACACATAGAAATGTAATGTTATTGTTAGAAACTAATTTTTGGCAAAAAGTTTAACGATGAAAGCAAACATGAATTATTTCCCTTATTGTATTTTTGTATTAACATTCTAAACAATGTACACGCAGCGTCGCAATTTCACTGACAATGTTCTGTGTAATCACAACTAATTGCTAGCAAACCCCACTGACGAGTTTCGTAGTCAGGGAACGAATGGTGCTAAATAGAAAGCGGCAATTATACAAATGCGATCATATCGCGTCGATCGTTAATTTGTTAATCTCCAATACGCATACGCATACGCATACAACATCATACAACGCATACATATTATATATATATAAGCTTCAACGATTGTGCCTATAATGATGTTGTTGTATTATAATAATAATAATAATAATAATAATAATAATAATAATGTTATACACTCTTTTCAGAAACACAATAGAAAATCTATTTATGGACGATATTTCCATTTGTTCCGCAAAAGCTTCTGATTCTCAATCCAACATCGATCGTATCTTTCTGTTCATGTGTACAAAGCTGGATTTAGAATTTTAGACGAAGCGAGGAAGCGAGAATGGACAAACACAAATGAGCGACTTTAATATGAGGTGAGCGAATGGTCAATATCGCTGCGCCGCGCTGTTCATCTCCGTCAAAGTATATGTTGTGCTCATTCACGTTTGTTCGTGCTCGTCCACTCGATCCGGATCCGCGGTTTAACATGATGTAAAGAAATTATGACGATGTTGATTATTATGCATTGCCGATTTATAATAATAATAATACAATTATAATTATATATAATATATATATATATATAATGTTACTATTAATAAATTACAATGGATGACGATAAGACGATAATTGTATAATTTAATGTTACAGAAAGTAATATATTGTAATTCTATAACGTTACATCTCTATATTCAATCCTTTTCCATTTGTTTCACTCGACTCCTTTGAAACTCAGTTCAAGCAGAATTAAAATAACTCTTTCAATAATCGACTTTGGATGCTACGGTCAGAATAAAATTAATATTATACGTATTTCGTATTTTGTGAGAATGCTTTGAAATGCCTTTATAAAGATTCGACAATTGCATAAATTTCGTTACATAAAAGGACACATCTTGTAGACTTGTAATCTCACATGACGTACGTATGCATGAACCGAGCATGAACCGATTTTTTGTCCTTAATCGAAATGTGCAAGCAATTCTCGCGTTGAAAATAAAATTTTCCAAAACTCCAGAACTGTTTATCGCACCGAAATTTTAAATTGATAATCGTAAGACCACAAGAGAAAGTTAAATTAGTTGCTATAAAATGAAGTAATATAAATGAATAATATTACTGGGGATAATTTTCCACCAAAGTAAAGAAAAATCTTGGTATCGTCCGACCTCAAGTAAATTAATCAATATAGAGAAATGATTAAAGAAACTCGATTAAATTACATTGTAATTTTTTAATCGTTATGAGACAAAGTTGCCCCTGGCGCAATATATATAATCCTGTTTTTACTCGCGTTAGTGGTAATCTGTTGCAAAAAGGCTATTATGTGTTATGTTATTACGTTATGAATCTGATTATGTAAGGGTCGGGTGTAGGAAGAGAGCGAGAGAGGGCGAGAGAGAGAGAGAGAGAGAGGGGGGGGGAGAGTAACCACAACTCGAATAATTACTTCATTCATGGTATTCAATGAACGTTTCTCAAGACTAATTGGCATATGCGGCACACAATGCTAATTGGAGAAAATTGGTTGAAAATTACGCGTCTTATAGATCTACGCCGAATCCTTCAGCCAAATCCTCGGTTTCCTCTGATGTGATGACAAATTTAATGTAAAAAGCGTTACAAAAGTAGTGCTCTCGTAGCTGTCTAGGTCTAGACTGACTCTAAACCAAAAGTGGACAGAATTCGTGAATTGTATAATCCTCTTTTAAGATATAAAATGAATAAAATGTGAGTAAAATGTTATGTGTATACATAAACATCACACAAATATGTATGTACGTGTAAAATTTAATTTAGATGTTACGTTGTGTCTATTACATACATATAATAAATAAACTTTTAGAAGAATTAAAATAAGCTTAAAAAATTACTAATTTAAGACATTTTTCTCATGAACGTCACATATGTTAGTTGTTATTTTGTTAATGTAAAAGAAAGAAAACACTCGTTTACGCTAACTTGAAACCTCCGAGACTTTTGTTACGTGTGCTAATATACATATATACATATAACAGATACTAAAACCAATGTCACACGCATCGGCAGGGAGATATACTGAGCGTTACGTAACAAAGCGGCGTGTTTTAATAACTGGCTTTTATAATAAAGCAACGACCCGAGTATCCAATTAACGACAAAGCATTGTTTCGTTATTGCGACTTAGAGCCGTGCAGAAGAGAACTTTGATGGCGACCGACGAAATCTATTAACGAGAGTTTGCACGCAAACACAAAAGTTTTACGTTAAAAATGCAATATTATGCAATAGGACGGATTTTATGTAAGTCACAAAAATATATGAATCCTCGGTTAACTTATACATATCATTATATAACAATAAATTTTATGAGAAGTATTAGAACGATAAATACATCATAAACATGTTTCTAATAAATTATTAATATTATCAAATATTATTTAATACATCAATTGTTATGAATTATTTTAAAACAAAACGCATAACTTAAGTACATATGTTTATCTCATTCTTATAATTATAAATAGGTAAATTATATAAATACATGGTCGGTTCTATTATGTTTGCGTTTTGTTACGTGTTGTTTTAATTAATCCATATTACGCATAATTGTGCAGGTAACACATGCTATTTCTGAAACATAAACACCCTTTATGTAATTTCACGTCATCGCTATTGAAAGCTCTCGAATCAAGAAGATTTGAGACGTATATAAACAATACGTACATTACGTTATCATACTATTACATCGACATAACGTAATAGCCACAAGGGCTATTTGTGGCTTTATTTGTGAAAATCGTGAAATACGTTTTATGCATATCGATGTAATAATTTTCCAATTTTCAAAATAATTGCCGACAATTAGAGCGCTGCAACAACTGTAAATAATATTGCCAGAAGAGAGAATCAATCGACGATTTACGAGGCACATAGCGAAAAGAGATAGTTTATGTTTAATGTTTAATTAATATAATAAAATTAAGATAGAAAATATTAAATATTGCGCACTCTTTAATTTGTTTAAAAATATATAATATCTAAATAAAAGATATTTTGTTCAGACAAAAATATTTAAATTAATTTAAAAGAAAACGTCTCACGCATATGTATCTCTCTCGTGTAAACTTGCTAAAATCGAATAGAAATATGTCAGATTTATTTGTCAAAATCAAGTTGATTTTCACTGACAATGTATTTTATATATTGACAAGTTTAAATGTAATCGCGAAAGATCGGACATATATATCTCGATCACTACGATGTCACGTGTTAATTATCGCTAATCGTTACCGTCCTTTTTTAAATTGTCGACGCAGAGTCTTCGATTCGAAGACTAAACCAAGACTTTTATCGGTGGCGGTGTCTCGTTTCCATTATCGCTGTGCAGCTCGATGCACATTGCAGCTTCCTACAACCCCCTCGCGATATCCTCGGTCGCGGTCGCACACGTACTCTCACGTGGACGGCGGGGCATGCGCGTGTCCCCGTGTTCAGCTGCGAGGGTATAAAAGATCGCGTGTCGAGCGCATCGGGCTCAGTTTAATCTCGTGAGAGCAAAACGTAAATTGAGAGCAAATCGTCCTGACGAGGAGAAGAAACGATCGAGCGATCGATTGATCGGAAGAAAAAGATAAATACAGCGGAGTAATAAATATAGTCTGGGGTTGCCAAAAGACCCAAAAGTATCGCGGAGTAACAGGTGGCCATTTCCGTGTATGAAAGTTGGACAGACAACTGGGATCCACTTTCGGTCCACGCGCGGCAAGTACGCGCGCGGCGCAACGGCAGCACCCGCTACATAAATCCGCGTGGATATATACATCTAGAATCTACATACATCCACAATATCCGAAAGGACGAATCTATGCAACGGTTCACGTAATAGACACGTAATAGTGTTACCCGGCCGCTACGGTATCCATCTTCGTTCTTTGGATATCTCGTTGCGTTACCGTTGTAGAACCGTGTGATTTCAAGTGTCACGAGTTCAAATGTCAAATGATATGGAGGAGTCCACGCAGCTGACCGTGGATGATTTGAACAATCACCGACAGCATCATCATCGATATCATCATCATCATCATCATCATCATCACCATCATCACCATCATCATCATCATCGAGGTAGAACGCCGGTGATGGATGAGATTGGTGACGACGAGTGCAGCACTGACAGTGGCTGCAGCAGCGGTGGCAGTACCGGAAGCGGAGAACATCTGTCGCGGCGCGGCAGCGGTGAACGATTGTGCAGATCCAGCAGGTCTCCGAGAACACATTGCTATCCGGAGCGGCTACGAGGACGACCGACGCGATCGCAAGAGCGGCTTAGCACTAGCGTGCAAAGATCGTCGGAGCGCACCTGGAGCCCTCCCAAGGACGTCAGGAGTCTACCTCGTGGTGGTGTTTCGCCCTTGTCGTACTCCTCCAGTCCTTCGGATGCGCATAGCAGCAGCGACAGCGACTCTCTCAAGAGGTCCTCCACCGCGGAAACTCTACGACGGGCCTTTCAGAATCTCAAGTTCACCTCATCCAAGTGGGATAGCAACAAGGAGAAGAAGCACGCGAAGAAGAGCCCGAAGAGGATCTTGCGTAGTCCGGTGCCCTACATATATGTCCGAGGACCATCCGGTCTACCCACTCAAAGGATTCCCCGAAATTCCGCTTTTCAACAGCAAATGATACAACCCTCCTCCTGCCAGGATCCGATCGATCTCTATCGATAGATATCTACACGACACCTCGTAAATGGGCGAATTTAATGGTGGAGTGAGTTTTATCACCAATTTCGATCGCTGCGCAGGACCAAGATACTAGGACTGAAGAAACTAAAAAGTTAAGGATAAAATCGAAAAGGCATGCACGATCGAACATCGTCTTTTGATCGTCGTGCTCGCGATATAACTACGAACATAACTCGTTACGTCCCGTCACGTCGTCGTTGTTGTGACGTCTTTGCCAGATAAAAAATTACAAATTCCAAAGGGAATTACGCGATATCCGTAATTTCTGGGCTCTTCCTGCATTCCTTCCCCCTTTTTCTCACGTTCCTCCGTTTCCTCGTCGTTCATTCGACCGCGATTACATTTCACGTGCGACTTACTCACTATACCGTAATATATCGGCGTAACTTCTCGAGTCGAAGCAGGCGAATGCCTACTTCCCTTTTAAGTAGTATAAGTCAAGCGTATAACGCCGACTCAACGCGAGTTATTAGGCTCGGCGATGAGCTCAGCGAGACGAGCGATGAGAAAAGAAATAAAAAAACAATTAACATAAAGAGAGATTACACGTTAAACTACCGTATCTCTTGATATATACGCCACGATTGTAATGGTTGCATATACGATCTTCGCGATACTGGATAATATGCAAAAATTATTTGCATATTATTGAATTACGAAAGTGAACGACAAAAGGACGTACGGTCGATCTTGTTGATTATTTTCTGAATTATTAATCTTGAATTGAGATATCCAATGTATATCAAGAGAATAAGATAAACTTTCGTGTATTCAGGATTGTCTGCACAATAGTTTCTAATACTTTTGCAACACCGATTTTATTAAAGAGACTTTGCCGCAGAGTGTTTAAAGCCAAAAAACACACTCTCTCTCTCTCTCTCTCTCTCTCTCTCTCTCTCTCTCTCTCTCTCTCCCTCTCGTCACGATATGTGTTGTGTACCTACATGTAGAACTATAATACAGCCACTCAACTCTCAATTAGATATTTTTCTCTGACTATCTGACTAATGTTCTCTGATTAAGCGTACGCGAGATGTTTAGAATGTACGAACGTGCAGACTGATAAATTTAATGTACAATATTAATGTGTATTATAATTCATATTGTCACTCATCAGTTATGCAAGATTTTATTAAACACATCATTATCTCTATATTGTAATTTCCACTAACAAGAATTTAATTATTTAATAGAAATTACTCTCTTTAATGAGAGACGAGAAATTACGATGTGTAATAATAATAATAACAATAACAATAATAATGTCGCAAAAAGGTTAAATTAAACTACTCGATATGCTGGAAAATGCAATTTTCGAATGCATTCAAACGACGCATACATGCCTCCAAGGTATCAAAGTAACTTTATAGCGAGGGCTACGAATACATCTGATTGTGAGAGAAAAAGTCGAACAAACGATAAATTAATATAATTATTTCTCGTTTATACTTATGCTGTTCCTTCATTCATCATTGTTGATCATAATGAAAATGATATACTTTTATCATACTTTTCATCGGCACTATAAAGAGTCGCGATTTCTTAATCGCGCGATAAAAGTCAATTACGTATATCTATATCGGCGCGTAAAATTTATAGTATATCTCAAAATTATTTTAGATCCAAAATAAGGATATTGTCCTTAATAACTTGTACTATGATAATTGTATTATTATAATTGTGAATTATTATGTATAAGAAAAGCAAATCACTCGTGTAAGAATATTGTTTATATCAGCGCTATGGCAGTAAATAATTCGCTGACGCATCGAATATCTTGACATAAAAAAAATGTACACGCCTAATAATTGCTGGCAGCGATTTATCATCAGATACCAAAAAACACATGTACCGTTCCGAAAACATTGAATTGAAGTCTGGCCGAAATATCGAAGAATCTTTAAAGATTGTAAGATTCTTTTGATAAACTTTAGTTTTCTTGAAAACTTGTTTTTATTTAAAAAAAAAAATGAACAAGATAGAGAATAGAAAGTTTTAAATTTTATATTTTTTGCAATTCTATAATTAAAAAAAAACTTTTTTATTATAAATATTTTTCCACTAACTTCGTTGTTCAACGTACGGCTGATATCTTATTATAGTATACTTTCCCCCACTTTAGGCTGCTTTATTTCTGTACCCGTAATTTTCCTCTTTTTCGTCACTTATACCCGTGCGCGTCTCTGCGATATCCATCATTGCATACGATTGTTTCTTTCCGCGTTGATCGTTACGTAAACGGCGAAAAGCTTAATCAGGTTAACTGACAGTACGTAATCGCACGACATGTAATTATTATTGTTTATGGAAGAAAAAAACGTACAGCAAGTGTACGTTGAGGGAATCCTTCACAACTGGCAAAGACTGATTAATCACAAAAAGTCGAAAAATGTAATATAAAATATGGGGGGAAAAACGAACTAAAATGTGATTAGCAAAAATGTATGACTCATAAAATACAAAAGCGATTGGGACAAAAACACACACACACACACACACACACACACACCCACACACACACATATCTTGAGAAATCTTCCTCAAACTCATTTATAAAGAATGTTTGTGCGATTCATCTCTAGTGCCTTGAAGGTACTCCTAAGCGTGTCTGCACGATTAGATGTTATCAATAAGCGAAAATGCGAGAGAACAAAATATACATGCGTAAATATGATGATGTAAGCGCGTGGAATAATCGCCGTGTTGCAACAAGAAAGATGGGATGAAGATCCGTTACACTCAGGACTGAATGTTTTGTATTGTTTTATCTATATCGACCTTTACGTTTCAAATAAACGTTTTTCATTCTAAAATCTTTTTTCCCTTTCTTCTACCTTCTACCAAATCATAACGTAACGTAAAACCATAAAAAATGTACGAACAATGATATCATTAGAAATAAATTGGCAGAATAGTAGTAGTAAAAATAATAATTCAAATGACAAATTTCGCAAACCAAACGGTACAGTTTTTATATTTGGAGAAACGATGCTTGGAATCATACATTTTGTTCACGTTATTTATACTATATTTTATAACAGCATAAAGCTTCGTAGAATCCAAGAAAATCTAAATGCATGAACATTATTTCTCGCACGATTTCAATATCATTTTTATTAAAATAATTCGCGACCGGTTCTTTATATTCGTATCCTAGACAGAGGATCGTCTTAAGAACACGTGGTGCACGTTAAAAGCAGAAGTCAATCGAAGCTTTTGCCAAGCACGCCTGGTCAATTTCTGAAAGTTGCGGTATAAGTAAAGCCGACTTCAGACTAACAATAAGCAAACGAGCGCAAACAAATACTCTTTTCAACGAGTACGAACGGCGAGACGCCGCGGCGCATCGCGTCGCGTCGACGAAACGTATGCATCAACCCGTATGCATTAGCGACCGTATATAATGGTACCGAAAATCTCGTTTAACATACCATTTACTAGACACGACCGAAATTTTCACGTCGGATAATTTGGCGTAATTGCAGGTCAATAGCGGCCGTAATCACCGTCGAGACAATAAGTCTATAAAATAATTTGTTTTAGAACTAATCATTCTTTTGTAGTCAGTTTTATATCCGAGATCCCGTTTTCAAGAAAATTAGTTTGAAAAAATTTGGAAAAATTTATAATTTTGAAAATAATCTACGTTTCTATATAGTTACAAAAGTAATATGTATAATCATATACCATTTTTAAAATATATTAAGCTGAGTTTTATCTTTCTTAATTATCTAATGAATTAAATCTTACATATTTTTATATAAATCTAGAATTATATAAATATAGGAAAATGAGAAGAGGAAGGGAGAGAGGCATCACGCATAATAATCCATGGTTATATAAATAATCTTATAATATCCGATAATTTTTTAAGTTTATTTCAGCTTGACCATCTTGATTTCAACTTTGCCAAGTCAAAATTATCCGATGTCCGACATTCCATTAATAATTGTCTTTTTTAGACAATATCTGTATATTTTATATAAATTTTTCTAGACATTTCATAACTCGTTAATTCGAAAGTGGTCAACTGTAACTGTTGTTTGAGCCTCGAGACGCGTGATAATGCGCGTCGCGATCGTGATATTCACGCGGAATGGAGAACGCGCGACGAGAACAGGTCATCGCGCGACGCCTAGTGTGGTACACGCGTACGTACGTATACGTATGTACATACGTACGAGGAGTGAGATCCAAAATTGACCGCGACAAAGAATCGAAGGCTACAGGATTAAGCCCCGACCGAGTTTGTTCCGCATTGCGCGGCGGCAGGAACTGGAAACTGAAAACTGGGACGTATTGTCAGTGGCCTTCTCAATGACGTGAATGACGTCACTACGCCGAGCCGCGCTGCGCCGCGCCGCGCCGCGCGCCGATGAGAAAACTGGGCCAAAGACATTGCGTAGGGCATAGGACGTAGGGCGTAGGGCGTAGAGCGTAGGGGGAAGAGAAAGCGAAGGATCACGGGCAGTCCAACATCCACGTTAAAAGCTGCGTCTATCTCGAGACAAAACTACTTATTTGCGTTTCATGTGACCGTTTCAGCATCCTCCGCGAGAGACCAACTAACAATAAGTACTCGTCAGCTTCGAAGGGGTGATAGAAGGTTTCCATGAATTTGGAATATCTCGATTCCCCATCATATAGTTTGAGATACTTTTGAGAGAATTTTAAATTTTCGTAGTAAGTATATACCTACCCTGGCATAAGTTACTATTGAAGTTGGAGTGATCCTCGAACCATCTCGGTTGCGCGAAAGAAAGTCTTTTATTTGTATATATACCTAATACTAAAAATCAAGTATTCAAAAATCAGTATTATTTAAGTACAAGATATGTAGATACATTATAAGAATTGGGATCGACGGATATTGTTGAAAAATAATAAGCGATACATATCACTATTGATGCTTTCCAAACACTCGTAGCTTTTAAGATATTAATGAGCAAGATTGACTTGAGTTAAAATAAAAAAGAACAAAGTGCGCGTTTAAGTTTTTTGAGAAGATCCGAAATATTATTAAATCTATTAAAAAATTCCTATCGCTTATCTCTTAAATAATTATATCTATTTTTTTTATATTTTTGTATAATATTACTATACTCTTTATTCACATAAATTTACAATTTATTATTTAGATTACTTTAATCTCAGGTCTAACTAAAGTTGTATGACCCTAGATCTATTTGCTTTTAAATCTATCGAAAACTTATATCAAAGTTACAATGTCAAACAAATGACTCATTAATACCAGTTATAATATAATATAAAACGTTTACCGTTGACATCTTATAACGTCGACATAAATTTCTTTTTAAAAAGATCGATTTTAAAATAAAATAAATTTCACTTTAGAGAGGATTATAATAATTCGCTAGTGCTCTTTTTTCTACCGTCTCATGAAGATTACAGGACTGATAGATTTAATTTGAAATCGATTAAACGTGTTATTACCGTTATTATTCTACAATTCTACAAATGAGCTGAGAAAATGCTGAGCGAAAAAACTCCTATTAAATATAGCAACCAACGGCGCCATAAAAAAGGTGCCAACAAAAGGCGCAATTAAGGTACTTTTTTTTTTTATTAAATACAAAGACTGAATATTTCATTTCTACTAATACCTTTGCAATGTCAATTTTCAGAGCCAAGAGAATGACACAAAAAGGCGAAGCCCGAGGCTAACTGCCTTAAATAAACAAAAGGTAAATAAATCTTTATTTTAAAAACAAAGTTTCCATTTTTTATCTTATGTCACAATCTTTTTTTCAGACACAAGAGCAAAATAAGGAAACCGCGAGAGCCTTGAAAGATATTATAAATACCCGTGAGTAGAGGCTTTGTAAATCCAATCGAAAGAAACAGGGCTAAGTAAGAGCCAATTCGCTGTTACTAATGATTGAATAAATCTCTCGCATCAAGAACAGCGAATTGGCTCTTATTTAGCTCTGTTTCTTTCGATTATATAACGTTAAACAAACAAATAAATGTATTAAACATTCGGCAGATATAGCAGAACGAAGGACCAATCCCAGGCTTAGAACCAAAATGGAAAACAAAAAGGTAAAGGAATCTTTATTTAAAAAACAGATTTTCCATTTTTTGTTACAATTTTTTTTATTGTTTTATTTCAGGAAGATAAAGGGACTAATAAACCATACAAAGAAAGAAACAGATATACGCCTGAAAGAAAAGAAAAAGCGGCAAAAGCCGTTATTGAAAAGAAAATGTCAATAAAGGAAGCGGCGAAACAACATAGTCTCAAAAGACATCTTATACAAAGAGGTTAAAAAATTAAATAACAAACAAAAGAAATGCGGATAAAACTTATTTATTTAATTAATCTTTATTTAATTATCGATCGATAATGATTATTTATTTAATTTTTTCAATCATACGTAATACCTCTACTAATATTGCAGCTAGTACGATAGCAGTATTATTGACCCAAAACTCCCAAGCTCCCCAAGCTTGACGACCAATTTCAAGTTTAATGTCTCCTCCGAAAAATAGCCCAGTTTCTCCGCACGAGCCCCACTCGTGCAAAAGGTGCAGTTTGGAATATAAAAATTCCTGTGATTAGGTAAACTCGAACCCGATTCCTCGAAGTTACAAGTCTGGTGCTTTACCACAAGACACATGATGGGATTCGTTGATTTAACCAACGAGGGTAACGAGAAGCAGGCGAATGTCGAGAGCGATTTTCTATTCGCCGATTTAGCTTCCATACTAAGACTGAGCTACTTCCCGGCTCAATGGAAAGTGACACAAATGAAGTTAATTCCAAAACCAGGAAAAAATCCTGAAGAGCTGACATCAACAGGCCAATAAGTCTGTTGTCCGTCTTATAAAAATAAAGTCAACGAGATGTACATCGAGGCGGAAAGCGTACGACGTACGCATTTCCGGGAGGAGGAGTTATTGAATAAACGGATCGCGCTGCAGAAAAGTCAGTTAGAACGGATAACAACGTACTGTTTATATATGAAACTAGATGGTGTGATAATTACCGGTATGTGTGAATTATCATTGTAGTACATTTCTCATTTTATTGTCAGTACAATTTTGATCTCCATGATCTCCTATTATCTGTAAATTAAATTAAAGCGATAAGACTTATATAAACTATCATATATAATTCCATACTAAGACTGAGCTACTTCCCGGCTCAATGGAAAGTGGCGCAAATGATGTTAATTCCAAAACCAGGAAAAAATCCGGAAGAGCTGACATCGACAGGCCAATAAGTCTGTTGTCCGTCTTGTCAAAAGTCCTCAAAAAACTTATACTAAAAAGAATCCACCCAGTAATAAAAAATAAAAAAATCTTCCCAGAACATTAATTTAATTGATTAATTAGAACATTAATTGAAGCAATAGCAATCCCTTGCTTGTTGATATTGTTTACTTTTAGTCCTGTTTCTTCCTTTGTGTACTTTTTTAAATAATACCCTGTTCTTTTTCTAGTATGTGACACGACGAAAAAAACACCACGTAGCCGAGGACATATCTGGACTGAGGAGGCGAAGACAGCGATGCGAGAAGCATTTGCAAAATACCTCAAGATTGGGAAAAAAGGGAAACAACCAACTGATAAAGAAATAGAAGAAGCGCAAGCTAATTATCGTAGTCTACAAGACCGAACAATATCCGAAATAAAAGCATGGATCAGTGCCGAGAGAAACCGATTGAGTAAGTGTTTACTTTGTGCTTTATTAAATTCAATCAAAATTTATAGATTCATATATCTACAAACAAAAAGGTAAAATATACCGAAGATGAGAAAAAAGTAATTTTAGAGGCCTTTGAAAAGGACCTAAGACATGGCGTTTTACCCGGTAAAGAAGAGATATTGAAACTTATAAAGAGAAATCATATCCTTCTAAAGAAAAGAACTCCTGAAGCAATAAAAACGTGGCTGCAACGCCACGAAATATACCAGACTAATAAAGCTGACATACTAAGAGAATGCAATGGCAAAGGAAGACGCTGGTCAAAATCTGAAATAGAAGCGTTACACCGACTATTTAAAATGTGTTTCAGAACGGGAGTTAACCCCACAAAGGAACACATCCAGGCCACGCTCGATCCTAATCCAGAAGTCCTGGTTCGGAGTGTCATTGCTATTGCTAAAATGATCCGGCGCGAACTGAAAAAACCGATTTTGTTATTCTACCAATGTCAAGACTCAAACAGTAGCCAACTTTCATAATTTGTTAAACTGTCTTCTCGACTAATGCTTAACAGTGAAATGTCGGAAAATCGAACAAATTGCGTGAAAATTAAAAACAAATTGAAGGTATAAGAGAAGATCACGGAGCTATTATTCGCAGCTAAAAAATATAAATTAACAAAGCTAAAAGTAATGTACGAGAAAATGTTTTGCAATCGGTTGACCGTTGAGAACGCATCAATTTTGCGCTAATCTTTCAAAACCGTCTTGACTATGCTAAACAGCGAAATGTCAGAAAATCGAACAAATTGCGTGAAAATTGAAGACATAAATTGGAAAAGATAGAGAAAATCACGGAACTATTATTCGCAGCTCTCTCGAGCACTCTCGACCGAGTGCAAGAAAAAATTCCTTGGATTGTCCGCGTATTTCTTTTGTACCATAGATGACGGTGGTCCCGTAACCGATATTCAAGAATATAATTTTAATTTAGTATTTTGGGAGAACTGCATTCTCTTCCTCTCATTCTGTCTCTGCAATGCCGATTATTTGATTCCCAACCAAAAACACCCGCATTGATTATACGTTCTCTATCTATGTATAATATATGTATCTAAGCATATGTATGCGTATAATTAAATGGATCAACAAGAAGTTTTAATTATATTCTGATCTATTTGTATCACAAAAATTACTATAATTGTACGCGTAGAAATCGGAATAAACAGATAATTCTAACGTTATATCGACGAAAAGACGTACAGCTATAATACTCTGCAAGATATAATATTACCCCCCCCCCGCCGAGAATCTCATAAGCTTGATATCTTAATTCACGTGGACAGAAACGTGAGGCGCGGTATATATAAACCAATTACAAGACACTTTCTTCCCGCTCCCGCTAATACCATCGCCTTTACGATAGATTCGATAACGCGACAAAGCACGTTTGTCCACTATTATATAGCTCTGTTAATAATACACTACTAGTAAAATAGTAAAAATAAAATGTTTGACGATAAAAATATATACTAATATACATATAAATATATAATACATAATGCAAATATAGCATTAAAAAAGTATCGCGGTAAGAATTCCCCCTCCCCCTCCCTCTCTCTACGTATGCCTGAGCGCGCGCGCGCGTGTGTGTGTGTGTGTATCTTTTTTCAATTTGATATTTTATACGGTATTTTTCATTTATTTTTCAACATAAAGTAATTTATAATATTGATAATTGTAGCTTACGTACAGTAATTAGCTACGAGAAATCGCAAAAAGCAACAATTGAAATAGATCTGATTTCTTGTCGGTGGTAATTGTTTTTAACAGAAATTTTTTGCAATTTTAGAATTATTTGGAAACAATTTAGAAATTATTTTAAAATTTTATTTATAGAAATTTATTACTTAATTTTAAATAACAAAACTACAATTATAAACATAAAATACTGTATAATGTTATAGTAATTTAAAAAATTATATTACATATGATTTATCCTCTATGTGAGGTGTTACTATCATACGCGGGCATTTAACATTTTTCATCGTTCCAGTGATCGTATATTAATCGATAGTTAACAAAAAATCAGCCGTACCTAACAAAACAATCGACGGCTCCAATTTTTCGAGCTGAAATATTCTGAATTCACGGAATTCCGAATTTTTTTTTACATAAATTTCACGAACGCTCGCGTATGGTATACGTATCAATTATTGCAGATCACGCACATGACAGATCGCAGTCGAAGAGCTCGTTACCTGTTCGAGTTCAAGCAAAGAAAAGGGCAGCGATATGGAGCACGTAGAACAACAATCCGACGAATCTGATGTAAGAGGAAAAGATATAATAGTTTGCATGTCTGAGTGTTTATTCGATTTGCGACGTAAACTACATTACATTTGTCTTCTTGTTTGTCGCTGTATTAGGTCACTAAAGGCATATCGGAAATGAGCGTTCGCATAAGCGAGGGAGTGGAACATTTGCAGACACTGCTAAACCGGTCTGCAACAAACAACCCGGACTTAATAAATGTGAATAATGCACTTCATATTTTTACATTTTGGATTTTACGTATTTTTACATTTATTAATAATCTTGCTATATGTCAACAGAAACAATTAGACAAAGATGCAGTTAACAAAATTAAAAAAAAGATGAAAAAATTTGTTGACGAAACCTCACGAGAATTAAACGTAAGTATAATAATTAAAGAACAGTAATAAGAAAAAGGTCGATTTTTTAATTTAATTTAATTTAATTTAATTTTATTCGATTTGCGACGTAAACTACATTACATTTGTCTTCTTGTTTGTCGCTGTATTAGGTCACTGAAGGCATATCGCAAATGAGCGTTCGCATAAGCGAGGGAGTGGAACAGTTGCAGACACTGCTAAACCGGTCTGCAACAAACAACCCGGACTATGGAGTGAATAAAATTAAAGGTGATTAGGTGAACTCGAACCCGGTTCCTCGAAATTACAAGTCTGGCGCTTTACCACAAGACCACACTGCCACCCAGCCCGCTCAAATTTTTTAATTTAATTTAATTTAATTGAAATTATGATAGTATATGATATATAATTACCACGTTTTCAGACACAACAGATCCAGGATAGTCCATCGGCTAAAATTATTCCTGTACAGATAGCGTCTGTATTAAACCGAACGGCACAGGAGGACAAAAAACACAGGATAAACCGTCAAAAATGTACGGGCAATTGATCACGGAGGCGTTATCGCCTGATAAAGAACTTACATTTGTAGGGATCGTGAAGCACATAAAAAATAAATATTTATATTATAAAAACAAGGAAGAGAAACGTTGGATACCAAAACGTCAATAAGTACTGAAGAAGTATAGTAGTAATTTTCTGAAAAAAAAAATTCAAAAATTTATCAAATATAATCTAAAATAATAATTTATTGTCACAAAATTATATGATCTCTGGATATTACAGTTTATATGTATGGCATGCGAATGCAACGTGACTAAAATTTATAGATTTATATTCTAATTCTCCATAAACTCCCCCCCTCCCCCCGATAAATTCGTCATATCATGATGCAAAAGTTAATGCAACTGTTAATGTTCGATACAAATTTATAAATGAGGAAAAGGACATTTGTTTATGACGTACATTAAACAAATGTGTATTCACACATACTCTATATTATACGTTTACATCTATATATTACAGTAGCTGTATATCGTGATGAATTACTTTTAAATCTATTCCACAAATGTTATTTCGAGAATTACAATAGTTTAATATATGACGTTAACAATAATAGTTGTATGAAAAAATACGTCGTAGAATTTTGTGTAGGATGAATTATTAAATATTACTAAAATTTTAAAGGAGCTTGCCGCAAATTCACATGTCACATTTCGATTTATATATAATTTAAGTATTTGTGTTCTAATGGCACGGAACAGAAAAAGTGATAGAAAGAATAGAACGACGATGTCTTGTCGATTGCGCGTGCATGTTTTGTAAATTGTACGATCACGATTACTCATCTCCCGCCGGTATCTCTCGCAAGTCATCTCTCACTGTCACTATCCCGCATAAGTATACGAGTTATACGAAAAGGTATGTGATTATGCTTGACGATGACGTCTGCTGGCATTCACGTAACAAAGACCAATATTATTGTCGGCAACTTGCATAACTGCGCATAGGGCGCAATGACAAAAACTCGACTGATTACGCAATGCCAATTGTGAATGTGTAAATGGGCTTTACGGCTTACGGCATAAAGCTCGACTGTCACTTTCTTTCTCAGCCGGTCCGTTGCTTTATCTCTCTCGAAAAATAGCGATTGATTCTAAGACTATCCTTCCCTTATCCTGCCGTTAATTAATTAACCAACTAGATGGCAAATCAAAACGATATAATATATAAGGTCTAAGGAATGTATTGTCCCTGTATCGTAATAAATTCGAAAGACTAGACAAAAAAAAAGGAAAAGCCAACGCTTTAAACAGTCAAATACAAAATATCTGCCTTAAACCAGGACACACACGTGATGAATAAATATCAGAATTAAT
This sequence comes from Temnothorax longispinosus, assembly GCF_030848805.1. Classification (NCBI taxonomy): domain Eukaryota; kingdom Metazoa; phylum Arthropoda; class Insecta; order Hymenoptera; family Formicidae; genus Temnothorax; species Temnothorax longispinosus. The sequence goes on along the minus strand of NC_092363.1, from coordinate 16,257,538 downwards.
ATCAAGGAAATCAATTTGGAACAAAGCAAAATTTTATAAACTTCGTAACTCAACCCATCTTTATTATTCTAAGCTGATCTTCTTGACAAGAAATAATTAACTATATCTATCACCTCCACCTTGGGAATTACCTCCAAACCTAAATATTTTTAAGTTAATCTTTAATACCCATATCACACAAAAGTTCTTCAGATTAAATTAGATGCACTAAATATTCTTAAAAGAACACTTCTGAGAAAAAAATATTCAATAAAGAAGTTTCAACATTTTTAGATTTGCTCATAAACATTGTAGAAGAAAGTAAAACCGATGAAGAAAAATCTCTTGGCATGAAAAAAGATTAGAATCAAGATAGCAGAGCGCTCAAAAAGACAACCGTGTTACACAGGTAAGGAGACGCTTCTCTTTAAGGCTCCTTACGCAATTTTATAGTACTCGTACTAATACTAAATCTTTTGAAAAATATGTGGTGTACCTCTGGAAGAAAACTAGCAAGTTAATGTATTTCTTCTGAAAGACAAAATATTCCAACTGTAGTCAGATAGACTCGAATCCTCGCAGTTTATGAGTCACCTTTGCCACTAGACCGCACTGCTTCCCTACGAAGACGAAATGTTGAAGAATACTGTTGAATTATCAACAATCCATAAACCATTATTAATTTCTAACGAAGGAAAAGAGGAAAAGGAAAGTAAACTTGAAAAGAGAAAAAAAAGATTTCCATTATTTTCCATTTCTAAGAGATCAAGATGTCCATACAACTTTTTCCAATCATACTAGACAAACATCAGATTTATTTAAAGATATTTAAATGTAAAGTGTATTGGTAACAATGCAATAATAATTAATAACCTATCGTATGAAAAAGCATGAAAATTGGTATTGATAGAAAATATCTAGTCCCTTATAGATAATGTCTCGATTGCACAGCTACCCTCTTAACAAAGAAATTATTAGAGAAAATGAGAAGCAACTAACGTACTTCGTTCCCGTGGCTGATATCAGGATTTTGTACATTTCATTTCCCGTATCTGACATGGGTGACCCATTTTTGCTTCAACAACAGATCTCTGTTGTCATATATAATATAATAAGATCAAGTCGACTATAATTACATAAAAATATGATCGTATCACGCCAAATTTCGGATCTGATTACATATAATCATATAAAATTAGATGATCTTTTCATATCTAATTTAGATCCTTTCATATTTAATAATATATTTTAAATCTGACCATATTATACCCATTATTTTTCTCGGGTATTTCAAAATATAATATTCGAAATATGTATTATTATTATACATATAAACTACAATTTCATTAGTGTTCATATGTTCAGCGTTTATAAATTATGACTTTAATGTTGCTTTCATATATTAAATAATGTTACATGGAACGCGTAATTCCGTGATATCCCTCCTCCATCTACTGTGTCGGAAATGATCGGAAACAAATAAAAAAATTTTTTCGGAATAGTTTTGATCTACCACACAAACTGTATTTACGGAAAATGGTAAAACATTTGCTTCACATAAATTTCAACAATTCCTACGAGTAAATGGCAAACATAAAGTATACGGCTTCGTATAATATAGCAACAAATGGTCAGGCTGAACGTTTTATACAAACAAGTTTTACGTCGTATAAACTGTGATTCTTTAAATGTCGATTTAGCATTAAATAACGTATGGAAATTATTGTAATTTAAAAATAAATAGTTCTTATAAATTATAAGTTGTCACTCTCATAGCCAACTCACTATATTAATTTTTTATTATCAAGAGTCTTAAAGGATTTCAGCATTAAATAAGTTATTATTACAGTATAGAACAATGCCATATGTAATAACAAATGTCTCCTGCGGAAGTGTTCTCAACAGAAAACTATGCACTAAATTAGAGATGTAATGTTACCTACTAAATAAAATAAGACTGTCAGAAGCTTTCGGTTGATTGACTACATTTTTCTCGCTTTCGAACAACAAAAAGTGTTAAATTTAATAACTTCTGACTGAGTTAATTCCCTTTGTGTTCCGACAAAAACTAGCATAAAAATTCCAAACTCTTAGTAATACAAACACATTAAGTACAAATTTCTCGTGCGGAGAGAGAGTAGCGTGTAAAAGATTATTCAAAAGATGAAAAATGGAAATTCGATAGAATTACAAATCGATTGAGAAAGTTGCATTATAAGATGTCGTTCGATGATGGCTGTTCCTGGATAAGACATGTAAATCAAATGCGTTCCATAGAAAGTAAACACTCCTGTAGAGTCTCAAACTAATGATTATTACTAGAGTTTTAACCTTTGTTGTGCACACCTCTTCAAAATTACGTATTGTGCACAAGGGGTCTATTAGACCCCAGTCACTTAATTGTTTATTACAGACGTACAATTCGTTATTTTGACTCAAACAAAATTGCTGGCTATTGTTCAAAGCTTCCAAATTAGGTCTAATAGATTTCATTAATATCTTGCAACATAAAAGAATTATAAATGATATGTTATAGTAACTAAAGAAGCCGAAAAATAAACTTTTCTCACTAAAAAATGCATTAAAAAATTCAATCTTTAATATTTGTACGTATTGTACGTATTAGAAAAACGCGTTTAAAAAAACGCTGCGGTCTATTTGACCCCTGTGTGCACAACAAAGGTTAAATCGCATGAACGGAATGAACAAGACGATATTTCTCAAGAGACATGCCGAACAATCTCGAAACAAAACACAAATTAATATCCGCGTTTCTCTACAGACAGAACCTAATCATCTTTTTGATCAAGCGCAACATACACCACGACGCTCTGTTAGACTACGAACATTTTAGAGCGTTCATTGATAAGTATCCAGCGAAATAACTTTTTTCTTAAGAAGGGTAGATGTGTGTTCATATTACGCGCGCTCTACTGGATTAGACGCTCTAGGATAAGACGCGCTAAAGTAACGCGTAAAGATAGACAAAGTACTTCAATCACAGACATCTATATTATACATCCATGGACAACGATTCGTCCAATACACGGACCACCTTATAGATATGGACTGGCAACTGCCTACAGTTTATTATAACGTACGGAGGAAGTTAGAGAAAAAACCATCTTCTCTCTTTTTTTCTTTCCATACTTCCGGACACTTTGGAGAGAGAGAAGTATATTTCTCTCTCTTTTCCTCTTTCGGTGCTTCCGGACACTTTAGAGAGAGAAGTACGTGACAAAATGTGCTATGTATTGCCAGTCCATGGTCAATATTGCCTTAAATTTCGCTACATGCTTTTGTTCACCAAATATTGCAGGCCCAATTTTTGACCATTCAAGTAATTAGGAAAAAACGCAAGAGACCGCGATAAAAACATATAAAAAACAAAAAACATATATAACCGAGCAAACACGAAAGCAGATAGAGAAATTCTACGTAAATCAGCTGATTACAGTAATTATATTTTTTTAACAATTAACCTGCATATCTATAAGATCAATGGTTCCATATCTGACTAGTGAAGCAAGTCCGAAAGATACCTCCTCTGTTCTATCCATTAGATTCATGTATGTATGCGTCACGTATGTGTATATACTAAATTGCTACTCCTTTATACCGTATCAAAAAAATGGATTCCAAAAAATATGTATCACATATATATATATATATATATATATATATGACGAGTAAGCATCTGCGCATCCGTGGCGTAAATAAATAAAAAAGGAAATTGTAGATATATGTAACACATATTGCTTGAAATTCAATCAATTAAGTAATAACATTCGTATCTTTTACATAACGCATGAGTTATGTACATACTTTTCAGATCCACGTGGAAGTGATTTCGTGGAAATTAGCAGTCTAGTATATAATATATAGATGTCTGTAATCGCAATTCATAAGACTCAATGCTTTAACATTTAGAGTCAAATGGCGTCGAATAATGGACGTAATGTAGACTTATCTTATTACATAATGTAACATAGCTGCACATTAAGTGGAATTTTCCTAACCTGATTCTGTGTGTGAAACATTATATGTATGTAAAGTACCATAGTTGTAAAGCCAAAATGGCGGATAATTGCGAAATTTTATCTATCTACTTTAGACTTTAGACTTTAGGATGCGCTATTAACAAGTAAACGCAATAAGCCTAATTCCGTTCTTTCTTTTGCTATTTCCGCCATTATTGTGTTGCCATTTGCAATAGTTATTTAAATTATCCACAGAAATACATAATAAAAAGGAAAATAAAACGGGCTTAGCGCCATACTGACAATTAAAAAAAACAGAAAAAGGTTGAACAGATAACATCATTTATCTACTCTCATAGCATGCACCAAACAGAAGCGTACAAATACTTGAACTTCATTTCTAACATCCGCACTATTTAAGTGCTTCTGTAATACCAATTTTATTGCACATATACTACGTTTACGCGAGCGTTACTTCTGTAGTAACTTACGATAATTCCTTCGCGTAAACGGGATTTTCCTTCGCGTAAACAAGATTTTGTAGTAACTTACGATTTATTCCGCGTAAACGAGTGATATATCGTAAGTTACTACAGAAGTAACGCTCGCGTGAACGTAGTAAATGTGACAAATCTATCTTTTAATAAAAAAAAATATTTTTCTAAAGATATCGGTTAGTTGGTCTTCGCTTAGAACATATCTTATATCTATTTCTTCGTTTGCATATTTTTCGCGTATAAAATAATACTTAGCATCTATATGTTTCGGAACTCATGTTTTCTTTTGTTTTTTGTTTGTTTTTTTTTTGTTTTTTTTTTTAGTTTTTTAAGTTTTTTTTAGTTTTTTTAGTTTTTTTTATGTATATAAACGCGGACAGAAAGGTTGTCCGAAAGGTTGTCTGACTTTGAGCCGTATTCATAGCAGTCAGCCACTCGTTCAGAAGCTGTTCAGGATCTGCGTCTCGTTGTCGCTGTCCTCGGCTTCTTGCTGGACAGGATCTTCTTTACGAAGGTTTGGATTTGATTCAGGCAGCACACTTGTATGTCGCCTTCCTCGAAAGATATTTTTCTTCCATATCAAGCGGTATCAGTGCTCCCTCGTGTAAGCGTCTCGCAGAAGAAGCGAACCGTCTGGTAGGACAATGCTGAGACAGTTCTTATACGCAGGGTCCCACCTGGCAACAACGTACTTTCGGATCTCCGACATGCTGCTGTACGGAACAGGTTGCTGAAGAAAACCCGTCAGCGTCTTGGAAGATAGGCAACAGTCGTTGAAATAAAGATAATGCGTCTCTCAGCGTCTAAGAAACTTGCTGCACAGAATCTTCTTTACAAAGGTCCGGATTTGATTCAGGTAGCACACTTGTACGTCACCATCCTTGAAAAGCTTGAAACATGGCCCGGTCGGACCCGGGCTCGACGACCTGCTGGCCGAAGAGCAGTCGGCGCTATGTCGTTCCAGATTCGGACAAGATCTCGCGGCACCCGGTCGCGTCCAGACCCTCTGGGCTTCAACGAGTCCGTACTCGGGCTGCTGTCCTCACCGTAAGAGCTGCAAGTATCGGCGGGCAATCCACGCTGGGATGCAAACTCACACGCTGGGGCGAGCTGGTGCTGGTGATCCCCTGCCGCATCGCGCCGCCGCGCCGTTCACAGACAGGAAAGGGCACCGTGGAAGAAGTCCAGGCCAACGATAGACGCGGCCGCGGAACTGCACGGTAAAGATGAGTTCTCCGTCTCAAACTCCGGACCAGCCTGCTCCTCATCGTCATTTTCCTTTTCGGGCTAGCTGAAGCTGTTCTCCAAAGACGGTATGTCGTCGACAAAAGAGGTGGCTATCTGAGGGCTTCCGGTCACGTTGATTTGCACCGATGGCGACGAGATGGTCGTCGCCGTGGTGTTGCTGCCTTGTTGCCCCACATCTGAACGAGGATTCCTCGATCCAGGATAAGGACTTCGCTATCGATTCGCTCGGCGAGGAGGAACGTGTCTCACCGTTGTTCAAGTTCAAGGAATCGTTGAAGCGACGACGTAGCATAAACTTGCGGCGCCAACTGCTGCCGTTATTGTTTTACTTCTTCGTCGGCGACGGCAAAAAACGCGGGATCTGATAATTTTCATCCTGTCGTTCACTGATAATACTGTTGTTGCTGTTCAAAGCAACCATTATTTCGCTCGGCAAAATCAACGTCCGCTCCGGGCGAGAGTTCAAGATCAAAATAATCGATAGTGTTCGCGCTGTTACCGCCGGACTTCCAGGCCTCCTGGTCTGAATGTACCTGATGGAGGAGTTGGAACGCTTGGTCACCTCGGAACCGCGACGGTTGCGCTCGCTCGCGTTGGACGTCCTGCGGGTGAGTAACAGGATCACGTTGGTCAGCAAGGACTTGCTCTTTCCCGTTAACAGCGACGCGACTGCACGACACGCGCAGATATGGATGATGTGATGTACGCAGCCGTTGACATATGTGCGCCAGTATAACACTCGCAATATATGACAAATAATTTACAATAGTATACAAGCCAGCCTGACTGACTAAGTTCGACCCGAATGTTTGGGTAGAAACATCAAATAAATTTTTAATAATAATGGAAACGCAAATTATATATATATATATATTTATGTATATATGTGTATATTAAGATTATTCCAAGATAACGGTACTAAAGCGATTATTCAGTTAAACGTAACTTAAAATCTAAATTTGCATCTTTGGACCACAATCACACAATGTGTGTGACTTAAAGACTAGTATTTGATTACCATTAATTCACAAATTACTACCCTCTCTCCTTAAATATAATTTTTTTAACATTTTCACCAGTTTAATCCAAGGTTTCATTCGTCTCCAATTCGGAGACAATAAAAAATTATATAGTCTAGGTAACATTAAATCCAAAGATATTTTGCACTGCACATCTGTTCTTTTAAAATTGTTAAAATAAAATATGCTAATGACAAATGATTCTTTATTAACTCCTCCAACACGGAGGTACTTTTTTCAGAGATGACTAAACTAAACTAAATTTGGCATTAATTTTTACCTCCCCACGAATTTGAACCAAAAAACTGCTATGCACGAATTAGTAAAAAATATTGAAAGCAACACCAAATGCCATAACATTGGCAATGTAATAAAAATATAGTTTTGAATTAAACAAATTAGTAGCTGATGCTAAAACTTCAAACATGGAAGCGAAAGCTAAAATTAAAAAAGCAAAAAAACAATACACAGCAGAAATTAAACGTCTAGCTCCAAGATACCGTAGAAAATTCAACAAGTCTCTTATGGATGAAATTGACTGATGTAAAAGCTAAACAAAGACGCGAAGCTTTGTCAATTAAGGAAAAACGATCAGAAAAGCAGTCGAGGACATTAAGTTTTATCTCAGATAGAATCGTATAAAGATGGATTGAGAAAGAGTACAGACTTACAAGTTCCAAATCTGCCGATTTCTAAAAGTCAAGGTTTAGGCGGATATCATGCTACTGAGATTAAGGAGGATCACCATAACCTCTTCAAAAAAATACTTAGTCTAGGGATTTCAAAAGATGTTGTGATTGCCTTATGTCAGGATTGGAATACATACAAAACTGAACATTCTATTTTAAAATTAATATTACAAAAATTCGAGATATGAAACAATCTCCATAACTTTCTTTCTCAATCTCCAACCCTCCTTCACACACAAATTTTTACTCCATTTCGAATCACTGTCTACAAGAATATAATAGCATCATATAATGCATACAATTGTAATATTGAAAAATAATTATTTTTTTCTATTTTTATTTACATCAGGTTTCAATGCAGACCTAGCACTTCAAACTCAACAAATGACGTTATGGATCCTTCTGTAGAAAATCAAAGTCAAAATCCACCTGATTTGCACGTTCAGTCATGTGAACCAACAAACGAGAAAGCAGACGCACTTGATGGACCAACTGCATAGAGAAAAAGATCTACTGTATACAGAGCAAGACAAACTGCATAAAGAGAAAGAAAAAGAAAAAGAAAACATTCTAGTCCGAGTCCAAGCGGAGCAAGACAAACTTCAGTTCATGCTGTTACAGAAGAAAATGGTAACATTCTTTAAAAATTACAGTAAAGTTTTACAATCTTACTAAAGTGTTGTGGTATTTAAAATTATGGTAATTTTTAAATAAACTTTAATTAAAAAAGCCAAAGTTATTTTGTATTCAAGACGAAATATTATAATAATATATTTCCTTTAAAATAATATTTGTTTTTCTCAATTGAAACTATAATATGACTAAATTTTTTAATTTTTTTTTCTGCAGATATTACAAATGAGTTATGCGAAGAAAGCGTACAATGGTTGAAATATAATCAAGCTCCATGGGAACTGGTTTTAGAACACTGGAATAAGTGTTACACAATTCGTGTTAAAGATCTGAAGAAATTTGATGAAAAAAATTTAGCCACAATATTTGACAAATGTCGCCGCGGAGAGCGCGCGAGCGGCAAAATGTTCGCAAGTATTCAACGAACGAATGAACGAACGTGCCGGCATCGAAGATCTTACATCGAAATTTCTGCCAAAGAAACGAAAGCTCTCGAGGAACAACTCGCGAAATAGTTTTGCGAGAAGCACTGCGCCGCGCCGACAAGAAGCTTATCCGTTTTTGTAAACCGGCGACGGGCACTCTGCGTTTCCGAAAATGATTTCCGATATACATATCTACCAACCTATTGTTATCGTAGTTTTTGACCGAGTCGAAGTAAAAGTGTATTTCAAAATATAATCCACACATGACTTTTCTCTTTAATCTCCTGCGCTGTTTCCAACCGTCCTCGATTTATTATTCTAGAATTTTCACATTCCTGTTCAATTTAGAAGATGTCTTTTTTATTACATCAAAATTTTATATACGTTTTTAAAACTTGTTCTTTTTCTGGCGTAATATTCACATTTCAATTTTTCTTTTTCTTTTTAGTGTCTTATTTTTTGGACGGTATCCTTCCTCTTGAAGTCGTCTTCGCTCAGATTATCATCATCATCTCGGAGGACTAGTGGCAGATCTACATAACAGGTAGGTAGGGAAACGAATCTCTACAGGGGTCTCGGTAACGCCAAGGGTTCTAAAGGATTCTCACAGACGGAAGTGCGTATATGCAAATTTGCAAAAGATTTAATTAAACCTGGTCTCGGGAGGGGAATTTGTGTCTGCCTCGTAGCTTTAGTCAAGTCATATGTTCGTATATGATGAAGGCGTGTTTCATATTTAGTACACCAAGTTAAGTTTATTACCGTGAATGTGGTACATTTTGGTAATACAGCGACATACATATTTTTTAATGAGTGGAACTTCATCCTTTTTCGAATATCAATATTATCAATTTTAACTATGTATTGTTATAACATTACTAATGCAGATATGCTGATAATAATTATTACATATAATATTCTTGGAAGAAGAATGGAGTAATCGCTATTCGTCGCAAATCATAATTTTCGTAGAGCAATTTTTATCTCGTCCAAACTCTTAATAATTAATACCAAACAACACTCGACATTAATTATATCTGAATATCGCAAACAAAAAGTTGACTTGAAATTGGTCAAAGGATACACTCTGGCGAAGTTTGATGCGGATTATGAAGCGGTCTGCATAAAGCAACGTACTTTTCTCATTCGATAACCGAGCTACCGCGCACGGGCTAGTGTTTATCGCTGTTGCACACAGCGAGGACGACGAGTAACCTGATGGACATATGGCGGTTCGCGTCGGGGTCGGGGTCGGGATCGGAGGCGGGGGCGGGAGTGGGAACGACTCGTCGTTTATACGCGGTGCCGGCATAATGGAGTAGAGTGGAGTAGAGCACGGATAATGGAGTATGAAGAATAGCGTGTGGTGAATGTCGGGATAGTCCCTCTCACCCTTCCGCTTCCCGCGGCGACTCTTCGTTTCCCTGTCCCTTTTCCTCCTCGCGAAAACTCGCGTCCACCGAGCCACTCTCTGGTGAGAGGTAGCAAACTGGACACGGCTCGTTGACTCGAGCAGTTGGCCATACCGATTTATCGTCCCGCAGCCACGCCACGCTGCCGATTCCGCGCTAAATCCACGATTCTGTCGACGTTGCTTGGTGCTCATCTTTTTCCGTGCGATTCTCTCACGTTTTTTTTCGTCTTACTCTTTTATCTCACGGGCATCCTTGCGGCATGAGAATATATCATACATCGTACAAAGAGAAACGGTGAAGAAGAGAGAATCTCGAATATCGAAACTTTTTTCTCACAACTTGCGCACGCAACTGCGCGTACTTCCTGAGTAATAAAGAATAGCAATAATTACTCGCTGTAATGTAATTTATGACGTGGTCGACCCTAGATGAAAAAAGTTAAACCTGAAGAGACTATAAAAGAATGGCTCGAATGTACAATAAATTATGCAATAAGAAATTTTTGTAAGACTTTTTTTTTAAGTCAATTGATAGTAATATTATTGATTGTAATATATTTCATTACAATTTTCATAATTATACTATTAATATAATTAATTATACACTGAAAAAAAAATACTTAGATCCAAGGAAATATTTTTTCACATAGTAGGTACCAATGGCTTATTTACTTAATATAATCACATATTAATTTAGAATTAAATATTTTTACTTAATTTAAGTAAAGATATCTAATTCTAAATAAATATGTGATTATATTAAGTAAATAAACCATTGATACTATGTAAAAAATATTTTCTTGGATCTAAGTATTTTTTTTCAGTGTATAAGAAAAAGATAAATGATCACGTTCATTAATAAAATATTAATTAAATTTAAATTTAACTTAATTTTGCATTTAATTTCTCGACAATGCGCGTAATTAACTTTTTCGATTAAGAAATGTCTCGAAATTATAAAAAGCAAGAAAGAGTTATATCAAAGAATGCAAAGAATATATTAACCGCGTTTTAATCGAAATCGTCGAGATTATATCTCGATCGCGAATATCTGAATTTAAATAGCATAATGTACAGCACGAAACAACCGAAATTAAAAAATCAATCGATGAATAAATCAATAAATAAATCAATGATGGAAAAAAAATAGTACAATCCGAATCGCGAACAATTAAACGCATCGACTTAGAAAAGATGAATATGATCAGGTCGTACTGCAATTAAAGTTATTTATATTAGTTCTACGCTGAAGGATCAGTAAATATTACATTGATATGCATAATAATTTTAAGCCAAAGATGAGAAAAATCTGAGAGAAATTTGACTCTAAAACGAACTAAACACTATTTGTTTGTAAAAATCTTGAACTAAAAAATATTTGAATAACTGATGTTACTCCAATACATTTTTTTTTTTTAAATGAAACAAAGCCAAGTAAAATTCAATTGACTCTCTGTCATTAATACGAAAAAAAACTAGTAATAAATGTTTTGAATTATATCGTTACAAAAGTGAAAAAATTTGAAAAATAACGTTCTTCGAGAAAGATAACGGTAAGTGCTGAAATAAAATAAAAATTTTAAATGAGTGCGTGATGTAACTACGTAAGAAGCTCCGCTATATAAGCATGCGTTATGAGAAGTTCCCCAACACGTGATCATTTCGTGATGAAGACGGATGGTCAATGGGGTTGTCTAACGAGTGCACGCGTTGCAGGCGTGACTTCGTAATTTGGTTGTGTCGCACTCTTGGCATAGAAAAGAAAAAAGGAATGGCCTGGAATTTCCAATTAATTCAATTGAGAGAGAGAGAGAATTTATTGTTTAAAAATCTCTCTACATATCTTTATATCACAAATACAAAAAAAAACAGCTTCTACAGAAATTTTATTCGATTTATGAACAATTTGTGGAAAGCTACATGAAGCATTCTCAATGATTTCTAACGCACATAACAGATTAAATGACACATAGATTATCTGTAATTTTTTATCTTGATAAAAATTCGGATTACATTTACTAACACGTGATGAACACGATGAGATAATTATTTGCAAATTTTAGCAAACTAAAATATGATTTTATTGAATTATTAACTGGTTTTTTGTCGATTTCTTTTTCGAGATGTAAGTGTGTGTTTGACCTTATTTAGGATTACGTCATTTCCGGTTTTCTTTGAGTTGGTGAGAATATTGGCTGTATTTGCTTTCACGTGCTGAGCACGACCAGATAACGAATTGCGATTAATTCGACATTCGATCTTTATACATACATAGATTCTGCGATTGCAGACGCAGAAGGAGGATATCAATGCGACGCGCAAAAAGTTCGCCGGTGCTTTCTATATTGTGCTTGTGCATGAAAACAGTAGTAAAGATACCAAGGCATTGCAGAGTGCGGAAAGTGGCTATTTAATTAAACGTGAGGGATTAACCCTTTTTGGAATAAATGATAATCGGAATAATTCAAAATTGATGGAAGAATGTTTATATAACGTTAAAGAAAAGAGCTATTTTTTATAAATGGCAAAGAGAAATAGGCAGACAATGATATGACAGAGAGACAGAGAGAAATGAACGAGAGAAAGAAAATAAGCTAGCGAATCATTGAATGAACTATGACATTTCACGGAGGTGGATACCGATCTACTTTGTTCAAGACTCGTGAATGGGGCTCCTGCGCATCCTGACGTCACACAGGAGTGCAAGCTCCTGCAACTAGGTGAGGCTTTAGTTCTGTCATGGCCATGATGGATAAAAACACATACCGCGACTGCAATGCGCGTACGTACCTACATACCTACCTACCTACCTATCCTCTTTCTCTCCTCCGCGAAAGATATTTCCCAAAATTTTCCCTGCATTCAAAATATAATACGATATAGAGCGCACGAAAAGGGGTGAGGTAATTTTACGTTTCTCCGAGGCGCGAGGCGGAAGGAGAAGAGCGGAAGAGAAGGGGTGCCATATTAGGGTCATCCAGGGTCATCCGTTTGTCGACCCGATTGCAGGTCAAAGTTCCAGTTTCCCATCGGGCGTGCGTGGTCGAGAGAGGACTGGCTCGTCGTTATGACGACGACGTGACGTAACGATCGCGTCATCATCGCGGGACATCGGGACATCGCGTCGGGATGAAAAGAAGATCGATGAACTCCCAGCTCCCAGCTTCAACCACGCAGCGTTCGTTTCGACCACGAGCGACCAGACGCGAGACGCGACTGGTTGGCTGGCTGGCTAGATGGCTGCAGGCGCTGCAGCTTGTAGCCTGTAGCCCTTGCAGGCTGGACGCTAAACAGAGGCACGGACGAGACGGGGTGAATCGGGTGAATCAAGTGAATGGGGGATGCGAGACGCGACCCGGCGGATCTGCTTTGCTTCTCTCCCTCCCTCCCTCCCCCCCCCATAGTTTTCGATACCATCGATTCGACTTGTATTGAGCTCGATGTCCTTGCCGTGACGTCGGTCGTGTCGCGTCGCGAATATACATATGTAGGTATGTTCATTGTAAAATTTATTGCAAAAATGCATACTTACCATTAATTGTTACAAGACGTTGTTGAAAAAAATGTTTCTCGAAAATTGTGTTTAAAATCTATATCTATTTGGATTTTCATAAGAAATTTGTCTACCTTAATTATGTAGAGAACGCTTAAGGGGTGGAAGGACACGTCACGCATGACATTTCATCGGAAAATTAACACGAGAGAGCAGATTGACACGCTACCATACATGTGTACTAGTGCATCAATACGTAGAATCTGGATCAGAGAGATTGATATATATAAATCCGAACATTAAGAAATTTTCCCTGCATTCAAAATATAATACGATATAGAGCGCACGAAAAGGGGTGAGGTGATTTTACGTTTCTCCGAGGCGGAAGGAGAAGAGCGGAAGAGAAGGGGTGCCATATTAGGGTCATCCAGGGTCATCCGTTTGTCGACCCGATTGCAGGTCAACATAATTAAGACATAATTAATACATAATTAAGATAGACAAATTTCTTATGAAAATCCAAATAGATATAGATTTCAAACACAATTTTCGAGAAACATTTTTTTCAACGTCTTGTAACAATCAATGGTAAGTATGCATTTTTGCAATAAATTTTACAATGAACAATTTTAGTATGCCATTGAATAATACATTTACGAGGCAAACGGCTTGTAGATTTATACAAGTTACACGGAATACTCGATAGATTTATTCGGATCTGTCTAACTCCATCTTACGTGAGAGCCATTTCAAAGGATTTTTTAAAATAATACACATTGACGTACGTGCCTTTAACGTGGAACAACGCGTTCGTTTGCACGTCATCGATGATACCTTCGAGATACGTATGCATTGTACGCGTATATTTAAGAACATTGCGTCAACCTACATACTTTCCGAGCTCTATATCCACCTCTTCTAAGCTAGCAGGACCAAATCGACAGAATCAAACCGGACCTATCAGAATATTTAGTACCCACTTTGTACTATTTTGTATCCCGTGCCAGTTCGAAGAAAATCGTGGCGCTGCTACCTTAGCATTAAACTAGAAAGACCACAAGAAAATAAAGAAAAAAAGAAAATTAAATACAGAAATTTGAAGGACTGAATTTGTACTACGTCGTACCATACAAATAAACTTAATATATTCATCTCTTCTGCTTCAAACAGCTCCTAATAGAACTGTCCTAATATTAGTCTCAAGAGTAAAGTACTCTTTCTCATCAGCAGAATTAATTGCTACTTGCAGACTCGAGGGTCTTTAGGAGACTTGGACAGCAGCTGATTCTATGAAGCTGTGGCTACACGATGTAGAATCAGAAGGTGACGAAGAAGACTACGAGACTGAAAGTCAAAGTAGTCAGTAAGAGCGAATAAAGAGTAAGTATTCGAAAGCGAATGCCATGCAGAATGGCCGAGAAGTAGTATCCGAAATAAGAATATCGATAAGCGGTGTTATCTTTTGTTTATGCGGCGGCGAGCGGAGCATAAAGAAAGTCGAGTCCGAACAGCGAGCGAGTTACGACGTGCAATGCGTCTGTCGATGCGATTATCAATCTCTGCTGTACAACACATTATAATATTAAATATATTATTCAAATCCTACATTTTTGTAATTTATGTAAATAAAAGTGGTCAGCCACTTCCCTCCCCTCCTCATACTACGTGTCAAAATACAAAATATATGTGAAAATATATCTATAATTTTAAATTAAAGTCCATTAATGCTTTGCACACAATTATTGATACAATTATTATCCTAATTACGTATTAAAAGTAAATCATTAAATAAAAAGCTGATAATATGTAAATAATTTAATTTAATACAAATTTCAAATAAAAAAATTTTAATAAACCGGAACCGAAATGACTGTAATTTGCGCAATATCGATACTTTTGTTAGCTAGAAAACCGAAACAGAGAAACCGAAACCTTTATTAAATATTTTAATGTACCGAAACCGGAACCGAACCGATATTTTACTGGCTGCATGGATTGGTGAAAAATTTAAACCAAGAGCACTAATTATAAACAAAAAGGTATATTTCCGAGCGTTTACTAACAATAGCTACACATAGTTGTCCAAAAAAGTTCGCGCACGAGAAGTTTAGGCGAATGTTACCGATTCAAAGCTACTGAATTTCGGCAGTTCTTATTTCACCTACAGTACTTTTTTCGGAAGTTATGAATGAAATATGTGAATGGCAACTACGTAAAATGGAATCACAGTAGTCTTTCCAATGTGTATTCCATATTACCAATTTTTAATTCTTTACCTAAAAAATTTAGACCACGTTTTTTCTAACAGTTTGATATCTCTAGGAAACTATATCTGCTTGTGCACTTAAACTGGAGCTAACGTATTACAAAAGGAATGTTAGACAGTATTTAAATATTAATTAAATATTACGTAAAAATGTTTAGAGAAATCTGTATTAGGTATTTCTTTTAAAATATATTTTTGATAAGTTTCAGCTGCAAGTTCCAAAAAAAATAACGAAAATGTCTTAAACAAGAAGAGGCACGAGAACTGCGCTTGTTTGTATATTTTTATGCGTTTAAGTTTAGGTAAAGGTAAAGGCAACCAAGCGGCCGGCCCCGACTCAAAGAATGCAAAGAATATATTAACCGCATTTTAATCGAAATCTTCGAGATTATATCTTGATCGCGAATATCTGAATTTAAATAGCATAATGTACACGAAACAACCAAAATTAAAAAATCAAACGGAGGGTAAGGGGGTTGATGACGAGAAATGAAGCGCATTTGACGCGCAATAGACGCAATAGCTAAAAATCTCGGATATTTTCGGCCGCGTTCGGCCAATGTCGGACGTAAAATTTATACAAAGCTACAAACGCGACGAATATTAACCGGCGTTATGTATATTAAACCGAGAGAGCTGTCCGCGATTATTAATCCCGACTTTATTCGACGCCGCAGCGACATAATAATAAAAAAAGCTGTAATAACAATTCAATTTAATAAAAATTTCATTAAGAAAATTTTAATAAATCAGAACCAAAAAAACTAATTATTTGTGACACGTGGAAAAAAAACTTATTTATTTTTACGCGCACGGTTCAGGAAAAAATACTTTTATTAGCTACAAAACCGAAATCGAAAACGAAACCTTTATAAATAAGTATTTTAATGGACCGAAACCGGAACCGAACCGATATTTTCGTTCGGTCTAGGTCCTAGAAATATATAAAGAGAAAGGGAGGGTGGGTGTTAATTTGTGAAGTCGCACAATGGCCAGGTGTTTCTTTTATGGGAATAGAGAATATGTAAAAATTTGGGTACGTTCCTTAAAAACGCCCTTTAAGGCCCCTTGGGGCAAATAAAGTACCGATTCTAAATATAAATCTAAATGTAAATAATTTAATTTAATACAAATTTCAAATAAAAAAATTTTTTTTAATCAATACCGAAAAGACTGTAATTTGCCCAATTCCGATACTTTTGTTAGCTAGAAAACCGAAACCTTTATTCAGTATTGAATGGCATCTATTCGTATATCATTGAGCATTACCCGTACTGTAGAACCGCGGATAAAAAAAGCTGGCAATGTTCTGTACGGAACACATTGAGTCAAAAATTCATTAAAATAAAGAAAAAAAAAGTTGGGGAAAGGTTTCTTCTGGAAAAGATACATTCAGACGATTTTTGAAAATGGAGGTGCCAACTTTACAGTGGCACACGCAGTATGCATATGTAAATAATTTAATTTAATAAAAATTTCAAGAAAATTTTAACAAAACGGAACCGGAAAAAAACTGTAAGTTGCGCATATATTATAATCTATTGCCTTGAAAAGGATATAGGCTCGGAAATGGATAGATTCTACTAGAGCCTAAAAAATATTTTTGTAATTTATATAAATAAAAGTGGTCAGCCACTTCCCTCCCCTCCTCATCACTCAGGACTATTAATTGTCAAAATACAAAACATATATGTGAAAAATAGATCTATAATTTTAAATTAAAGTCCATTAATGCTTTGCACATAATTATTGATACAATTATTATCCTAATTACGTATTAAAAGTAAATCATTAAATAAAAAACTAATAATATGTAAATAATTTAATTTAATACAAATTTCAAATAAAAAAATTTTAATAAACCGGAACCGAAAAAACTAATTTGCGCAATACCGATACTTTTGTTAGCTAGAAAACCGAAACAGAGAAACCGAAACCTTTATTAAATATTTTTATGTACCGAAACCGGAACCGAACCGATATTTTACTGGCTGCATGGATTGGTGAAAAATTTAAACCAAGAGCACTAAATATAAACAAAAAGGTATATTTCCGAGCGTTTACTAACAATAGCTACACATAGTTGTCCAAAAAAGTTCGCACGAGAAGTTTAGGCGAATGATTCAAAGCTACTGAATTTCGGCAGTTCTTATTTCACCTACAGTACTCTTATATTTATAAATTACACTGCGCTATTCGCTAGCCTCTTAATTAAGCCAAAAGTGAACGACTTAAGATTAGCAAAGCACAAAAATTGTTAGAATCATTTGTTTTCTACTGCATAAATATATACGGAAGAAATTCTTTGTATAACATTTATTGTTTAGTTTATCTCCCAAAAGATGTTTGAAAATTTGGATCTTTAAATCATTTTTTTTGTTTTCTTTTTGAAAACAACATGACATTTTCCCGTAAGTAAATAAATTAAATAAATATCATTAATAGATAGAAATAAATTAATTAAATTGAAAATTCTTTCTTAGAACAGTTATGAATGAAATATGTGAATAGCAACTACGTAAAATGGAATCACAGTAGTCTTTCCAATGTGTATTCCATATTACCAATTTTTATTCTTTACCTGAAAAATTTAGACCACGTTTTTTCTAACAGTTTGATATCTCTAGGAAACTATATCTGCTTGTGCACTTAAACTCGAGCTAACGTATTACAAAAAGAATGTTAGACAGTATTTAAATATTAATTAAGACTGTAAAATTTTACAACATGACATCATAGCAATGTCAACGGAGCGCGATTTATGCCAGCATCATTCAGGGCTGCGTTCGGATTCCCCACCCGAGTGCTAAAAATCCAATAGTATATGCACTGTTAAAAAAATCTGTATTAAAAATAATATAAAAGTGTACGAAATTTTTATGCAGGCACTGCATATAAAATTTCAAATACGAAGTTGAAAATTAAAGGAGTGGTATTTCGAAAATAAAAATATCGAGCAGTAATATAGTCGGACTCTTTCGGGTGAAGAATTACAAATCTTTAATAGATATGCTGCAGAGAACTCTATACCCCCATAATTGCAAAGAAGGTCGCACTCTGACAGCCGAAGACCTACAAATCCTCGAGAGATTTGCGGAAGGAAACAAAAAACTAATAGAAAATTATATACCTCTACACGAAAATTCCTCCATACAAAACTTGTTCACTAAAATAACTGAACCACCACATTATAAATGCCCCTATTGTAGCCAATGTTTTCCGTCTACTGTTCATATTCGGAGCTTAAGAGGTCACTTGGCAAACGTACGTGTGATAAAAGTATTTCATTTGTGTCAAAAATAGACCATCTGTATACACATACTAAGAATCGACGAATGCCAGAGTCTCGACATAATAAGAGAACGACTTCCGTGGCCAGTAATGAATTGCATCGGGGCTCGATGTCGAACGACCGTTTCACGTACACTGTCAGAATTCGAATCGATCGAAAATCTTGATTCATCTGTTGTCTGCCGCAAAAGCGATACGGAAATCTGGCAAGAGCATCGACTTGATGCCCTTGCGACGGAGATCTTGTCCACGAAGCAGACGACGATCGCGAACGCGACGCGATGATAGTGATCGGAGGCGAGCTCACCTGGTGAGCAGGAAGGTCACCCTCGAAGATAGCAGTTGACCGCTCTTGGCGACTCGGGAGCGGTTGAGCGGAGGGGCACGTGTTAAAGAACGTCTCGGGTTTAACAACTTATTGGGCGGCAATGCCGCGCATGAAACCACGCACACAGAATATTTGCCGTTTTACACGTAGCGGTCAGCCTCGCGGCCCGATGCTTACATCGAGCGTGCTATGTTCGATCCTTAACAACCATTAACATTGAATATATTATAGTTGAATAAAATATTTAAAATCCGATTAATGTGTTTAAACGTTCTTTACACGAAAGAATATTAAAAATATAATTGACAAACTTATGTTTCTCCAAATTATTTATAATAATAATTATATACATTTAATTTAAGTTTTACACATTTATAGATATATTAAATTTAATAGTTTTTAAACTTTAAATAATTAAATATTAACATTTTACGTAAAAATGTTTAGAGAAATCTGTATTAGGTATTTCTTTTAAAATATATTTTTGATAAGTTTCAGCTGCAAGTTCCAAAAAAAAAATAACGAAAATGTCTTAAACAAGAGGCACGAGAACTGCGCTTGTTTGTAGATTTTTATGCGTTTAAGTTTAGGTAAAGGTAAAGGCAACCAAACGGCCGGTCCCGACTCAAAGAATGCAAAGAATATATTAACCGCGTTTTAATCGAAATCGTCGAGATTATATCTTGATCGCGAATATCTGAATTTAAATAGCATAATGTACACGAAACAACCAAAATTAAAAAATCAAACGGAGGGTAAGGGGGTTGATGACGAGAAATGAAGCGCATTTGACGCGCAATGGACGCAATAGCTAAAAATCTCGGATATTTTCGGCCGCGTTCGGCCAATGTCGGACGTAAAATTTATACAAAGCTACAAACGCGACGAATATTAACCGGCGTTATGTATATTAAACCGAGAGAGCTGTCCGCGATTATTAATCCCGACTTTATTCGACGCCGCAGCGACATAATAATAAAAAAAGCTGTAATAATCGTAGCAATGGACCGGATAACTAATGTTGGGACAAATAGATATCCAGTTCGAATTCTACAAATCTAAAGACGGCGCCGACTATAAATTCACGATAGCCCCGAGGTAAGACCGGCAAGACCTTGATCTTTGTCGGACCGGTAGGTATGGTCGTTGTATTCTTTGCTTTGCTATCAATTCAAAAAATAAAAAAGAAAAAAAGAGACATATATATATATATATGTAACCGAAATTAAAAAATCAAACGATGAATAAATCAATAGGTAAATAAATCAATGTTGGAAAAAAATTAGTACAATCCGAATCGCGAACCGCGAACCACGAACCGAACCGCGAAATAAATCGCAAACATTATTTGATCTCACCCAATCTCACCTCAGATATCAAGTGATCATTATAAAAAAGTCACTCACCGACCGATGCGCAACGGACGGAGTTAGTCAGCCACGTTGCTCCGATGATTCTGTAACACAAAAATGAAAGATTCATATTAAATAGACGCTCAAAATAATCAATGTTTCAAAAAATAATTTTTAAACGTCACGTCTACGTCGTCTTTTAATTAGATTTACTAATATATAATTTACTTATTTCCTGAGAAAAACCTTTATGAGAATATAAACTTTTATAAAATTTTAGATAAACGTTCGGTTTCTCAAATTATTTCTTGCTTATCCGAGATAAATCGACGCGAATAAATAGAAAAAAATAATTAATTTTAAAAATGAGAACGAACACTTACCCCAAGGTTGCTCCGTCGGGGCCCGATGCCTTTGCCAGGCCTCCTCCTCCTCTCCACGATTCGCCAGGTCGGCCAGGTCCTTCTCCGTTGCAGCGTTAATCCGTACTCCGTTGGCCGGTTGGCGCACTCCGCACTCACTCACGAACGTTCACGAAAATCGATGATAAGATCGCGTAGCTTATGATCGCGCGATATTTTCGACACTTTGCACGACACTCCCGGCATTAATCTCGCGACGTACTTAATTACACGGCAACGGAAAAATTACGGCGGAGAAGCTACGAACGAAACTATACGATCTGCTCGACGCCGTGCCGCGGGCGCGATGTCCCGCAGGGAGACGACAATATGACGGAGAGAATTTCGTAAATCGCACGGTTAACTTGACTCGCGGACTCGCCAACAGCAACCGCGACTCGCGACTTTCACGAAAATCGACGATAAGATCGCGTCGCTTATGATCGCGCGATATTTTCGACACTTTGCACGACACTCCCGGCATTAATCTCGCGGCGCGTACTTGGTTACACGGCAACGGAAAAATTACGGCGGAGCAGCTACGAACGAAACTATGCGATCTGCTCGACGCCGTGCCGCGATGTCCCGCAGGGAGACGACAATATGGCGGAGAGAATTTCGTAAATCGCACTGTTAACTTCACTCGCGGACTCGCCAACAGCAACCATGGCGTCGCGTCACTACTCACTCGCGACTTTCTCGAAAAGCGACGATAAGATCGCGTCGCTTATGATCGCGCGATATTTTCGACACTTTGCACGACACTCCCGGCATTAATCTCGCGGCGAGTACTTGATTACACGGCGACGGAAAAATTACGGCAAAGAAGCTGTACGATCCGCTCGACGCCGCGCTCGTCAGCCCGTGCCGCGATCCGCGATGTCCCGCAGGTAGACGAACATGGCGGAATTTCGTAAATCGCACGGCCAACTTGACTCGCCAAAAGCAACCGTGGCGTCGCGTCCACTCACTCACGACATTCATGAAAATCGACCGATATCGTCGCTTATGATCGCGCGATCTCCGCGATATTTTCCAACACTTCGCACGACACTCCCGGCATTAATCTCGCGACGCGGCACGTACCTACTTAGTTACACGGCAACGGAAAAATTACGACTGATTATGACGAAGAAGCCGCGCTCTGCACTGATGCATGGAGGCTGGAGCGCGGGAGTCGCGGGACGCGGGCGCCGCGCCGCGGCTAACGGCTTCTCGTCACACTATTTGGTAGGGACGAAGTGGGGGCTACAGGTAACTAGGCACGGTGCGCGCTCGGTATGCGTGACGTCAGCACGCCTCGATACCACTCCTCTACCCCCACTACTCGTGTTTACCGCGGCGCGCACGACCGCGCTTTGACGCGCGACGCGCGGTTGGGAAAAGCGAAATCAACCGTCCAAGTCCAAAACAACGTAATAGAAAGTCACTATTATCGAATGCGACATATACCTCGGCATCCGTATCTAATTCCGCGAAGCACATGTATTAATAAACATTCGACATATATGATATTAGGGCGCGTCGCGCTGGACGCTGGACGGACCAATGAACATCTTATGTAAATCAATATGGCGACTTTATGCTGGATGCTCATTGGTCTTATGCTAAGCTATGCATTTATGTGTGTGATTGCCTTGATTTCGGGTTCTTTATCCGTTCCGAAAACGACGGAAATTCTATTCTGAAGCTGCGCGACACAACGAGAAAAGTGAGACCGCGTATCCGAATTAATGTATAATCGAATGCGATTTATACCTCGGATGTCGCGGCGGAACGTAACCGATGGTCCAATGAGAAAAATTCGTTATCGAAAAAGAAATTCTCTCATTGGGCCATCCGACATAGGCGACATACGACTGATTGTATTAGAACCGGCCTTCACACTTTTCTGTAATCTGAATAATCGGTCCTAGCGATTCGTACTTATATTACTCTGCGATGTGCGATCCGCGAGCAACGACATCAGAAATCAGAACGGGCCGCGGGCGCCGTGGTAACATGAGCAGTGGAGATAGAGAGGGGTAGGCTTTATGCGATACGCATACCCGGCACCCGGCATACCGAACTAACCGACCGCGCACTGGCGCGCACCGCACCGTGTGGTCCGTGTGTATTCACCGTATTCACCTTACCCCCACTCTATCCCCACTACTCATGTTTACCGCGGCGCCCGTGACCTGTTCTGACGTCAGACAGTCAGACGTGTCGTTACTCGTTACTCCCGCGCCCCTCGCATACGGATACCGATTACATTTTTTCGGATAATCAGTTTCGCTTTTCTCAACCGTCAACTTGACTCGCGTCTCGCGTTGTGTCGCGCAGCTTCAGAATAAAGTTTTCATCGTTTTCGGAACGGATAAAGGCCGCGTAATCGCGTTCAATTCTCGCGACGTAATTCTTCCGTCGCCGCGTCGCGAGATTAATACCGGGAGTGCCGTGCCTTTAGTATCGCCGGTCGTGCGATCGCCGATCATAAGAGACGATATCGTCGATTTTCGCTCGTGAGTGAGTGCGACAATGGACCAACGGAGGAGGATCGATAAGAGGAGAACGGGGCCTGGGGGAGGCATCGGGCGACGGCGCGCGGCGGAGCAACCGTGGGGTGAGTAGTATTGTTGTGCATTCATTATTTCGCTGTCCTGCCAGTCCTCTGTGACGGATGGCAGATTCCGCCACGTTCTCAAGCGCGACTTCGTCCATTACAATCATACTCATTACTCGTACGATACCGCAATTAACTCCGGCGCAATTTCGGATCGGAGTTCGATCCAGCTCCGGCATATGCAATAAGAGACATCGCGTCTCTCTTATTCGCACGGTCGTATAATATTACTTGCACTCATAATGCGGAAATATGAAATCGCTGGCGCGATAATTATTTACTTCAAGTATTGATTATTATTTTAGACACGGCTTTAATGTAAAAATATTTATCTATGTTACAGATCGACGCAGGGGATCAACAACTTACAACTCCGCTGTTATTGCGCATCGGCCGGTGAGTTATTTTTTTAGCAGAAGGAATGAATATATTAAGTTTATTTGTATGGTACAAATGAGTAAAAATTCAGTCCTTCAAATTTCTGTATTTAATTTTTTTTTTCTTGTGGTCTTTCTAGCTTAATGCTAAGGTAGCACCGCCACGATTTTCTCCGAAATGGCACGGGATAAAAAATTGTTATTAGTGGTACAACGTAGTACAAAATGAGTAATAAATATTCTGATAGGTCCGGTTTGATTCTGCCGATTTGGTCCTGCTAGCTTAGAAGAGGTTCTATATCCTGCAGGCGTATGATCGAGCACACAAAAGAATAGGCCGTTGTAATTTTCTAATATTTCGCTCATCAAGTCTTACAATTAGATTAGAAATAAAATTTTATTTTATTTATTGTTAGGCGTTATCGAAGAAATAATTTCGGGCGTTTCTGAGACAGCCTTTATGAAACGGCGTGTACACGCCGTATGTATAAATTTAAAAATTCTTTCCTCGAGTTCAATGTAGATTTCGATTTTCAATTTGTCCTGACAAAACGATCTTTCTTATACGTTAAGTATGTAAGGTATATATATGCCATGTATAAGTAAATCGTACAAGAGGGAATAAGGGGTGGAATGTGAGGGGTGGCGGTGGAATCGAATAAGAAACACTCATACACACGTGCTTTTAAGCGGCTTTATTGATTCTGGATCTAATGAAATGCGAGGGCAGAGTTATTCGAACGAATGAGTTAAGGGGATAAAGAGAACGAACCGCGGAGAAACAAATCCGCGGTTGAAAAAATCTTTTGGAAAAGACTTCGTGGGTGTTGATCGGTCAATTTGTGGATCCATGTGTGTGTCCATGGAACGTGGTCCTTAATCTCCGATGCCTGGTCCTCCTGGTGGATATTTAGACGATTAGGCCACGTAGGCTGCATAACTCTTATACGCGTACGGTAAGGCCGGGATTGCTGAATACGCGCTGTAAGTCGGTAGGCTGTACGCGCTGTAAGCTAACGGCGCGGAAACGATGGGAGCACTGTAGGATGTCACAAGCGGGGCGCCGATGATCGCGCCGGGTGCTGGTGCTGGTGCTGGTGCGGGTGCGGGTGCGGGCTCTGGGGCGGGCGCAGCCGCGGCAAATGCCAAAACGGCAAACAAGCACAACTGTAACAATGAGTCAATGAGTCATATTTATTTAACGTAGTAATATTATACTGTTATCATTATATTGTTGCAGATGATAGTATATACGATAATGCAAATGATAATTTATATCTAATATTATAGTCGTATAGTGATAGAGCCAAATTCTGTGTGTTACGCGACACGGTATATAACAATTCGATATCGTTTTACAGCGGAAATGACTGCAATCTAACGATGAGATGGCGAGAGATACACCTTACCCTTCTTATCCAACTTTTAATATACATTTTATTTCAGAATTGTTTTAAATTTATTAACTTGGGAATAAATTAGGTGTTTCATCGGGCATTTATGACTGATAACTGACATGCTTTAGAATGGCGCATCTCTCAACGATACGTAGAGTCCTTTCGCGCGATGCGTCTCTCTCTCTCTCTCTCTCTCTCTCTCTCTCTCTGACAATGAGCGACGGAAATGAATCTGCAATAGTTTTGCGAAACTGGCGAGTGTATGCAGAATTACCCGTAAAGAGACTCGCGTACGCTTTTTGATCCAGCGATGGATCGAAAAGGACATGACGAATGACGAGACACGAACGCGGAAATATTATACGAGTCGATATTATATACAGTACGCGCGGAACTAAATTATACGTATATAATATATACGTGATATACATGCGAGAAAAATAGACGTCACCGAGCTTGATCTCCTCGATAGAGAAATAGACACGGTGAAAAATATAAAAGGATAAATCTCAATTAACTTACCAGTTTGAACATCTTGGAGCTCGTATATGTCTGGCTAGCAGTCAGTACGATAATACTCCAAAATACGACGTCCGACCTCTTATATAGGAGCAAGAAATCCCTCATTCCCTCGACCGTGAATCTCCTTACCTCTACTTCTACTTCTACCTCCCTTCTCAGTTCTCCGGCTCCGGCTCCGACTCCGGTTCCGGCTCCAGCTCCAGCTCCGACCTCTCTTTTGCGCTTTCTTAGCGCACCTTCGAAGAAGGCGTCGCCTTGTCTCAAGCGGAAAACGAACGTGCGCTAAGCCGCGCGATTTCCTCTTTTTCCATTTCTTTCTTTAGTAGTTGGCGGTTGCTGCCAACCAATGGAGCTTTGTTGCGCGATCGTACATTAATATGGGGTAGAGGCGGGCGTGATGATTCTTCAAGGTCACCCATGACGGCCCATGACGGCCAGGCGTGGTCAGACTACTCTCCTTTTTTGCCTCTGGGATTGGATATGCCAATAGGAGTATATGTACTGTGTAGTGTGTACATATATTTATGTACTCCACAAGAGCTTCTCGACAAATAAAATAAACCTGTTATGTATATATCGCAAAATGCTATCTAACTCATCTATAATATCATCTATAGGTGATATAATTATCGGGTAATATCAATTTTGCGAATAAATTTTTAATTTTATAATATTGCATTCTCTTTCTCTCTCTCTCTCTCTCTCTCTCTCTCTCTCTCTCTCTCTCTCTCTCTATTAGAATTACGGATTAGTAATTTACTTGTAATGAAAGTTTAATAAATGTTTATATAATAATCTACTAATAAAGATTTGTTTTGATTGTTTATGTAAAGCAGTTTTAAAGACTCTATTGTGACAAATATCAACGTCTTATAAGTTAGCGGAACAAAGTGAGCAGAATCGATTTTAATTAATATATTTATTTGTTGCTCATTTGTTGCTAAAAAGTTGCCAAAGAAAAAAATTTGTTGCTGTGTAAGTTTTCTTAAAAAACGATGTTCCGCTAGAAGAAGATTAAGTTAGCGTGACAATATACATATAATAACAAAATTACACATAACAATAACGTAAGAATTTGTTGCTAATTTGTTGCTAATTTGTTGCTCGCAAAATAAGTGTAAATAACAGCGAAAAACCTCAGCGTGCGGACAGTTATAAGAGTAAAGTATCAGAAAAAAATTTGTTGCTTGTTTAAATTTGGTACTGGCGTATTGTCAGAATTTGTTGCTCTCGAAATATCCGAGTTCCGAATTTGTTGCTTGCAAAATAAGTATAAACAATTGCGGAAAACCTCAGCGTGCAGCTAGTTACAAGAGTAAAGTATTACAAAAAATTTTGTTGCTCGTTTAAATTTGGTACTGGCGTATTGTCTGAATTTGTTGCTCTTGAAATATCCGAGTTCCGAATTTGTTGCTTGCAAAATAAATATAAACAATAGCGGAAAACCTCAGCGTGCAGCTAGTTACAAGAGTAATGTATTAAAAAAAAATTTGTTGCTCGTTTAAATTTGGTACTGGCGTATTGTCTGCATTTGTTGCTCTCGAAATATCCAAGTTCCGAATTTGTTGCTTGCAAAATAAATATAAACAATAGCGGAAAACCTCAGCGTGTAGCTAGTTACAAGAGTAAAGTATTACAAAAAATTTTGTTGTTTGTTTAAATTTGGTACTGGTGTATTGTCTGCATTTGTTGCTCTCAAAATCTCCGAGTTTCGAATTTGTTGCTTGCAAAATAAGTACAAACAATAGCGAAAAACCTCAGCGTGCGGACAGTTATAAGAGTAAAGTATCAGAAAGAAATTTGTTGCTCATTTAAATTTGGTACTGGCGTATTGTCTCAATTTGTTGTTCTCGAAATATTCAAGTTCCGAATGTGTTGCTTGCAAAATAAGTACAAACAATAGCAAAAAACCTCAGCGTGCGGACAGTTATAAGAGCAAAGCAGTAAAGTATCAGAAAAAAATTTGTTGCTTGTTTAAATTTGGTACTGGTGTATTGTCTGAATTTGTTGCTCTCGAAATATCCGAGTTCCGAATTTGTTGCTTGCAAAATAAGTACAAACAATAGCGAAAAATCTCAGTACCAAATTTAAACGAGCAACCAATTTTTTTTTTATACTTTACTCTTGTAACTAGCTGCACGCTGAGGTTTTCCGCTATTGTTATACTTATTTTGCAAGCAACAAATTTGGAACTTGGATATTTCAAGAGCAACAAATGCAGACAATACGCCAGTACCAAATTTGAACGAGCAACAAATTTCTTTCTAATACTTTACTCTTGTAACTAGCTGCACGCTTAGGTTTTTCGCTATTGTTCATATTTATTTTGCAAGCAACAAATTTGGAACTCGGATATTTCAAGAGCAACAAATGCAGACAATACGCCAGTACCAAATTTGAACGAGCAACATTTCTTTCTAATACTTTACTCTTGTAACTAGCTGCACGCTTAGGTTTTCCGCTATTGTTTATATTTATTTTGCAAGCGACAAATTCGGAACTCGGATATTTCGAGAGCAACAAATTCAGACAATACGCACCAAATTTAAACAAGCAACAAATTTTTTTCTGATACTTTACTCTTATAACTGTCCGCACGCTGAGGTTTTTCGCTGTTATTTACACTTATTTTGCGAGCAACAAATTAGCAACAAATTCTTACGTTATTGTTATGTGTAATTTTGTTATTATATGTATATTGTCACGCTAACTTAATCTTCTTCTAGCGGAACATCGTTTTTTAAGAAAACTTACAGAGCAACAAATTTTTTTCTTTGGCAACTTTTTAGCAACAAATGAGCAACAAATAAATATATTAATTAGAATCGATTCTGCTCACTTTGTTTCGCTAACTTATAAGACATCAAATATCACGTACAGAAGTTTTGAATCTTACAATTGGAAATCATCACGTAATGCCTTGTTTTGATGTATGCCTAATTCTACTTATTTATTTCAATAAATGTTTCTTAAACATTTGTTTAATAACTCGTTCGAAAAAATTGCAAATAACGGATTATCGCAGACGATCGATGATTAATTATTATTATCATTAGCATTGACGGATCATGATTTATATCTAACAAACTTGTCAAGATATCGATACTTTATTTCTCAAGTAACGCTGATATTAATTAACTGCATTTAGCTTTTATCATGATGCGTTAAATTAATTAGTGTATTTATACACTCACGCCTACATGTCGATTTGATCAGTTTAGAAAAGCAGCCTTACTTGCTTTGAACTTTCGGCAACATTCCCCGCAATTATAGGTAAATGTTCCCCGAACATTTACCTATGTAAACTTGAAATTTATTGAGAGTCAATCACGTCTCTACGTCTCCGCGCGTCTCTCCCTTTCTTTCCCTCTCCCCTCTCTCGTCTGATGCAGGACCGCAGGACGCAACACATTTTAGGGATTAGGGTAAGTAAAACATCCTTGTCGAGATTTCAGAGGTGAAATAAAGATGTTTCTTTTTCCGTCAACGATCACGTCAACTCATGTGTGACGTCGATTGCCAGTTTGATAATGACACACAATTTCTAAAATAAAATAATACAATAGGAAGGCAAAATAATGGTATAGTTTCCGCTTTATATTAGTTTATCCACACCGTGGATAACCGTGGAATGGCAGGATCGAAGAATAAATAACAAGCGCAAGTACATAAATTAATCTGTGAGATGTTACAGTTGGTGAAGAGGTGTTACACCTCTTCACCAACTGTAACATCTCACAGATTAATTTATGTACTTGCGCTCTGTTATTTATTCTTCGATCCTGCCATTCCTGCCGCGACCAGTGCGCTGTCAATCATGGCACCAGTGCGTTGTCAATGCGTGAAATGCAAGATTACATTACAAGTAAAGGCGCGTTGTCCAATTGACAGATGTACTTTGCATCCTTGCATAATGACAAATAAGAATGGAACTGCCGCATTTCTCGCGAGTCGAGAGTCGAGGGAAAAAGAATCGAAATGACTGTTTACCCTCATTGTTAGTCTTTTAATGTCACGAGTAGGTGTCGATTTACTTTCGACTAAAGAAGTTTTATCGGCCCGTTTTATGTTCGCATGGGGCTGCCTAGCAAAACGAGCAAAACGAGATTTTTGTTTCCACGTTTCGATTTCCTCTAGCGAGAGTTAAACTGCTTCCTTTCATTACGTCAAAGGCGACGTTTAACGCACGTAGAGATGCATACAGAAAAAAACATATCTGATGTTTCGCGCGTTTCTTTTTCGTTTTCGTCTATATTTTCGTTCACCTTTTCGTTTTCCATGATGAATATCCGAGAAGTAAGCCAAAGAAAGCAAAAAGCGAACTCGTACGTGCATCCAAATTAACACAAAGTATTAAGAAAG
The DNA here is from genome assembly GCF_030848805.1 of Temnothorax longispinosus. Taxonomy (NCBI): domain Eukaryota; kingdom Metazoa; phylum Arthropoda; class Insecta; order Hymenoptera; family Formicidae; genus Temnothorax; species Temnothorax longispinosus. Next base: position 16,227,260 of record NC_092363.1, on the reverse strand, counting down.
TAAATATAACGCGTATAAAGTAATTTATTATAAAAAATTAATATTTTTACAATGCTGTCATTAGCACTATCATATGTCGGATTAATTTGTACATAAAGCAACCAATTGCCATTAAAGGTTTCAAATCAAAGAGATGAGGATCAATTAAAAGCGACAACTATTAGGTGGAAAAGATCGTATTTATTTCTTCATATTGTTGACATGTTATTTTTAATTGGGATTTAATCAGGCTAACCGAAGGCAGCGCGCTGTTTAACATATTGTTATTGATGGTATCGAGAGAGAGAGAGAGAGAGAGAGAGAGAGATCGGTCCATATAATTTCGAGCGGACAAGCGTAGCACCGATTAAGGCGGTGTGGCGCGGCGTGCGGCGTTCCGCACGCGGACAGACCGACAGAGGACTCGACGAACTTGAACTTGAAAAAAAATATGCGGGCGTCACCTTGAAGTTCTCTCCGTTGGTTGATGAGATCCGGTTAACTAAGCGAGAAGAAGGGAGACTAAGTACCAAAACAGGACTGACCGTATTGAGAAAATTATACTAGCAGAGGCCACGCGACGATCTCGGGCGAACGAGTTTCGCTCTCCCTCTCTCTCTCTCTCTCTCATTTGCTTTTATTTCCTTGATTACCTGCTTGACATAAACCGCCTAGGGCACTCTTTTCTGTTAAGCGAATTAAACTCGTATCACGTATATTATTCGAGTGCTCGCTTTCCTTCATTTTAAGCGAAGGAAGATTTCTAGAGAGATATATACATATAAGATACGCGTTCGCCGTTCACGTTTGTATGTGTTTACACCAAAAACGTCTGACGTGCTTGTATAAATATTATTATATAATAATATTTAAATATATGATAAAAGCTAATGATAATGTTATTAAAATATATCACAATGACTGAATTAAAAATAAAGTTTATTCTTACGATTAAATAAGAAAGCTTTATCTGACCGTAGCGAGTAGCGAGAAGAGAGGAAATCTTTTCAGAAATATGTAAATCGTAAATCAACAAAGTAGATGCAGATTATGAGGATAAGAATACCATAAAAGTTGAGATGGAAAAATTGGATTTATTGAAACCAGGATATATTACAAAAGCTTGACATCACTTGAGATTAAGTTCGAATCCAATTGCAGAATCGAGTCGAAATAGAGTCGAGTTCGGTTTTCAATGAATTATACAAATTACAATTTACAATTACAGTAGGACAGGTGCGGAATAGGCAGCGTACGCAGCAGGTGCAATGGCATGAGTGCCGTAAGCTGCCAGGGGCGTCGCAGCGTAGTGAGCGTAGGCGATCGGACTGATCGGAGCCGCGGCGAGCGGAGCCGCGGCGAGCGTGTTGTAATTCCTGGCGACCACTTGGCTGCTACTGGCCGTCACGATCGGAGCTGGCAGTGCTGACAGAGCTGGCACTGCCGCGATTGCCGCCGGTGCCGCCAAAACTGCTCCCGGCGTAGGTGCGGGTGCAGCGCAAACGATAGTCAAAAGAACGGAGAGAATACACTAGAAAATGTAACAATCACAAATCGAATCATTATCAATTATTCAATCGAACGTTTATTAGCGAATATCAAATATCACGACGCGATATGGTTCATAGAAAAAAGAAGAAAGAGAGAAACGCATTAATATATGTTTACACGCGTTTATCAGTAGCACACGTACAAAGAAATGGTGAATAAAAACAGTACTTAGGTAAGAAGCAGAAAACAGTCGCGCTTCTCTAACAGATTTTATGTGCGCGCCTTACCTTTTGTAAAGAATGTGAAACGATGATAAATGATAATTGATCACGATTAAGAATGAATAATATTCTTATTAAAAACTATATTATACTGAACGGAGGAATGAAATAATTTTAAAGGCGCTTAGCGCGTAGAAGCGTTTAGTTCCTTGGTAGAAACTTACCAGCTTGAACATGTTGAACGGTTTAGTATCGAGAGTGCTATACTCGAAGCGAGGAAAGAAAGGGTTCTGCTTTTCGAGTGAAAAAGCAAAAGCCTTTATAGCGCTTTGTTCGACCCCCATCTGGCACTTCGTCAAGGCCGTCGGTACCTCCACCTCCTGGTTAACGAGCACCGCGTCTCAACCGCGCCTCTTTCTCTCATTCTCTCTTGGCACGACTCTCTCTCGACGAGCACGACGAGCATCGTCAAGTGGCTTTCCTTTCGATGCCGCGCGCCGATGTTTTCGTCACAACAATTCAACTGCAGATTCGCAACAATTCAACGACCTTGGATTAATAGCCAGCGAAACAGTGACGAGTGTGATAATCTGATAATTGCAATGTGATATCCACTAGCATTGTCCGCAAATGCCTTAATTTCTAAAAAAAAAACACGCAATGTCATTCATTCGTTATCTCTTTCTTACCTTCCTTCCTTTCTTCCTTTTACGGGCCTCATGCATCTCGCGATTCGCGACTCGCGATAGTCGCGATAGCTTTACATCTGTCATTTTTCTCTTGAGCGTTCCATCTTTCCCTACTTGTACCCGCCCAAAGACGCGCGAGTTGAAGTTGAAACTATATTCGGTCTCTCGATCATACCCGGGAATTGAGAAACGCGGCGCTCCAAGGCCTCCAAGGATTCAGAGTTGACCATCTAACGTCTAACGCGAGGTCTTGCGCGCCGAGGGCAAGATCGCAAGATTCAAGCGAATCGACGCGGCGCGACGGAACGGAATAACATGTACGAATCCAAGGATCTATGGGACTTGTACGCTCGACGACTGCTAATTTCATCTAACGTATTATACGAATAGAGCTATTCGCTAATCGTTAGCCATCAGCCGTAAGCCGATCTGGACGCTGGACGCGTTCCACGTAATCATTTTCCCTGTCGCGCAACCTTGCCATACATTGTATTCGACCACGTACCTAGGCAGCAGGGAGGATTACGTAACGCGACCCGCGCCATTCTCGTTTACATAATTCCGATTGAGTAGATATCTCGGATACAGAGACAAGCGACCTGTGGGATTCAGCCTATCGTTCTATCAAGGCTGTCGCGTATACATGGTTTCGGATTTGGATAGAAAAGACGAACCTAGAGCTCTTTTTGTCTTTTCGCCACCTCACTTGAAGCTATATTATCAAATTCATTTTTTATCTTGAGAAATTTGCCGGTACGTTACATCTCCTATATTACAATATTATCGCCATATCGTCCTATACATAATGATTATGTTTGTTCCCTTCCCTCCCCCTTTCTATAACTTATATTTTTTTACTTACATCCAATCTAATATTGTACTCGTACATCTTGGAGAAAATAAGCATTTTATTTCATTATTCTTAGTTAAACTTAAATACGTTTAAATCTAATAAATTAGTTAGTTCGATTAGGGGGTTTCGGGGGCCGGGGGTGAGTTAATTATAATCCCGAAATATTCCCGATTCGGATCACGCCCAAAGCCCAAAATCGTCATTGCAATACTGGTCGCGATTTTAGCGTGACATTCTGGGTCGCACACCGATAATCTAGAATTCTAGATACCTGACGATTTACGTAACGTAACGCTTCTTCGGCAAGTGGATCACGTACCCGAGGAAAGTGCGTCAGAATTAAGACATGACCGCGAGGCGGTCGACATCGGACACCGAAACGAAAGTGATTGTTATCGAACGATCGAATGTCGAAGAAATATCGTTAGATAGGAGGAATCGCCTCGCCTCGCCTAGCGTTGGATTCTCCGGATTCTCGAGTACCCAGGACCAGGACCAGGTTCTCGCGTTCTTGCGCAAGATGCAACCTGCGACGATCAACCTGCACGAACGGGACAAGAAAGAGATGCGTGCATCGAAAGCCTTCAGCCTGATTACTTGAGCGAACGGCGGCGGCGGCGGCGGCGACGGCGGCTGCACGAGTTGGAAACTCGAATCTCGCCGAACCACATCGCAATCTCGCAACCTTGGAAGATACCTATATCCTGCTTCTGATCGCGCGTCACGACGACGATGGACGATGACACGGCAAAAACAAATCCCGGCGATCGTTTGCATAAAGTAAAATAAAGCATCCGTTCGAGGGCACGAAGGCTCGATCGTTGATCCCGGGCTTTCGTTCTATCCTTTTGATATCTCTTCACAAAGAAGCGTGCCGATCGGAAAAGAGATCCGGTCAAGAACGTATATACATATACGTATTATATGTATAACTAACTCTTTAAAAGAATGAAATATTGTATATACATAATACCTCTCTTATATTCTCTCTTGAAATCTTACAATTAAATCACGGAATCACACATTGCGCGCGCACGCGGGTGTATAATGATTCTTCATATAGGAAATAAAATAGAAATGCGACAAACATTAACAAATGTTACATCTCTTGTTCCCTTCTCTGAAGGGAACAAAAATAGGAGACAATTAGATATAATATTAGGTCAAGAAAATAATAATTGAGCATAAATAATTTTTTCCACAATTTTAAAAGCAAAAGAATTGTAAAGAAGATATATTACATTACTCCGAGATTGCACTTTTGCATTTCCGTTCAATATATACTTACTTAGTTAATAAATTAGTAAATTATACTATAAAATAAAACACGATAGAATTCTGCAAATTCTGCAAATTTTTTGAAAGTGAGATTTAGATTACGCATTCAGGTTTTGCGCAAGGAAAGCGATCAATGACGGTAACACAATTACGACAGATGGATATCGACTTGCATTATCGACTCATACATGTACGTGATGTCGACTCATCCATCCATTTGTGAGCAGAATAATTAATTATCGATTTTACGTGTTTGAGTTTATGTATGTGTATACAAATATCATTATTATTATCCTCATTATTAAAGAGCGTGTCATATATGTATCTCACAATTAGACAAGATACGTATCAGGGAGGACTTGAGTGATAATGAAAATGCGGCACGATCACGGACTCACGGAGACCGGTCATAGTAAATTATTCCGGATGTGCCCCCGCATGTGAGTTGTACAACAAATCGTGCTCACGGTGGGAGAATCTTTGTTCTCGTAAGGGAAGGCACGATGTGTATATAAAAGAGACCCAAGTAATCGAGAATAGGCATCGCAGTTTTCGCAGCGAGACAATCACTTACGCACCGCAGTTAAAATGATGACCAAAATCTTTGTAAGTTATTTTGTTACTCAATATAATTTGATATATAGTATGTTTTCGCGCTATAAACATAATTAATTGTAAGTAATATCTTTTTTGTGTTGCCCTATTAAATAATACTCAATAACATCAATAAATAAAAAAGAAATTAATCTTTCGATGTAATAAACACATGAGTGTTCTTGATAAACTTGTTAATGAATATTTATATTTGTCTTTTACTAATATTGAATATATAAGAAAATATCTCCATATATATTTAAATATACATGTTCTGATTAAACATGTGTATGCGTGTGTGTGTGTGTATACATATACATACATACATACCTCTATATATATATATATATATATATATATATATATATATATATATATATATACACGTACACGCATTTCCATTTAAATTTAAAGGTATACATATAAAATCTTCCAGATACATAATTTGTTTTTACATAAAGTAAAAGTAACTTTGAAAGTTTCTCCGCAATTAATTACTTGTATACCTATACCCGTATTTAATATGACGTTAATGAAATAATAGAGGAGGTTTCTAGTTTCTATATGTATAATATAATATATAATCCATATGTTGAAGGTTCTTGTTGGCGCTCTCGTGGTCGTTTGCTCGGTCTGCTCCGCCGGAGTGGTTCCAGCGATTCCGGCGATTCCAGCGGCGGTGCCCGCGGCTCTGACAGTCGGAACCTACGCCACGAGTTACAACGCACACGCCATCAATCATGCCATAGCCGCCCCATACGTAGCGGCTGCACCATTGACTTATTCCGCTTATCCCGCTTATTCCGCTTATTCCGCTCTCCCGGCGACCGCGTATTCCGCCCCTATCATCGCAGGAAGACGCTGAACGGCTCAAGGCTGAAGGCTGAAGGCTGAATGACCAGAATGACTTATATTTACGCTGAATCGGCTGGGCTCAATTACTGTAATGCTGAATCCTGAATCTCGAAAAGAAGCTGGAAACCGAACCAAATTGACCTCTGTCCGATGAATCTGCTAAGCTCTAAGCTATAATTTAATTGAAGAAACTGATGCGTTATCGACATACAATATCTCCTCTACTTTCGCTCCCATACAGTCCACACTTGTTTATTCTTTATATTGTAAATTGTAAATATAATATTTCATCATGATTTTTTATTTGTCTATTTTCTCTCCTCTACTCTATACTTACATATCCTAATTCCGCAGTAGTTTTTGATCAAGTATCGTAAAACGATTAAGAATTCTTTTTTCCAAAATATATACTTGTTATTTACGCACACATGCGCACTTACATTTATTATATTTTTTATTTATCGTAGCATAAAACGATTTGTTTTATACAGAGAATCATTTCAGTCGGGGACGAGATTGTCGAGAAAAGAAATTGCATCAATGCATCTTTTATTCCTGTAAAATTAATCCCCGTCCCTCCCCCCTCTTCATTAGTAAAAAGGATAATTTTGATTAAAAGAAAATACATCTCTCTGCTTAATCATTGCCATGTTCTATATATATTAATATAACTTACAATATTAATGTCGATAAACCTGATACAAATATAGTCTGTGCCACATTTTGTACTCGTAAACATTTCTTTTGAATTTTTCTTTTTGTCATGTACACGCAAATATATATATATATGTATATATATATTTATATCTTAATAGATGTATCTCGTTTGTTGTCCTTACTTATTATGCACAATGTACAAACTACGATGGAAAAAAGAAATAAAAACACAGCGCGAATAAATTTATATTTAAATAAAAATCGACGTGATGAAAGCGAAGATAAGATGGTAACTATCTTTAATGGCAGAAATACTTAGTGGAAAAAAACTACATAAAAGAGATTAACAAAATATCCTTAGAATAATCGTAAAACTTTCCGCGCATGTGTATGAGTGAAGCGTAGTTAAATAATCAACCAAGTATGGCAAAAGTGACAGAGACAACGTTGTCCCCATCTTTAATCGCTACGTTCTGCTAAAAGTTGTGTGTATATACAATATAATATATAACAATGAGCGCCTTTCGATTTGGCACAAGAGTTACAATATTTTTAGATCTTTGGTTTCGATAAATGGCTAGAGAGAGTAAATCCAGAAACCTGGAAGCGACACGAAAATTAACGTACTTACATGCGAGCCGATAAATTGCGTTCATGCGCATATTTGCGTGAAACACGTCGATATGTATGCGTGTGCGTGTACACGTACGCTCACGCGCACCCCCCTTTTTTGGAGAGAAAGAAACAGTTGCTCGCGCATGCATGTTTTTTAACCGTAAATAATGTCTAATGTTTAATGAAACGTAATACATATTATTGAGTCAAGCTTTATAAAATAAAGCTTGCAACGTAGAGCTTTATTTCGATAATGGAATACGTTGATATCACTAATCTTCCTCGCGAGATTGATCGGCGAGAAAACGTAAGATTCTTTTAAACAAAATTCGTACAAATTCTCTTGAGAGAATTTGCATTCGCAATAAAATACATGTATTTGGACAAACTATTCGCGCGATCGCTGAAATATTTGTAACTTATACCTACTTAGAATCGCCTTTGCTAATTCATAGTATAATGACTAGAATAAAAACAAACGTTACAATCTGTTATCACCATGCAGAGATATACTTATAGCTACCGCATTAGGCATCTTGACAATTTCACAAATACATATTAGAGCATCCCAGGTAGCATACAGAGCACGCATATACTTTACAAACCATTTGTAGAAACGATACATAGAGACAATTTTGAGACAATTTTATCGTTAAACGCGATTAAAAGAATTTACGCGTTTAAATACAATAGAATTTTCGCGATTTGTTAAAATATTGCCAACAGTCAACTTTCTAATTTAATTTAACTTCCAAGTTTTTAACGCATAATTTTTGCAAGAATTATGCTGCTCTGGAATGCTGCTGTCATCACCAAAGCCATACGTTAAATGGAGTATTTCTCGGTGGAGTATAGGTCCGAAATAGAAGAATATATGTAAGCTAAGAGGTAAGTAACAACTTCTTAAAAATCTTAATTATCACGGACGTGGCACTGGATCACGACGTAATTCTGCTTTCCTCCCTCACCTCTTCAACGATCATTCTATAAACTCATGTACTCTTCTATATACTCATCACGCATCATACACGTTCTGCAAGTATAGTTTATCGAAAAAGGATAAACGATAAATAATTTAACAGCTATATAATTACGGATAAATAAATTTTCCTCTATCGACACTTACCCCCGATCATTCTGGAATATATCTTTCTTCATAAAATCTCGTGCTACTTGACTTTTTTAAAAAAATAACATCTGTTCTGAACGTCGTGGATGTACCGTGTACATGTTTGTGCATTTATCGCGTTAAAAGACGGCGTTACGACCGACTGTCTAAGATATCATTGATTTCTCCATTGTCTACTCAAGTCTAAAAGTTTTGTTCTTTCTTTTTTTTTTTCGCTAACTTTTTTAATCGCGCGCGCCAAAATTTTCGTTATCACCGACTTGAATATTAAATATACCGTGAGAATAAAGAATTTTTAACGTATGAAAATGGCAGTTTCCGCTTGCGATGCGAGCGTATCGCGATGCAAAAAACAATACATATTTAAATAAATAACGAAAAACTAAAAAACAAAACCATTCGTTTAGAGATAAAAGTTACTAAAAATAAAAGGATCGGGATTCGAAGATATCTAAAATAAAAGTCGCCAAGAAGACGTTGACTACAAACCGCTACGACATTATTAGCCAATGACGATCAATAATAACCAGGATAATGATGGTAACCAGATCTCGGAGGATGATACGGAGTCGGACTGACGGGATAACTGGGATTGTATCCAGATAAGGGAGGTGGAGGTGGAGACAGCATTCGACTTTCACTGGTGTCAGGTACCACGTGCGTCGTAGTCGAGCCGACTGATTGTGGGCTGGTGATGACACGAGTACCAGATCCATGCAGATGGTGCGATCTGGAAAGACTTAAATCGACACTGTGTCTGTCAGGGGTGAGATCCAAGCTGACCACTCGCACAACCTCGTTGTGCGGATAAGGTGGTGGCGGCGGGGGTGGCGACATAGAGTAATTGCCCGTTCTGCTGAGATCCACGCTTTGTCGCTCGCCAATGTCGTACAAATGATGATGATGATAGCGAGTGTTTTGCATCTGGGCACCAAAACTGTGGTGAAAACTCCGAGCCGACATGTCTAAACCCTGAAGTTCGCCACTGTTGAGCACCAATGACTCAAAGTTGGATCTCTCCCGGGTGAAATCCTGCTCGAGCGAGTCGTACTTGTAGGACGTCGACAGATCTAGTTGCAACGTCTTCTCCTTCACGGACAGGCTAAGATTCTGCGCCACCGAGTCACCCTCGTCGCTCGACAAATTATCTGTCGGCACCTGATGATGATGCATATCCTGGTAGCGGTGATTCGGCGTTGCTGATGGCGACACTAAGTCTTCTTGTTGCATGTGTATGTAATTCGGTGGAGAGGCTCGCGGCAGGTCCTCGTGATGTAGATACTGTTCGATATTGTGCGTCCGCGAGGTATTGATGTAATCGACCGGTCGATGCAGATGATAATCCATGTGTAAGTGGCTAGGTGGAGTATGCCTGTCGTCCGGAGTCGGTGCGGGCGAAATCAATTCCTCTTCTTGCTGTACAATGTACGAGTTCAGATGATTCGGTGACCGCGACTGCGGTATCGGTGACTGCAGCTGGCTCGAGATGGTGTAGAGATTGGCCTCGCGATCGTTGTCCTCCAAAATCGGGCTGGACACTGTTCCTATATCCCTCTCAGCGGCATCCAGAGCCGCCTCAACCAGCAAACTCGCGTTCGCGCTCTCCGGCCTACTCCGATATACGTTCAATCGCAATTTATCGCTCTCCATAAGATTCGGCGTCGTCGCGTTATTACGCGAGACCATTTTCTCGCTAACATCATCCTTTCTGCCATCTTCAAAATCATAAATATCGGAGGACGGTACCGAGACCGCCGGTAAATGAACACCGATGTCGGACGTAGGTGGCGGATTGAATTCGGTCAGCCACTTTTTGCTCCCCTTACTCAACGTCCTCGATGTGTCATATAGATCGACTTCCGTCTGCCCATTTTCTATCGTCGTCGCGTCAAGCCCACCAGACAAGGACGTGGTTTGCGTAGACGGAATGTGAGGCTCTTGTTGTTCCTTATATTTCACCGTAGAACTTGCCTCACTTGGCAACGATTCCACGATAACATTGTGAGCAGAATTTGCCGTCGCTGCTGCCGTTGGCCCTGATGCTAATACCGATACCGATATCGATATCGCTATTGGTGCCGATCCCGTTGCTGACTCCGATATCGATGTAGATGTAGATGTAGATGTCGATGTCGATGTCGGTGTCAGTGTCAGTGTTGACGTTGATACGGATGCCGATGTTGTTGCTGGTATCGGTGCCGGTGCCGGTGCCGGTGCTGGTACCGATGCCGGTACCGGTGGCGGTACCGATGCCGGTACCGGTACTGGTACTGGTACCGATACTGGGGTCGATGCTTCGACTGCTTTCAAGCTGCTCTCCGAGCTACAGTCGTCCAGAGATGGTAAACTGTTGCTATTGTCCTGCTGTACAAGTGATGAAAAGAGAAATTTTACTTAATGTTATATGTTAATATTATATGCTTAATGTTATATATTAACGATAGCTCACCTGTGAATTTCTTATACCGGACTGAATAATCCTTCCACAAGGCACATCCTCACCGAGGGCCTCACCGGTGCGGCCACCGCTGTACGCGTCGAAGGTGTATGCCACGGACCTCTCGATCTTGGGCATCATCTCCTCTGTAAGGCCGTGCACCTTCTTGTAATGAAACTGTAGACACTGTTTCGTGGTGAAAGCTGCCTTACAGCCGAGCTCTTTGCACCTGGTGAACAAAAGAGAGAACTATATGTACACTCATTACAAAGAAAAATAACATATCAGTGAAGAAACCTTACCTAAATGGTTTCACCCCACTATGAGTCAGCATATGTATCTTCAAATTGCTTTTATTCTGAAACATTTTCCCACATCGATCGCACGTAGCCGCGGCAATAACGTCCTTGTGATGAACCTCCTTCATATGTCGCTGTAGAGCCGCGCGAGAACCCAAGAGTTTCAAACATAATTTACATTGAAATTCCCTAAGCACCTCGGCCATATCTGCACAAAAACACATATTGCATGTAAATATAATAATAAAAAGATATATAGATGCATACGAATCGACACTGTGCGCTATTACCGTTGTGCATCCTTTTGATGTGTACTTTCAGTTTTTGCGGCTGACAGAATTTGCGGCCACAGAAATCGCACAACGGTCGGGCCCGATGCGGATTCTGTGAGCATCCATAAGTTCGGTGCATTTCTAAGTAATTTAGCCTTAAGAAAAACTTTTTACAATATTGACACTGATACGCGCCGCGCCCCTCGTGCAACTCCGCTGCGTGTTTCATGATATTATCCTTGCCGAGCACTGTGGCGCCGCAAACCTAAGAAACGAGATAATTCATTTAAGTCAAAGAGCAGTCACGTCTTCATTTAAATATAATACGACAGTAGTCAAGAATATAAAATACCTTGCAATGATATTTTCTTATCGTTAAACTATAATTCATGTCGTGAAAGATGCAGCAATGCAATCGATAATATATCGAGTGTGTGAAAATAAGGTTACATCCCCCACAATCTGGAAGCAAATGCGATGCAAATGATGGTGAAAGATTCCGTTAGAGAGATACGTATTAGTAACGTATTATAGTTTGACAGATATTGTACACACGTACTCGTTTTATTGATTTTATTTTTTCTCGTCCACGTGGAAGATTGCGACTCTACCCAATAAGTGAGCTCCATCCCCGATACGATATTCTGAGTCGTGACAAAATATAGTTGGCCGTGCTTAGCGATCACCGCGATGCTTCTCTTCTCCTTAGTCTCCGCTGGTCTGATGTATCGAATCCAATTGCTCTTCAGTGGATCTGTAGTACTGATATACGTACTCTTCCCATTATTATCTATCTGAAAAGAAAAAGATGAAAATTTATTCCCTCGACAAAACGTGCTTCCGCAATACGAATGTGTGTCGATGCGTAAGCAAGTAAGCGTTGTAAGGGGTAACGGGTAAGATTATCAGAATGGCAATGAACCAAAATGACGATAGTACCTCCCAGATGTGGCGCATGGAGAAATCATCGGGAATGTCCATTTCTCTGATCGGTATGCCGACAAGCGGGCCAAACTTGGCGTATATCGGAATCGGGTTCGTGGCGTAGATGCCGAGACCGTGATCGGTGTTTGTGATCTTCAATTCGAGACACGCCGGGAGAGAATCCCTCGCGTAGAGCGGCCGATCCACCTCAACCACCAGCTGCTTCTCCTCCCTCTGCACCTTCGGCTTGGCCTTGCACTGATCGCTGGACGTTGACGATTCGTCATCCGACTCGAAGCCGTCGTACGCTAATCTGCCGTAGCCCTCCGACATTGGATCTCTCGACTTGACGGCTATCATTATCTCGGCGTGCTCCTTGTGCCGGTTCAGCCACTTGTCGTGGGAGATGGCGTCGGCTATCGTGTATTGCGACGTCGTCAAAGGACACGCGTCCTGCAAATGACGGCTGTTGCATTCCTGGCAGAGTTTGATCTTGATCGCGAGTCTCTGTGGCTCTGACGTGACGTCGTCGGTGTCGTCGGGGTCATCCGGACAGGGGCCCGCCTGGGCGCCCTGGGTGCTCTCGGCGCTCCTTCCGTCGGCTCCTGCCGTCGAAGATAGCAGCTCGGCCTCCGGCGGACACGCGCTTCGCGCTTTCTCTTGAACAACGATGCCGTCCTGCGGCGCTTTTCGTACGTCGTGATGTTTTTTGCTTTTGTGCTCGCTCGCATGTTTGTGCTTCTTTCGCCGATGTTTCAACACCGAAGCCTCGTTTAAAGCGTTAGTCTCGGAGAGATCCCTCGCGGACGTGTCCTCGATATACGCATCGCGACGTGGACGTTTCCGTCTCCTTTTCAGTTTGCGATTCTCCGTGTCCTTGGATTCGCCAAGGTTCTTGGACGCATCGCTGAACGTTGCGTCTTTGTACTCGTGCGATTCCGCGCGGCGCGTCAACCTGGCCTCGTTTTCCTTCGGAGGTGCCGCCTCCGCCGCCGCCGCCGCGGGACGGGCAGTGTCGTCGACATTGGGAGTGGGATTGCTTAAATCCTCGGTGTTGCGCGCGTGTTGCGGAAGAGACGACGCTGCTGGATCGTGAAAATGCAACTTGGTGATTCTATTATCCTCTAAGGTATCCCTCGTCGAACCGCCGATCGCTTTCACCTTGCACCTGGGGCCGCTATTCGTCATACTATTTACATCGTTTCGAAATATAACACTATCTACGTGATCAGTCTTGGTCGTAGGGGATTCGATAACGCCCTTCGTACCACGTCTAAAGCTCTCTACGTTTACGTTTACGTTAGGGTTTAATTCACTGATTACGGTCGTCTCGCGCGTACTCAAATCTCTGCTCTCCGTCGAACCGTTTCGCGCGTCTGGGGCCGTCTCGCTGACACATTCGAATCTATCTAGTCCAATGCAGCCGCTATCTTCGGCACCGTTCTTCGTGTGTCGCCGCTTCTTCCGCTTGTCCTTGCTTCGATGCTTCGTCTTGTTCTTGTGATGCTTCGACCTCGAACTACGTCGCACGTGCAACTTGATCGCATCGTCCATCACTTCCGACACGCTCTCGCTTATCGCACGGGCGGAATCCCGCATCTCGATAATGTCCGATCTCGCGGGATCTCGTTTCCTCGAACTTTTGCGAACGGGCTCCTCCTTCTCCTTCTCCTCCTCCTGCTCGTCATCTTCCTTGTCCGAACTTTCAGTCCTGATAGCTTCCTCGTCTCGAACGCTGCGGTCCTGCGTCGCCTTCCAGTTCTCTGCCCCATTGCATTTAGCCCGTTGCCTATAACAAGATTTAGAGTTTTACACGTAGATATATTAGAGTCTGCATCTCTTTGAATATATTTCTCACATTCTCATTCGTATAATAAATGTTGTCAGAGTCGTTACACAGGGTCGCGCATCAACGCTGTCAATCTGATATTAATCGGATATATCGGAATAAATCGGGAATGACGGGAATGAAAACGTGGACGAGCAAAGGTTTATCCAAGGTCGGACGTTTATTCTCTAAACTCTTATAAATCTAAAGCATTACTCGAGAAATAGTCCAAGGGAGACTTGAAGGAATAAAATTTGGAAAAAACCTACGTCCGGGAATTCTAGCTACTCGTTTCTGCGTGAAAAAAAGCAAACGCCGGTTTTTATACGCGATTTTCAAACCGTGCGCCTTCCGCAACGATATCGATCGATTTCGCGTCGCGTCGCGTCGCGTCATCTCCGCAAGATGGCGATTCGACGAAACGTGTTCGAGGAGAGTAGGAGGGGAGTGAGGGGGATGAAGGGAGAGGGACGAGAGAACCGGACGCCGACCGACGGCCGAACGCCGAAGCCGCCGAAGCCGCCGAAGCTGCCGAAGCCGCCAAACGCGTGCGGTGTGACAGCTTGACAGCTAGCTAGGCTGCTTTGTTGGGTGACTGCGGGTGGCCCGTGCGCGACGTCGACAGATGCGATCATGCGATGCCTTGCGATGCAATGCAACGCGACGCGGCGCGACACTGCGCGTCCGTTGACGTTGACATTGAAGTCGTCGTCGGGCACGGTCGCGAGTCGCGACGACGAACGACGACAAGAGGGATGCTCCCGGAACGAAACGTACCTAGTGGCGACGGCGGACTCAGCGAGGTCCAGCAAGTACACCGCGACATCCTCGTCGGTCGTCAGGCTCAAGCGTTTCTTCAACGACAGCCAGCGGTCGCTGTTGGTCACGCCGATATGTACGCTGCAAAAGTGTCTCGCTGCTTCCGCCACTTTCGAGACGGTTGTCGCCGTCGCCGTCGCCGTCGCCGTCGCCGTCGCCGCACCGGACGACGGCGGCGACGACGACCGTTGCTGTTGCCGCTGCCTCTGTTGCCGCTGTTGCCGCTGCTGAGTACTCGTCGCGTTCCCCAACTCCCTCACATGCCGCGTGCTCCTCTTCGGCATAACTACATCGTCCTAGATCGCGGCTATGAAAGGCTATATCGATACGAAACGAGTTGGAGTACGAGGCCCCGCGAAAGGACACTTCCGCGGGAGGACGCGCACCGATATTATCCTATCCTCTTTATGCTCACCGCCGCCTGCCACCGCCACCACCGTCACCGTCACCACCGCCACCACACTGCCGCCCACTCCACCCACCCACGGTCCTACCCGTACCCCGTACCCGGCCTACCCCGAGTACCCCGCGCCAACGCCGCCAACCTGTCATCTTCCTCGTACCCGCTCTCCCTCTCCGTTTCTCCTTCCGGGCCGGCCATTCTATTTTATCGATCCCATGGCCGCGAGCCGCGAGACGGCGAGATGTAACGCGCAACGCTCCCCGCCAATCCCGCCACGCGCCACGCCATCCGCCATCCGTGTATCCACATCCACTGTATCCGTGATTCGACGCCGACCGCCGAGTCCGCCGACCACCGTCGACGTCGCACGTCCTCGGGCCCTTCGGGCCTCGCCGTCACCGGCGTCACCGACTTTTATGACCGACGCGACGCGACGCGACGACGACGTACCGCTGGGCGCTGGCGCTACCAAATCGCTGCTCCTTTCGATATATCGATTCAAGCGCGATCGCGTTTGATTCACTGGTTTGATTTTGATCGCGATGGTAAAAGAAAGAGGGAGAGAGAGAGAGTGCTCCACGCTCAAAATTCACATACGTACATACGCAGTACATATATAGCGTACATGTATATTTACTATTCCATTCTATTCGCAAACAACTATTGTTTCACGTGACTTGCAAATATTTTTCATGCCCATGATAACTCAATTAACAGAATAGATCGTTGTTGCGATTACGTGTGATCGATATATTTTTATTTTGCCATTTTGGTATCCCTGCGCGCGCATTTATTTCTCAGTTCTCAGTTCTCGTTCTCAGTTCTCACCGATCGACAGTGGCAAGTGGCAAGTGTTGACTGTTGGGTCGTTGGGTTAACTGGTTAACGCGAGTCGTAAACGCACGGAGAGAATGTCACGTAGGGCGATCAAGGCGATTACGTGGTCGGCGCTCGCCGAAAAAATTCCAGAGACGGAGAAAGCTGCATTCACCGCTTTCAAAGCTAAATCTGATCAGCACCTGCGACGGTCAGTGAATATCGTCTCCCTTTTGACATTCGCACTCAGGCCATTATATAATATACGGTTCTTCGTTTTCTTTTGATAAAAAAAATTAGATATTTCTCCTATTAAATAGATGCTGCGGAAGAAATAAAAACGTTCGTTCGGATGAAAGATCTGCTTTAATTTGCCGAGAATAATTGAAACTTGCTATGCATAAGCTCTGTGTCGTAGGACGTGTCTTGCATAAAACCTCATTCCATTATCCATTATCCATCCCATATCTGTCGAGATGTTACACGTCTAGCCTTTTATCAAATATCCGCGGACGTATTTCGTCCGCCGCCGCGCCTATAAGTAACGTCTTTAGTAGAATGTAAAAATAACATGTATTACGTTACGGCCTATGTCACGATTTACGATACGTTAGGGTTAGTATCGTAATACAAATAGGGATTATTGCTTTTATTATAGCTTTTATATATATTTCTCTGTCATTATAGAATGAACGCGAATCCAGAAGCCCCCCCAAAACTCGATTGGGCGTACTACAAGAAAAGTATTCCGATTCCTGGATTGGTCGACAAGTTTCAAAAGGAATATGAATCCTTCAAAGTGCCATATCCAGCGGATAAATACACCTCTGAAGTTGAGGCTCAAGAAAAGGAAATAGTATGGCATCGTTACGTTATAATAATATAAAATGTCACGTTTCCTTACGTTTAACCTCGTTTCTAAATCAAGGCGATCTTTGTAGCACGTTAAAATTGAGGATTTTATCAAAGAATCGAATCAACGCATCGCCACTGCCACCAAGGAAATCGATAGAATAAAGAGTCTGTTGCCATTCTCCGAGATGACCATGGAAGATTTCCGAGATAGTTATCCGGAACATGCTATAAATCCTGATAAACCAACGGTTTGGCCACACATCCCCGAAGTACAGCCAGAAAACGAAAAAGGACAACCTTCGCATCATTAATACTTTGTAATGCGTTCAGAACACGAAGCGTAGTCGTAATTTACTTCTAGCCTACGATTCTGGAGTCTGGACTGCGTGCCCCGAAGCCCCGAATCGGAGAAAGATATTGTCCTTTGTTTCTGTCACATGTATTCAAAGTAAATTCATCCAGAGAGAGAGAGCGAGAGAGATACATGTTATATCCTTTTGTACCACAGCTTGCGCATATCTTACAATTAGGTCACCTAGTAATTATTAAGTCAAAAAAGGATAGAGTCTTTAAGTTTAGTAAAATTAGCATATCAAGTCGATAGTCCATATAGTTATGTGTCAAATTCAGAAAATTATACATCTATAAACCTATCGAATTTAAATTTTTTTCATACGGATAAAGTATCCTTCGCAAATCGCAATCCTTCGTTATAACTTATAACAACTTGACGCTTGGCGTCGGCGGCGTCGGCGCGGCACTCAGCTCTCGTTTTATAGCCATTATCAGCTAATCAGCCTTGTTTCTGAAAGAACGAGATATCGATTGGTCATCTTGTGAATCACGTGTTATTCCCTAGAAAGTGATTCCGTATTCCGTCTGATAGGTCTACAATGCGAGTCGTAATAATTGACCAATCACAGTCGATTATTCTCCTCAAATTCAATTGTGATTGGACAATTCTTACGACTCGCATTGTAGACCTAGCATTACGTTAGTAAGAAAGAGAAACATCCTACATAATTCTCCGAGTAACGTCCACGTGCGCTTGCTCGTTTCCTCAGTTGTGGAATACACGCGACTGCTTGAAATACGTTCAATTCAATTAAACGAGAAACGAAATATCAGGCGAGATATCATCGATGATAAGAGACAAGAAAACGCGGTGAATCGGTGATTTAAAGAGTATAATCTTCGACTATTTTGGCTCTGTCGAGTGTCGAATGGAAACGAAAACTCTCTAGAAGAAGCGTGTGTGTGTGTGTGTGTGCAACGTGCATGTATGATCATGATGGCGTTGGTGGTGGCGTGCACACGGACACCGACACCGACGATCTAGAGCTAGACTAGGACAAAAATCCAAAGCAGGGAACACTGAATGTGTCCTCTCATAACCTCTAAATCCGGATTTTCGCCCTTGTATCTTGGCGAGACGATACGAAGCGATAAGTTTGCTAGCCATCCTCGGAGATTCTGCACAGCTGAACGTTCATTTACACGAGATTTGCCCGAGATCGGTGAGAAGTGATTTTTCGTAAACCTAAATTAGTGCTTTGCCAAGAGTTTTAGAGGAGCGAGAAGAAGGAGGGTAACAGGTAACACAGATGCTGCTTGCGTGAAAGATGCGTCAACATGCGTCTAGTCGAGATCGAGAACGCAATCAACGATCAATGCCCTTTTAAGTTCTCCATCGCTCGGCTCGGGCTAGCGGCTAACGGATTGTAACGGATGCCTATGTGTCTCACGTGGATATGTTTCACGACATAGGAGTCACGATTTTTAGAAAATTTAACGTTAGACGCTGATAACGATATACCGAGCACGCGTAATCTCAATCGCGCTACGTGAGAAATTGAAATTAATTACACGACAACATGCTCACCATGCTACCAATCTTCTCTCATATCGTCTTAACTTTTGAAAAATACTCGTTAAATCGTTAGATGGCTCGTTTTGTGGTAAAAGCTGAAATGGCATCTAGATTCTAACGTAAGAAATATACTTACAACATTTGTACATACCAGTGTATTGTCTTTTTGATAACTTAACCATCAGATAATAGACTTTATATGTATACTTGGTTGAGAATACTTGGATCTCACCTAACTTTGCAGTTTACTCGATATAACTGTCTCATACGTGATAAATGCCATAGGAAAAAGATTCTTGATCAAAAAGAAACACATGTATATATTTTATTAATTTTCTCTTAAATACATAAAATATTCTCTTTAATGTACGCTCATCGTACATGTATGTAACAAGACCATTTCTCTGAAAGAATTGTGCTTCGGAAAAGCAAAATTATACAAGTTTTTTCCCACACTTGACTTTTAATCCGTAATTTTTATTTTAACCTGCAATTATATTCATAAGGTTTTTTTAGTAGTTGCATTGCATAATTAACGATAACCACTCTTCTAGATAACCACAGGTTATACATTCGTTAAGTGTGGGTCATGCAGACCACTTGGAGAGTAATGTAATGAATAGCTGTGGGAACTCTAATACTAGCACGAGGCTACGTGGTTCCAAGTGCGCCGAGACTCAAGACGAGTCTATAAACCAAGAAGGGGAATTAGAGAAAGAAGGCAGTGGCGTGATAAGTGGTTACAGTGTAAATGAACTTAATGTACCACGCAGCACCCTGGTCATTTGCCCTCGAAACTCCAACTACTCTTCGGATCACGGCTTTGCTAGATTTAAGCCAAGGTATCTTTCACTTTCTTCTTTGTCCCGATTATATTCTTGATATCTTTATCATACATATCTTTGGTAAATTGAGAATAATAATTTGCGATGAAATATATGCGGCAGGCTCAGCGGTGTTCCAAGAAATGAATTTCGAATGGCGCGCGGTGGCAGTTCCGCAGATCGTGCCAGGGGTGGAACACGTGGGAGGGCTTTTAAAAAGACTCCCAATGATCGCGAACCAAATTCAGAGCCTAGCTATCACCCTACATCTAGACCCAAGTTTCAAGAATCGTTGAAAAATCATGAGAATGCGCAGGGCAAATACTATGACGATAAAAGAATAAATGGTAATAATATCGCGAGTATATTGCGAGTGGTGTTTATACGTTTCTACCTTTTTTCTGTTCTATGTGAATTTTGCTCTTCACCTAAAACCCACTTGTTTCAGAGGACTCGAGAATTTCCAAGTTGCTGCGACGATTGTGCCGCGAAGATGATTACGATCATCTCATGGTGCTTTGCAAGCAAGTGCAGGAAGGTATCGTCGCACCTGAAAATCAACGATACATACGACGGAACTTGGAGACTATCTGTGAAAGTTTGTTGGATTTTTTGCACTCTGGTCCTGGTCAAGAGGCAAAGCAACAGATTGCAAAATGTTTGGGTCGAATTGGATATGTAGTAGACCAAGATTTTAAAAGGTACGCATAGTCAAGTGATATGAATGTAGTGTGAAGTACACACACACACACACACACACACACGTTTATATTTATATATACATATATTCTGTATCCTTACACGCGTTTGTGATTTAACGATACAAAAAATCACAAAACTTGGATATGTTTCTAGATATATAGACTGGATCTTCAGCAAATACTCATTGGAACATAAAGATGATGTAAAATGTCTACTAATTAAGTCACTTATCGAGACGCTCAAGATGGATTCTAAGATATCTAAATTAAAGGAATTCTCCGTGGTAAATAATAACTTTTAACTTTTGCTTTTGTCACACAGCGTAACGATGAATATTAATCATAACGTGGTCGCATTATAGCCAATGATGTCCCAATTACAATCAATATTAGAAAATGTCGATAGAGCAGATTTACTGGTGGCGACTGTGGATGCTATACTACTCATCATAGATTCCTATCCAGAGACGTTCACGAACCACTTCCGCGATACCGTAGACATACTTGTGGGTTGGCACATCGACTCCACGCAACAAAAGTCAGTTGTCGTTTACGCAAGTCGATGTTTGCAAAAGTTGCACTCGTTCTGGATAGCGGATCTGCAGTTTACTTTGACCTTACTAGGCCAATTCTTGGAGGATATGGAGAGCTACGACGAGGAATTGAATTCGCCCGAATCTGGTCGTACTTCGCCTGGCGACGACGGGTCCCCGACACCGAGGGAATGTATTCTGCGAATCACGTCGTTAATATCTGTATTTAACACAGTAACGAAGAGCATAGCCGAGCATTTAAATCCAGATCTCGCATCTCCCAACGTACAGTGGTCATTCCTAACGACGTGTCTGTCCAAGATGCTCAAGACCGTTGTCAAAGCGATCGAATTGGAAGAAGAGACTGACACTTGGCCCGAAATATCCAATAACACGGAAAACTTGATTAAATATATAAGAAACGTGAGCTCGTCGCAGAAACATGTCGAGACGCTTTCCAAATATTTCAGTAAAGACGAGATTACCGAGGAAAATCTCATTAAGATGATGAAGTCGTTGGTTATAAATAAGAAAAATGATAAGAAGAATTCCAAGGTGCCTTCTGACAAAGGGAATGCTCTGTCCAAGGAGAAAGGACAGTTGTTAATGAGCGTCCTGCGATCGATGGAACCCAAAGTTAAACTGAGTGAAAATTTGTCGGAAGAAAAGGAAGAGTTGATCGTAGTCGCGAATGAATGCACCTTCTTGCTCCTCGGTTATCTTCAAAGCCGTGTCGCAAAGAATCACGAACTTCTCTATAAATTTGTCGACCTTCAATTACAGAGAGTCAACATCTTTTGGGACGATACTATTATTTCAATGTTGACCGTCATATCGAAAATAATTAAGGAGGTATCCGCAAACTTGCCATTGGAATTGGTGCACACGTTACTCGGCAAGAATTCGATGCTGCTAAAATTAAGATTCCGAAATTCCATTCCCATTCAAAATGCGAGCCTGGGGGTATATCACAGCTTGCTAAGCCTGAAGAATATCCCGTTATTGCAGGAATCTTATCGCTATATACTAGCGGATTTGGAGATCGCTTACAGACTCATATTACCCGACATGGATGTCTTGGTTGTAGACAATCCGTTGAACGATTTGAGATACACCAAGAGCGACGTTGAGATTGTAGTTACGTTTATACTACGTGCGCTTTCGGACATAGGTGAGCAAGCTTCACGTTACCGATGTAATCAGTTTACGATTGAAAACAAGCGCGATTAATCTTACGCTCTTATATCGTTTTAGCAAACGCTAATAATTCGATTATCGGAATGTGGGCTTTGAAGCCCAGCATCTTGGAACTTCTCGCAGTCAAGTTAAAGCCATACGACACCGCCCTGTCTACGGCGAGCCCGTTTTTGCAATACAATATTCTGTACTTGCTTTATGCGCACTGTTCCAGGTAAGATCCAGCAAAATAAAATCTTAATCCTCTTTCGAGTTGGAGCGCGTGTCGACGTGACGAACAAACGTGAAATTTCAACGTTTAACTTTTGTGCATGTGTGTGCACTGTGTTGACAGGTACAATCACTTCGTTCCAAGATCCAGCTTGATAACGGGCACCACCGCTTGTCGCCCGATGGATATGTTTCCCGCGACCTTGGATGTACCAGCCAGCGGTCATTTGTCTATAATTCTCAATTTGATAGCAAAGACATACAACAAGAATACGCCCGCGTGCACCTTGCTCCTTTTGTCCACCTGGTTGCAAGAGATTTGCGTACAGTCTGAGAAATACATCGGGATCTTGAGCGTAACTCAAGAGTGCCAGAGTATCATTGCGAGTTTAATTAGCTGCGGCGCCACGACCAATGACGATATCGCGAGCGCGGCGTGCAATCTCTTCGAAATGTTAATGACCGCGAAGAATGTGGTGTGGAAGCAAGAGATCTATTCAAGTATCGTGGATCTAGCGACGTTGCATTTGACCTCGTGCAACAGAACGATCCGCGAAAAGTATGGCGCGCTGCTAATGTGTATGCCCATTAACATTGTTATACCAAAATTAAACAAACAGTATTTATTCTCAGACACTAAGGTGAGTGCCATCTTTTCTTCATTGGAGCATTGTACGCGAAACTTGTCGAGTACGGATATGATATGATGATCTCTTTCTCTCTTTCTCT
Organism: Temnothorax longispinosus; assembly: GCF_030848805.1. Lineage (NCBI taxonomy): Eukaryota > Metazoa > Arthropoda > Insecta > Hymenoptera > Formicidae > Temnothorax > Temnothorax longispinosus. Next base: position 16,204,182 of record NC_092363.1, on the reverse strand, counting down.
CTTTCTCTCTCTCTCTCTCTCTCTCTTTCTCTTTCTTTCTTTCTTTCTTTCTTTCTTTTTCTTTCTTTCTCTCATTTCATGTTCAACTGTCGTGTCAACCATGTTGTACCACAGAAGGCACGGGAGATCGTGACCTATTCGACAGAATCGTTGATACTCGCTCAAAGACTGCACATGCGAGGTAACAACAATGGGGAATTGCTGGCGCAACATTTCAAAACGTACATGGCATTTCTACTGCAGGAACATTATCTTGACGCATCCGGGTTGTCGGAGATATTTACTTTGTGCTGGCCAGCCGTGTAAGTGCTCTTTATCTTTACCGTTTATGACAGATCATTTCTTCTCGAAATAATATACGGTGATAAAATTATTTCTGTGTCTGCAGACCGGAGAACGGAACTACGGCGAGGATGTACGATTTAGCGCTCGCAAACTGTTCGTTCCTGTTTTTCTGGAGCGGTTTTGAAGCAGCGCAACACTGCGTCCTGAATAAGCTTCGCACCTCTTTGGGGAAGCCGCAGGAAACGTTTACGTCGATCGAGAGTGCCCTGAAGATTCTGGCTCGCGAGATCTCGTGCTCCAACGCAGAGGTGATGAGGAGGGAGAGGCAGGGATTAGATCGCATCTTGCACGAGCACACGCGAGTGCGGCTCTTCGTCGAATTCCTGGAACATTTGGAGAGAGTGATTCACAACGCGGCCGACGGTTGCGCGATGGCACTCTTGCCGCTGTCAAAACCAGTCAGAACCTTCTTCCATACGAACAAGTCGACGTGCAAGGAATGGCTGAATCGCATACGGTTGGCCTTGTGCGTGGTCTCGTTGCACTCGGGCCTGGCGACGAGTGCGCTGCGCAACAGCCAGAGGTTACTGGAGGATTTGAGCAGTGCTGATAACACGCAGGGCATCGAGTTCGAAAGGGCGACGTTGTGGACGGCACAGGCGATGGTCGCGCTCGGCGAAGCGGAGGCGCTGCAGGGGCTCTACGCGTACACCAAGGGCAAGGACAGGCAATTCCCGTGGCTGAAAGCGACGATGGAGGAAGCCGCCGGACGTTACGAGTCAGCGGCGGATGCCTACAGGCTCATCATCGACGAGCACGCTCGCGTTAAAACGAACGACGACGAAAGCGGCAGAGCCGCCGCGAAACTCGAGAGTGACAATCAAGTTCTGAGTTTCTGCATGCAAAGACTTTCCAACTGTTATAAAGCGGTCAGCGACTGGTCTGGATTAGTGGAATGGAAATCGCGGGAGACCGAGATACTGGCGCAGGACAATTACGCCGTTCTGAGGAGGCAACTCGCGGAGAATATCGTTCCGCAGCAGGCGGATTGTCTGAAAAAGTTCGAGGAGGGTGAATTGATCTCCTTGGACGAATTGACGAATTGGAACCTCCTGGACGAGGAAAGGAAAAGTAATTGGAGTTGCGCGAAAACGCTGGTCGCGTGCAGCAACAGTTTGACGAACGTTGCCCTGAGGATTCACCTTAACGAATTCGACGAATCGTTCGACGACTCGATGTGCGACAGTGTTGTCGAGAGGTGCCAGAAAGTCGCGGCCAAGATGATGCAGGACGGATTGCGAAATGTGCCATCAGAGTATCTCAGTGACGCAATACTGCTCCAGTATTCCGCGACGGGGCTGAAGAATTTCGCGCGCGGCAAAAAGGACAAGAACGTTTTCGAATTGTACAAAGTTGATAAAGTCAATAATGTTAACTCGAACATTTTAACGCAGGTCTTGTGGTGGTCCGAGTACCTGGATCAAGCGTGCGACAACGACTCTATGGAGGTCGACAGTCTACGGTTACACGTCGTCAGAACAGCCAGGAAGGAAGGCAACTTTAATTTAGCGAAACGGGAGATGGTCAAGTACTTGAAGTCGGAGCAAGACCTGATCCGACTTAAAGATCCGAGCGCTCGCACCTTTTCCGAGATTACAAGCGACATGCTGAACGGGCCTGTTGACGTGAAATGGACCAAGAATAGTATGCGCGCGTTCAGGGAATTGTCCAAGTTACTGTACGACATGGAGGACACGAGAGAGGCTTTGAGGATGTGCTGCGCGACCGCGTTGGGAATTTCGCGAGCGATCGTCAGCGGTGAGGGGTCCGCCGAGTTACGCGAGATGGGAACCAAGCTCTTACTTACCCTGAGTAAATGGATACAGCAGGACACGAACGTGACCGAGAATCCTCAGCTGGAGGAGTTGCTCAGATTCGAGGCTGAGCACAACGACGGCCTGATGGACAAGCTGTTTGGCAAGACGATCGATCTGATTCCTACGTCGGACATGATAATCGGTAAACTGATGCAGCTTGGTGTGAATCAGTGTCCGGTGCTGCCGCACGTCTGGTCCAGCTTCGCCGCTTGGTGCTACAAGTGGGGCCGGAAGATCGTGGACAACTCCAACTCTGGCCAATTGACGGATACCGACCGGATAAACATACAGTCCTTACTGCCGATGGACATTGCCGAGGCTGATCTCAACACCATTTTCTCTATACTGAGCCAGAACAAGACCATACCCGAGGACGAGGGCGATATCGACACGAACGACATAAACACATCTGACATGATAGAGAATCAGCTGAGGAACGTGTCGGTTCTGAGCCACTCCAGCAACGAACATCTCGGCATGCTGGTCGACATATGGCGACAGGCGCAGAAGAGGATCTACTCGTATTACGAGTTTTCGGCGAAAGCATACTTCCAATACTTGCAATTGGCGAACAACGACAGCAACGAGTGCGACACCATCACGGCGACGTTGAGACTGCTGCGACTCGTGGTGAAGCACGCTCTGGAGTTGCAGAACGCGCTCGAAACAGGCCTCTCGACGACCCCGACCGCGCCATGGAAGGAGATTATACCGCAGTTGTTCTCGAGGCTCAGTCATCCCGAGGCATATGTGAGGACCCAGGTGTCCGAGCTGTTGTGCCGAGTGGCGGAGAATTCGCCGCATTTGATCACGTTTCCAGCCGTGGTGGGCGCGGTATCCGGCCAGAAAAAGATTTACGACAAGGTCGTTTACGAGAAGCCCGACAACGACAACGATAACGACTCGCAGAACGTTATAGGCTTGAGCGCTGCCGCGGAAGAACGGGGAAAGGAAGAAGAGGAGGAGGAGGAGGAGGAGGAGGAAGAAGAGGAAGAAGAAGAGGAAGAGGAGGAGGAGGAGGAGGAAGAAGACGAGGAGGCGGAGGAGGAGGAGGAAGGAGGGGAGGACGAGGAGGACGAAGAGGAGACGGCAGCGGAAGCAATCGTGTACAACGACGAGCATGAGAGCTTCATGGATTCCTATTTCTCGCAGTTGGTCGATTGTCTCTCGAGTCGCATCCAGGATTCGGTGGTTCAAGTGAAGGTGCTAGTCAAGGAGCTGAGACGAATCACGTTGCTATGGGACGAACTGTGGTTGGCGACGTTGTGCCAACATCACACAGAGATTACCAAACGATTCGAGCAGCTGGAGATCGAGATTCAACGGGTACAGGACAATGTCTGGCTCGCGCCCGAAGAGAAAGATAAGTTGATCGCGGAGAAGCACAGGATCATTTTGAAACCGATCACGTTTATACTGGAGAATCTGCTATCTATGACGTCCGTACCAGCCGAGACGCCGCACGAGAAAACTTTTCAGGAGAAGTTTGGTGCTTCCATCGAGGAGGTGATAAATCGACTAAACAATCCCAAGAATCCGGCCAAGCCCCAAGTGGCCAGTTTGGCCTTGAAACACTTGGAGACCAAGTTGGCGCAACGCGTGCACCGACGTGCCGCTTATTCTCTGTCAATGACTGACATTAGTCCTATCTTGGCCAATCTGAAGGATACCTGCATCGCCATGCCGGGCGTCGCTGCCATCGATAACAGGATCGTCACCATCATGTCGGTGGACAATAACGTTCAGATTCTGCCGACGAAGACGAAACCTAAGAAGCTCGTGTTCCACGGGTCCGACGGACACGTATACACGTACCTATTTAAGGGACTAGAGGACTTGCATCTGGATGAGAGGATAATGCAATTCCTAAGCATATGTAACACCATGATGTCGAAGAACAGCGATACCAAGGTCTACAGAGCACGGCATTACTCGGTGATCCCGTTGGGTCCTAGATCTGGACTTATTCAGTGGGTCGACGGCGTGACGCCACTGTTTATACTCTACAAGCGATGGCAGCAGCGCGAGTGCTCCGTGAACAGCAAGGCTGGTGGCGGCAATTCGGCGATTATGCGACCCTCGGAGTTGTTTTACAACAAACTGACGCCGTTGCTGAAAGAGTGCGGGATCGGCTTGGAGAACCGAAAGGAATGGCCTATCCACGTACTGAAAAAAGTATTGGAGGAACTAATGAGGGAGACTCCGAAGGATCTTCTAGCCAAGTTAGTTGCCAAATAATTATCGAAAACGGTCATTACCGTACTTTTCAATCGGACTAATGAATCTTTCGAGATCCATCCCCCCCCCTCTCTCTCTCTCTCTCTCTCTCTCTCTCTCTTTCACACACACACACACATTTTCCAATGTACTTTGCAGAGAGATCTGGTGCAACAGCATCAATGCCGGCAGCTGGTGGCAAGCTACCAAGAACTACTCGTATTCCGTTGCGGTAATGTCCATTATTGGCTACATCATAGGTTTAGGCGACAGGCACTTGGACAATGTTCTCGTCGACCTCAACACCGGCGAAGTTGTGCACATCGATTACAACGTCTGTTTCGAGAAAGGAAAAACTTTGCGCGTCCCGGAAAAAGTGCCGTTCCGCATGACGCCAAATATCAAAACGGCTTTAGGAGTAACCGGAGTCGAGGTAAGTCTCCCGATAATCTTGATGAGAATCTTTCTCGATAAGATGGAGAAATAACGGATAGTTTTACTTTTAAAAAGTCTGATTACAATTAAAATTTTAATACGTTTCAAAATTGCATTGTTTTTGGAACTTTTATCACACTAGAAACGTTTTAATTTTGTACTAGATGAGTGTCTTACGATTGCAATTCTTTATGGAGATGTATCTACTACATTTTGTTTTGTAAATTATTTATTTTTCAAGATTTTTAATTCTTGGAGAGGAGGAGGGAGGGAGAGAGGGTGGGAGAGGGAGAGAAAGAGAAAGATTTCTTACAGGCAAATATACACAAATATATAAATTTGGAGAAAATAAAATAATTTACAATTTATTTCTCTATTAGACAGTTTTTAGCTGAAAATAAATGGGATTTACAAAATTGTATTTTCCGTTCTATTTTCTTCCGCGTGATCAGATTGGGGATTAGGTGAATATTGGGGCGAATTGTTGTTTCCATTTGTACGGTGACTGTCTTGTACATCCGTCTGGCTTTTTAGTTGACGTTGTTTTTCCAAGTACATTTTGAAGCTCGAGTTGAAATAGTCATTGGGCGATTTAAAGTGTAAAATCTTTAGAAAGGCCTTGCGAAAGTTGGTATTTTTCCACGCGTATATGAAGGGATTCATCGCACTGTTAGCAACGGCTAATGCGAACGTGGATTTGTACCATAACGTCATCGAGTTTGTTCTCCAATCAGAGGTTTGCATGCGAATGCAAACCACGACGAAATAAGGGAACCAGCAGATCGAAAAGCAGCCCAGGATCAGCAGCACCACCTAATCGAAAAATCAAAATCTATTATTGCCGTCACTCCTTGATCGCTATACGCTTGTAAAACTTTTATTTCGTCGCTGCTTTCAATTGTCTGCTACATTCTATGATTTAAAATTAAAACTATATACCTGTACACTTTTACGATCGTTTTTTTCAGCGATATTCGGGACGATACCGAGATTCATGCGACGCGCGTGCATATGCGCCTCTCTCCAGATTTTCCAATACAGCAGAAACATTGCTATCCAACTGAGGAAAAGTGCCGGCATCTGTATAGCCAATATGTAGTATCTACCAAAATAATATACGTTTATTGATCGAGGAATAATTAATGTTTACGGCAATTACGACGAATAATAAATACCGACGCACGTCAAGTAATACATCGACACGGGACTATCGCGCGAAATTGATTACCAAGAAACGGAGAATCAACGATAGGGTAGCGAGCAGATGCAGTAACAGTACCTCGGCAATACCGTTTCCAATTCGCACTTCTGGTCAGCGTTAGAAGCGTCAAAATTATTCCAATATGTCGGAATCGATGACACGCCCATGGTACATATCCAAGCGACGATTATAATCAGTAGCACGCGCCTCTTAGTCGCGTATGCATTATAGCTCAATGGGTACACGATAGCGACGTATCGGTCTATGGCGATTATTATGAGATTGTATATGCTCCCGCCGCACGCTAAGCTGAACATGATGAAGCGCGAGATGCATACCGACTTGTTGCGGTGTAACGTGTCGTCCGCGTAAAACGCCAAATGATACGGAAGCGTTACGCCCACCATAAGATCCGACACTGCTAGGTTTAGAATAAAGTAATTCGAAACGACGTTTCGGAGCCTGCGAGCCCACGTTATGGCCAATATCGTGAGGACATTCCCCAAAACGATCGCAACGAACAGGAAGCAGTCCATCAAGATCCAAAACATGTTTTCTTCGTTTCTCGGCAAGTCGGTCGATGGAGCATTCGTGGATGCATTTACGTCCGACTCAGTAACGTTGCTTTCTTTCAGATACATAGTTCTGAAAAAGAAAACTTGCAAGTACTTGTTTATACATTGTAGAATTGTAGAGTTTTGAAAGTTTTCAGCCCGCTTGAATTTAGACGATTTAGGCTTAAGCTTCTGACGGCTCGCGATTAAAATTAGTCTCAAAATGGTCAAAGAAGTAATGCCGCGATGATTAAGGAACCTCGCACGGATATACATCTATTTACAGAGAAGTCAAACTGGGGATACGTGTTTGTAGCACTTTATACAGCCGTGGCTATTTGTGTCTCGCAACGACGACGAGGTCGTCTCTAGGGTCGTTGCGTGCCCTAATAAAACCGTCGTGCAAAACCCACCGGGGAATCATCGAAACAATTTTTATCCGCGAGAATCATGCGAGAAACGTGAAAACGATCAATCAGCTAATACGCTGACGACTTACCTTTCGCACGTACACGCGCACATACACATACACACGGAAAGAAACGGGTTTCCGATGGTACTCTACGAAATACCAAGATACACATCGAGCCATGCATCACGATTACGTAAACCTACGAAACGTTCGAAATGTTATTTAATTAATTTTTTCGCGATTATGAGAAGTGTAAAAATGAAAGATAACTTACCTCGCTCGTTCGGATTCTTTTTCTTTTCTTTTTTTTCGTCACTTTTTTGAGACAGCAAATTTATTTCGATGACAATGCAATAGAGCATTCGCAATAGCTATGATACTTTTCGACGTTCGACGCTTGACGCTCGACGAGAACGTAGATCGATACGAAGCGTTTCGGCAGATACGGCACGCTGCTACCCGTTCGTTCGGGAGTGCTTTTACTTATCTACTCATCTGCTGGTTTCCCTGGCAAAGAACTGCTATAACTATCAGCCGCTATCAGCGGTAATTGCGATTCGCTCGCAATCGGAAAAAGGTCGATGGGAAGCCGAGATGGGAAAGAAACGCACATTCATGAGTGGCCAATGATTATTATATTTTCCCAACTATAAACGGTATATAATATAATCGTTATTTGTGTGTCCAGGGTATATTTAGGTTCGCTTCCGAGCATACTCTAAGAGTGATGCGTAGAGGCCGCGAGACGCTCCTGACCTTGCTGGAGGCGTTTGTCTACGATCCTTTGGTAGATTGGCGGGCGGGCGCGGACACCAGCATAGCGAGTTATGGCGCTTGTCAAGCCAGAGCGAGGTGCACTGGCGTCGGAAGGAAACAACTGGAGCAGGAACTCACGCGTGCGATGTTCGCTGTGAGAACGGCGGAGATGCGCGCCGAGTGGCTGGCTAATCGGTAAGAGACCAACAACGTGGAAGAACAACGAGTCTGAGTCTCTCTCTAACTCGACGAGACACTGTCGACGTTTCGCGTTTCTCTTCTATCTTATCTTTTCTTCTATTCTCTTTAAGAGAGAAAAATATTTCTAGAGTTGATTTCTATCATTTCAAGTACACACGTGCACACGTGTTTATTTTATAAGTAGTAGAATTATTAATCGCCTCCTTTCTTCTCTTTCCTTCTTTAACATCCCCATCGAAAAAGAGTCAATTTACGTCTCTCTACGTAAATGTTTAGCTCGTTTCTCGCTTAAATCTGAAAATCTCGTTAAATATCGTTAGGTTGCATTTATAGTCGTTTGTAACACGTTGTCGTGTTTCATGGAATGAAATTGCAGAGACGAATTGGCGAAAACCTTGCCGCTACTGTGCCATCATTTGAACAGCTGGATCGAGGCGACCGAGGCGTCGCGTCAGTGTCAGGATTTACTGCAGGACCGACATCAGCAGCTCGCGCTAGTCAAGGAGGCGCAGGCGATGGGTCGGAATCACGCGTTATATTCGGTAGTGAAGCGATACAATTCGTTCAAACGAGCGCGGGACTCTCACGAGAAAGCAAAGGCGGGCCTGAAGGAGAAGATAGAGGAATGCGAGAAGCAGATTAATATGCACAATGTGAGTCCGCTGAAACGCGACCGCGAAACACGTTGCCGCAAAGCGTCCGATTCTAACGTTTTTTAAGTTTTTTTTTTTTTTTTTTTTTTTTACGTTTATCGCATATTCCTCGATATTTTGATTTCTGTTACTTTAGATCGCGTTGGCTGCGGTGCGAGGACTTCAACTAGGACAGTGGCTGTCGGAATTGGGAACCCTGACCAATCAGCAGGATCACGTAGTGTTCGACCTTGTGAAGGAATTCTTGCAGAACGCCGGACAAAGTCAGATGATCGTGCAATGCGAGCAGTCGGAGAACGAATTGACGCAGCTGGCCACCGACCAGGCCTTTTCCATAAGCAAATGTCTGGAGCTATTGAGCCAATATTCCGCCATCTGCAGCCTATACCCTCTCAGCGTTCTTTCGCAACATCGCGCCGTACTCTATCACACTTGGGCGAACGAGTTGTTAGTCTCGGGCACCGTTGAGGCGTGCCACCAAGTCATGGCGCGGTTCGAAGCGAGCCTAAATCCAATCAATCCGAGCAATCCGCAGGTTCAGCAGATAATAACCTTCTCGTATCAGATGGAAGCGATTTTGAACGAGTACAGCGAGAGATACAAGAAAGCTTACGAGAGAACGGTATCCGAAGGCTTGCCGGAAGCCGGTAATAGAATCGAGAAGGCGTACACCGAGTCGAGGGCGCAAATTGCGGGATTTCTGCGACGAGAGAAAGGCGCGGAGAGAGCGCTCGAGTGCGTCAACATCACCGCGCTGTGTGCCTTGAATAAGCGCTACCTTATGATGGAGGGCGCTGCCAAGTGCGCCGGAGACTGCTTGGTGGATCTCACGTCCCGTGAGGGGGACTGGTTTCTGGACGAGATGCGTCTCATGTCGTCATTGATCGCCGAGTTGATCACGCTGATACCGGAGAACCACAAGACGAACAACGATCCCAAGATTGCGCTGATCCTCAAGTGCCTCAAGAGCGCCGATTGTATTTACAAGGGTCTGCAGGAGCTCAACTACAATTTCCAAACCATCATATTGCCGGAGGCGATGAAGACGATCGTCACGGAGGAGCCGAGCGTAATGCGAATGATAAGCGAGCTTGGTGAAATCGTAATACTGACCGGAATACCGCTCGGTGACATTCTGGCGCAGCTCGAGATGCATCTCCGGTTTACCGTGATGGAGATGGAGAGCCCGCACGCGGTGGTACAGAGTATAGTGGCTAACATGAGATTACGATTCGAGGCGTTACTGTCGCGACAGGCGGAGGTTCAGGATTTGAATCAGGAGGAAACTCTGACGCCGGGTCAAATGTTGCTGATGGGCTTCAACGGTTTGTTTGAGAAATTGCAAATGGAAGGTAACGCTTTGGTCACTACCCTGAGCTCCTTGGACATTCCGATGAATTGGAAGAAGATTGATCAGATACGCGAAGCTAAGGAGATGTCGGCGCCCATCTTCAACAAGGCGGCTCGGCAAGTGCTCGAGGACATATTCCTGATCAAGAGATTGCACACCATACAAGAGTTCTTCGTCATGTGCCGGGACATTGCTACTGCGTTTAAAGGCGGATTGGCGAACGTGTACGACGATGAACGACTTAATAAACCTGTCCGAGTGTTCACGGCCGATTACGTTTCGAGGCAATTGCTCGGGGTGACGTCGCAGACGTTGGCGCTCGCCTTGTGTCTCTTGCTGCAGCGAATGGGTCTGAACGTGACTACCGAGATTGAGCAGAGAGACATCGGAGCGGAGAGCAAGGTCTCGTTGGAGGAGCTGTGTCGAAAGATGGTAGATCTGTGCATGAAGAGAGGCTCGTTCTCGGGCTCGGTCTTGACGCAAGCGGGCGCATTGAGTAGCACTTTGGAGAGCGCCTGGCGACGGAAACAGGCTGCTAGATTGGCGCAGCAGAGCACCGAGGTAGCCAGGGTCAGTCTTCAGAGACTTCAACTTCAGCAGACGGCTTATCATTGGTTGCACGAGGATATCCTAATGATGAGGCCCAATATGAGTCCGATGAATCCAATGTATTCGATGCATCCCATGAATCGTTTAAGTGAGTCCTTAAACTGACCATGGTAGCTTACAGATTTTTAGGCTTACAGGAACCTATTTGTCTCTAGATTTAATGAGTTCAAAATTAACGAATTCAAATCCATCTTGACTGTTTTAGCCTTTAGAAAATAATTATTTCCTCGTTTATTTCAGATCGCTCTACCTTCATGCTGGAGCTACGAAAAAAGGCAACGAATTTGTCCAACTTGCAGTCGCGAGTGTGCGAGGCACGCGAGCAACAACAAAATCTTGTTTCGAGCGCTGTACAACGTCTCAAGTGGGCTGCCGGCGCCAATCCGGCGCTGGGCGAAGTTATGTCCGCGTTCGATAACGCAGTGTTGTTGTCGTGCGATAAATTGACCCGACAACACAATCTAGCCGCGATGGTGGTCAATACGTGCAATGCCATATTGCACTACGAGGCTCTAAGGACCAGGACGTCGGAGAGTGTGACGCACGACGCCAATCTGGTCAAACTGATCAAGCACTGGGAGGAAAGCTGCGTCCTGACGGCCAATCTGAATATCACCGTCACCATGACGGAGGAAAGCCTCGTACAGTTGCTGCAGCTGGAGAACAACGTGGACGCCGCGTGGTTGAAGCAGGCTGAAAAAATTGTGTCCGAAGCGATAATCGACACCCAGAGGAAGCTGCAGGAGAAACAAGAGGCTCTCTTCACCGCCGAGGACTATTTAAGGGAGCGAGTGATGAATCTACAGAACGTACTCGCCGAACATCATCGACTCATGTCGGATGTTAGAGCGTTGTTAAAGACGATGGCTAAGCAGGAAAACATAGACGGCTTGCAGGACTTTCTGTTCGCCTATCGATCCTTCACGGAGAACCTTTCGGCGGTGGTGAAGGAACTGGCAGCCGAGAATTTTGACTCGGCTCGCGGCACGGTGATGAAGAAAGAATTGGAAGCGATGGCGATTAAAGTGCCCAGTTTGTACAATCGATTGCTGGAATTTGCGAGCGAGCGCACGATAAATTCAGCGAAGGATACGGAAAAGCCTGCGGGCAGTCTGCCGAAGAAGAGGAAGAAGAGGAGGAAGAGGAGGAGGAGGAGGAGGAAGAGTAAGCTGGTGCGACAGGACAGTGTATGCCTGAGTCCGAGAAAGGGAACACCGTTGACCAGAGATCCGACCACGGGCAAGGGTAAGTAGTCTTCTGTCTCTACTTTGGTCGATACGAGATCTGAAGATCGCTTATAATACTCTAATATTTTCTCTCTTTTATCTAATCTTTTTTTTTTCTTTCTTTCTTTTTCCCCTAGCCGTGCAAGAGCGGAACGCTTACGCGCTGAACGTGTGGCGCCGCGTGCGTATGAAGCTGGAGGGCCGCGATCCGCAACCGTCGCGCAAGTACACCACGGCCGAACAAGTGGAATACGTGATACGTGAAGCGCAGAGCAACGATAATCTGGCCTTGTTGTACGAGGGCTGGACACCGTGGGTCTGAACGAACGACGGCTGGCGCTCGCGCGCCCTGATGGCTCGACACTCGTCTCACGCGGTACTCAAATTCGTACCGTCGTACCTGCGTCGCCCTACGTCGCCGTAGGAGGCAAAACACTCCGCTCGAAACCAGATGGTGGAGTATCATCCGGCAAAAACGTCATCCGAGAAGCAAGTCGGTTTTACAGCTCGATCGTGGATCGATCTCTCCAACGCGACAATTGAAAACCCACTGTGCCGAGTGCCGATTCTATAGTTGTCTCAAAAACGAGGCTAACGCATCTGCGATCTGTTACACTTGGGGCTAACGAGTGTCTTCTTTTTTCTCTCTCTCTCCCTTCTCCTTCTTTCCTTTTTTTTTTCTTTTTTTTTCTTTTAAAGGGAGCGACAATCCACGAGTATGTACGATGCTCGAGCGAGCGCGAGATAAGTAGTATTCTCTTGAGAGCCACGAATTTTTGGGATAAATGTAGAATCGGCCCCGGGTATCCTTACGCTAACGGTGTAGTCGCGAGAAGTTCGGCTGACGATATTGACGGGAAGTCCGATGATGATGATGATGATGATAGTAATAATGATAATGATGATGACGGTAATTATGATAAAAGTCTCGATAACTATCGTTACGATAAACGATCGCGCTGTCAACATTTACCGCATAATGGCTAACACGAGCTTGCCATTGTGTAATGCCGTCATGTCAGGAAAAGAGCCTGACGTTTTAATCAATGCATCTGAATCGGTTTGCACCGATGTAACGTTGTAACTCTAGATATACGTACGGTATACACGCGAGCACACTCGACAATTAATTCAGGATCCGAGATTATGTAGATGCACATCATTGCAGCATTACTTTTTAATCGAGATGAAAAAAACCAAAAGAAAAGATGCAGTTTAACAGAAAGATTAAGAGTAGTCTGTTCTTATTGAGTTATATGTAATTGAACAATTAAGTGTTTAAACTCGGCACATACACATACACTTAGACGCGTGTGCGTACGTATCTAAAAAAATTTAATAATTTCGCAGACCGATCGCAACTTATTACCGATTAACGGGACAAAATCATTTCTGTAGCGGAAAGTTTGCCGCGTCGACTTGGTTTGAATTTTATGGCGTTAGCATCGGACGATCCGGGCGAAAGAAGAAATTCATTAGCTTCGTAGCCAACATTAATACTTGACGTGTCCTCGCTACTCTCTGGCGTCGCATATTTCGCCCAATCATTTTGTTTTTAAATACCTAAATAATGCTGTCACGTGATAAGTATTTTTTTCACATATTGCAGAAGTAATGACGAGGACTCGTTTCTTTCAAATGTTTATTGCGAATTTTGGAATTATACATGATAATTGCGCAAATTTAATTTTATGTAACTCATTGGGTATTGTAGATGATGTGAAACTTTGTTACGGAAGAATAAAATCTCGGCCAACGCGATCATTTGTGGAAACTCAACGAAATTGTTATACGTGGCTATACAACCTTCGAATTGTTTCTAATGCAGAACATTTTGACAAATTTTACGCAGCGAACCATTATATACGAGTTTGGCGTAGACGGATTTTATTTGTGCAAACTCTGAGGAAAGAAGAAAAATTTATTGCTTACCACGTAACATCATGTCACGTAAAAAATTTCATACAGTATACATAAAATCTCTACTATATTACTTGATGCAATATGCTGGAATTAATAAGCACCATGGAAACAAATGTCTTGTGAATACTCTTTACTAATTTACCTATCACCGACGTGTCTTTTATCCTGATTTTATATTGAAGGAACGAATTTTTATGATAATTTTCATTGGAAGAATCGTACAAAAATACGGCGTACTATAAAATAAGCTAGGTTCTGAATTACTACTTTCGCAGATGTTGAGATATCCATGACTCTACGTCCAGTCCAGTCATCAAAATTAGGGTCTCTCTGCCAGCCATATATCGGAAGTGCAATCTCCACCAGGATACCTACGCAAAGATTGATAAAGCGATAGAATTGCTGTGGGGGATAACGGTACACAGCCTGTATATTTAAGGGAGAAATTAATTGGATTAAAAGAAATTGGCGGTAATTTGATTTTTTTGTGAAATCAAAATGTTCAATTTAATTGAAAAAATTAGTGATTAAAATCGAAATAAAAGGGGAAAAACCAACTGAAAAAGTTACGAGTTCATCTCTGGACAGGATAAATTCCGAGATTAATTTCATTTGATTTGTCTTTCTTTATTTCAGAAAAGTGGAAGGAGAATAAATGGAAATTTTTCCTTCACTGAGACGCAATAAATTACAGGATATCTCTCACCTCATTTCGTGTGCCAGTAAAATATCGCTGTTATCGGCGCCGAAATCAACGAGAAATCGATGGTCGAGCGTCATCCCGCCCTTCTCGACGTCGATATCAAGCTTCACCATCGTTGATCCATATCTAATAATAGCGCGCGCCGAACATTATTACAGCGTATATACGAGAGTAGAGATTACAAATAACAATTCTGTTTTATTTTCCTTTATGGAAAGAAAAGAAAAGGAGAGGAGAGGAGAGGTCGTATTTACTTGCATATACTATACTTACTTGAGGAGATCGGGATAAAACTGTTTGTCCCATGGCTTAAAGATCGACGTAGTCACGTACAAACGACGTCCGTCCAAACTCAGCTGTAACATCTGCGGTGCGCCATACAATCTACGCCCCTTCACGTAGATGGGGTCCGGCTGACTGCTCATTTCCTCGTCTTGCGTCACCCGTACATGCGAATCGCTCAGTATCGATCCTCCTAGGAAGACTTGACCCGTCAATCTCGGGTTTCTCGTATCCGAGATGTCGTATTGCCTAACGTCGCCGTGCAACCAATTGGACAGATACAGATACTTGTCGTCCAAACTCAGCAGAATGTCGGTGATCATTCCTTGAGAGGCGAAGAAAGGTTTTCGTGAGAAAAGAAGGAAAAAAGAAAAAAGACTGCAATGTTGTCGACGAGTTGACATCGTCGCGATGAGTTTCCGCTGACGGAAACTTTCATAGATACATATCTTGAGATCTCGTTGATATTTTGAAGAGCATCGATTCGTGATATATACCTGACATCAGAGGTGCGATCCATCCCTCGACTCTTTTCGGTGGCACCTGGATCACCTTTTCGACCTTCCACGAGTTGTCCTCCGCCTTGTAAAATCGATAAACATTCGACGTTACCGCGCAGCCTACGAATCCTTGAGCTGCCAGTGGATCGTGAAGGAATCTGATTTCAAGGGGTGCGATTCCGTCATCTCCCAGATCGATGATCTGTTTTAGCTTTCGTTCGTTCCACGAGTAAACGTTCAAGCTTCTGCCATAAATCTCTGTGAATTATCCATCATTTAATCGACATGATTATATATAATTACCGATATTTTGCGCGCGTGCGCCCTTGCGAAACGTGATAACATATTGGATAATTATTTACTAGGATCATAAACGTCCTCTGGAATGAATCCCTTCTTAAAGACTCTAGGTGCACCCCATTCCGTAGCGATGAGCGTATCGTGATACGGTTGGTACCAAAAGTCGTATCCGAAAGTTGCTTTTTCATGGCTCTTGGTCCATGTGCCTTTCGCTCGTAGGGTCTCTGCGTCGATGCAGAAAAATTCGCCCAATCCGTCGCCACTGAGATTTCCCATGGTGGAGATCATTATCTCGCCGGTTGGCAAGCAATGGGAAGTGTGCGGCGTAGATATCCCGTATTTGCGCATCTCTTCCGGTTCCAGAACCTCGAACGAAATAGAATGTACATTAAACTTAAATTACGAGAAATGCAACTTGTGCGCTCGCGCTCGATTCGAATAAGAGATTCTTGTACGCGAATTCTATATCTCGTCTTCTCCAAATCTGTATCGTCGCGTCTCCATAATACGTAAACATGTAAGGTGCAGGGTAAGTAAAGAGGGAACGTCGGACGCACGCACGCCTATCGTCTACCGTCTATCTCTCCTCCATACGGTACCTTCTTGATCCGGGGCATTTTCTCGTCGCTCGTATCAACCATATAGACCCGGTCCGACATAAGACAGGGCAGTACCAGCGTGTCGCGTTTGCGGGGTGATCCGTGACAGCTGCTACAAACGTTCCAGCCGGAGTGATGTAACTCGTCGCCAGCCGTTAGCATTCTCAATCTGTGTATTATCTGCGGGTATGCAAGTTCAAGTTCCGTGAGTATGTTGAACGGTTCGCTTAATTTACAAACGTTTTAACGTTTGTAACGTGGTACCTGACAGTACGTAGGACTATCGGGATCCACGTCTACCGTGCAGAGGACATCGGCCTTCTCGGGATCCGTATGTATACCGATGACGTACAGAAGCTTCTCGCGCGGCCCCTCGAGCATCGCTGCCCTCGGACTCTTGTAACCCGGCCCGGAACACGCTACGATCAAGGCCATTTCCAGTAATGTTAAACCGGCCGTCCCCCCAATATATACATACATGTATATATTCTGTATATAATATTGTACTCTATATATGTATAACTACTATAACTACAAGAGGGATCATTGTAGATCTAGATCCCTCCACATCCAGTAGATCCAATGCCAGCTAGTCTATGTATATCTAATTTTTAGGGTAGACTTGGGCTACGTTGCGCGTTTTATATTATATTTTACTACTAAATTGACTACAGCACTTAATTCTGATAATTGAATGCAATCGAGTACTTACCTCCTCTCTTTTCCGCCATCGCCGTTGACAAATTGACGAGTAGCGAAGAGTATTGTCGATTGCTTTTAATTGCTTTCGACCGACTCGTGACGACTCACCGGACTCACGACCATCGGCGTCGGCCGCGTACCAAGTATAGAGTACAGACACCGTATATAATTTAATATACTTATGTAATATAGTTGGAGATCGAGAGAGCGAGAGGGGGAAGCGTACTTGGGGGAACTCGCACTTTGTGTCTCCGAGTGATTTTATGACTTTCAAACTTTGCCGCAAACGTCGTGAAGAGAAAAACGTGATAGCTTATTATTTGAGCGTCGCGTCGCGTCGCCGTCGTATCAAACTGGGGTCGATTAATGATACTGCAATCAGAAGACAGCAACAAGATATCACAGTTGCGGCAATTTATTTCTCGTTGTTGCAGCGCGTTGCAACGACACACAAGTAAGCAACAACAACCAAGTTACAACGACGTCGCCGTCGGGACAGTACAAAATAGCGTTATTATTATCGCCAAGCTGATAGGAGGCGATTTCATTCGGCCGAAAGATAACGTAACGTGTGGCGATGATACCACATGTCAAGTACATAACATCTACAAAATATTCTCGAAATATATTTTCTTACAGTTTGAGCAGGTATATAATTATACAGTAATATACATATAAATATCGTTTTTAGAATTGTCTTCGCGAATGATAATTGTTCCGTGCGACGATGAAGAAGATCTAATTGAAATTAACGTGCAGCTTCCAGCTCAAGAGGTCAAAGGGTCAATCCAGTTATCGAGAAAGAGAAAGAGACAGAGAAAGGGGGGAGTGAGGGGGGAGAAAGAGAGAGAGAGAGAGAGAGAGAGAGAGAGAGAGAGAGAGACGATGAAAAACAAAGTTTATCGAACTGTACGACTTTAAGAATTTTTAAATCCAGAGATCGAGGAGTTAATTCGCATTGAGAGGCTCGAATCCATGCTGGCGCGTTTCCATGCTATGCCCGTCTCTTCGCGAGACGAGAAGATATACTAATCGATAACCAACCGCTCAACAATTATACAATTATACGATTATATAAGACAGATGCTGTATGGAGACATAAGCAAACACGAGAGCTAAATACACGTAAACATAAATTTATTCGCATCTTTCTTCATACATATATATATATATATATACACACACACACCCACACAAAAGACGATTTATAAAAATAATTACACATACAATTTAAGATCTCTGCGAGAGAAGATTGCACATCTCTCTCTCTCTCTCTCTCTCTTCCTTTCTTCCTTTTTTTCGCGCGCGCGTGTCAAGTGGATGTGTGCGCACGCGGCGTCAAGTAAAAAATACATACAAAAGTGATAAAGCGAGTACGTCGAATCGTAATGCTGATTTGATTGACGCGCAACCATATAATAAGTATATCGTATTATACTTGCGCGTGTTGTACCAAATCGCTAGTCTATCGATCTGTTAAATATGTCGATAAATACACAGTGTCCCAGAGTCCCAGATCTGCGAAAGGTATCCTAAGATCGGCTTTCTCGAACCCAAATTTTTCGGAAACGGTAAATGAATCTCATCATGTGATCGAGTTTTGAATCTCTTTCATCTCCGATGAAATTTTCTTTTCAATAACACCTCCGTTGACGTATTAACACGGGCTCTTTCCGACGGAGAAATTGGTCGAGGTATATACCTCTTCGCCGAATCTGGAACAATCTGTACTTTCCATACGAGCAAACTATATAATACGCGAATACTTGACACATATGTATGTACATTTGCATCTGACAGATAACGTTTTGTTTCACAGCACGCTAACATTGTAGTAAGAGTATCGTGTGATAACATTCTATGATATAATGAAAACTCATGCATAATTATACATAATACATAAGCGATCCGCTTAAATATCAATTCAAGACAGACGACCCTCGGCTCTTCCGTACATGTAGAATAATTTGTAACAAATATTGTTTGCGTGACAGATGATATTACTCGATCACAGCCGTGTTCTACATTATACAATACATATATATTCCGAGTTTACACTGGATTCTAAAACAACAACCGTTGCCTCGCGTGAGCATCTCCATGATCGAGAATTTCTTAATTGGCCCCCACCTTGAACATCTGGTTTATCATAAGGTGATCGACTTATCGTGTAATCTACTACTCACTGAAAATAGATTCTATTATTCAAGATAAGTTCCACGCTACGTACATTTTTCCAATAGAACGTCGATTCGTTCGCAAACGGATATGATTGTCTCACCAATTACCAAGTTAATTTGTCGGTCCTATCTACTAGAGTACTAGAGAGAAAGAGAGAGAGAGAGAGAGAGAGAGTTCCATATGATTCGAGACGTAGATGTATTAGTTAATCAATAATAACAGTTGATAGGAAATTAATAGCCAAGCAACTTAATGGGAGAAAGAATATATAGCGTGCTTATAGTCTAGGCGCGTGCCTGAAACGTGCTAAAAGAAAAAGGGGAAAAAACCGTAACATCGTTAATTCGTAACATCGTCCTCGATATCAAGAAGAATAATTCTTAATAATAAGTAGAGATTATAATTAAACGCAGCATAATTTGTTGGTGCACAACGATTTAATACGTCCCGCATCTTCTCACATCCGATAAAAGCCTCTCGAGTCGATTATCGATGGTGCGTTACGACGAACCGTCGCGTCGTCTTCTTCTCCTAGCCGGTTTTTCGCTGGACATTCGCATCTGCCTCCGTTTTTCGCCGAGTAACGCACATGCCAAGAGATTCTCCCGATGGAGCGCGACCAGTTGCAGCAGGCGATTCCGCGTAATTCCCGTCTGCGCAGCAATATCGTCGAAGCCGCTGTCAAGTCGATCCAAGTGGCCGCTAATGTTAGCGATCATATCGAGGAGTAAGCCGTCCCGCCGGCGCGTCTCGAGCGTGAGCTTCCTGCTGAGTAGGAAAGTCGTCAGGCCAACGATCGTCAGCACCGTCAATCCCAGCAAGCTTCTCTGCATCGATGGCAACGTCATATCCAAGGAATACCTAAATACCCCGCTCGTCCTCTCATCGCATCGTCACCCGGGATCGTCTTTGGTTTCGAGAAGAGATCCAAAGCGGATCTCTAACGATCCTCATGACTCATGATGGCAAGGGCAACACGATTATTGGACCTGACTCGATACTCGATTATTTTATTTGGCATCTGGCATTTTGACACTGCGCAACGCGCGATCATATAAAGAAAAAGCTACCATTTTAATTCGGAGAACAATTAATAACGTTTCTAACGCAAGTTGTTAGAAACTCGTGGATGTTTAAAGACATTTGCGTTCAATGGCGACTCATTCGCGATAGACTATAGAGATCGACGCGAGTCATCGCCCCTTGAGTTATCGCACCGACAGAAGAGAGATATTTATTTCGATATTCTTGGACTTTAAACGAACAGTCTCCCTATTCCTTTCCATGACTAGGTGATATCCTCCACGTTGATGAAAACTCGGTCAAATCAACTGAGATTGAGACACGGGTACAGTGACGACTGATAATGACTGGCCGGCTAACTGACGGTGCGTTTTTCGTGCGTTTTTAAGCCAAACTGAAGGCTGTACTTCTTTTTCTCTTTCTTTTCTCTCTCTCCGTTCCCTCTCTCGCTCTCTTCCTCTCTGTTGGGATGCTCTCGGTTTCTGTTCTTTTTCCGGCACGAATGCCTGCGGTTTTTATCTATTATTAAAGGCGAGGCGCGGCTGTGCCTCGGCATGCCAGCCGTTTTGCTGCTGCCTACCGATTGGCCGATCAAACAACGACCGAGATTTCTCAAAACTCTTCCGGGTGGCTTTTTCTTCCACCGCGTTGAATCTATATTCAAACCGCCGTAATCGACAAAATTCTTGCGCTCTATCGACTTTCCGCGAATAATTATCCATATATTGTATCACATTCGTACTATAATCAAATGTAAGCGAATCTTGGAATATCAGTGAAACTTGGAATTTTGTGTGAAACATTTGACGCAATTGTATTGTACAAAGATCAATATCTTTGTGGATTTGCACTCCTCCATCACGTAGATCAATTGAGTCAAGATGTGCGAAAAGATTAAAAGTCCCCTTAATTAGATTAGAGCTTCCCTTGAATCGCGACAATTGTGACAACTCCTTATTAAGAATTCAGATAGATATTAATTAAAATCTATAGATGGACAGTGCTGTCCTGCTGTCTGTCATAAATCTCTTACTCTGGATTTTCGACGCTCATCTTCGACACGTACGCGAGAATGTTCGCTCGTTGTAGCCCTCGGTTCGTCACGTAATGATCTTTGATTTTTGATATGTCGAGCGTGCGTCGACGCTCCTGGTGGTCCATCACTCGAAGGTATCGACGATGTTGCACGATAAAATGTCATCCGCTTGTAAAAACGTTGCGATCGTGAAACCGCTGCGAGAATGCCGCGAGGTATATCGACACTCGTACTTGTTGAACGTTACGAGGTCGGACCGAGAACGCTCGGTATTCGCGACAACACTCGCTCCACGTGTAGGCGCGGCCATCCTATATACGAGGACACGCGGCCAACCCCGAGCCACCCCGATCAACATCTTCAGCGACGTAACTTGACCTCCAACGTCCACGACGATTAGCGATTAGCGATTAGCGACTAATTTCGCGATTACTAGTCTATCGCTCCTCCCAACAACATTGAAAGGTCTATTATAAAAGTAGCGCGATCAGCTAAAAGATAATCTTTTTCCCAACGTCGAGCAGAATTTAATGGTGACGATACTTGTTCCGCCGCACGGTGATACTCAATCAAAGACGTTTCTCGTAACGCTCGATCTCCGTTTCCTCAGTCAGAGTATCCAGGGAGGACACGGTCGCCGAGGAACCGTCGGCGACGCCTTGCCTCCTAAACGAACGCTGGCTGGGAACGCGACTGATTGCGAGAGATCAAAAACAATCGCGGCATGTGTGGCACCAGCTAAGGGTAGCTGGCGCATGCGTCTGTTAATCAATAAGAGAGCCGACACCCCTTTGTCGTGACCGCGGTGGACTCGAAAACATCATTGACGATTCGTCTAGAATCGTGGAGATTCTTCTAGAATGAAGATTACCGTTTACTCGAGAGATTTTTCTCGGGCTGATCCTACCAGCTCGCTTACCACTGACTAAAATAATGACGAATCGCACTTGAGATTACTTGATTTTCTCCGGCGCAACGTTGAACGACGGCGGCACTTCTCTCAACGAGACTTCGGCATACTTTTGAGAAGGAAGAAACCTAGAGAAATAAATTTAAATAAGAGAGAGATTACCACAAAGAAAACATCGATATCGTGATAGGCTTAGGAGTATTTTAGGCACACGTAACAATTACACGCTGTAGTTATCTCGGGAATGCATGTATGCATGTAGAGTATTATTTTTAATTTATTTAAAAAAAAAAACAGCATTAATATTTCACGAGACGATTCATGAGACGTTATATTGTAATGAACGACGGGTACTTTTGGAGCTTTCTCTTTAACTGTGATCATTACTTGGAAAAATATAATAAAAGCCTAAACTCTAATCAACATTTTGTATCATCACTCGAGGTTTATGTACTGAGTCTTTAATAATTGTTAAAAACCCAGCGGCCAATAAGTCAGAATTTTATGACTCATTGAATTAATGCACCTTACTGTACATGCATGCACACATTGGGTTGTAATCGAGTCGGAACCGATCGTACCTTCTCAACATCGGCGAAATATGATCAGGATCTACGCTCTCGAGATCCACGCCAAAGACATAACTCGCGATAGTGCCGACGACGACAACGATCACCGCTCCTATCATATTATAATATATGAAGGATATTTGAAAGAGTATCATAGGTTCCTCGTTCGGGTCCACCCAAGTAGGCGTTGTCGCGGTCAGAAGGGTCTGGTTCAACGGATACGAACAACCATCTGTCGATGTAGGTAACGAATTGTATTTAATTCTGTCATGTATGGTGTGCCATTGAGCGCCTCCCACCAGCCAAAGCATGCTGATTAGACCGACGTAACCGCCGAACAACGCGCCTTTCGCGTTCGCCCAAGGTACCAGCATTCCTAGCATAAAGAGGCCCAGCGAGGGTCCATCGGTCACGCCACGCATACTTACGGCTATTTGAAAGACCGATCCCAGCCGCTCGACCAGGAACACCAAACCAACCGAAATCGCGCCGGCTATCACGACGATGCCCTGAGGGGAAGGTCGATTATATTGTAATTGATAAATTAATCAATCTTAAATCGATTATATTATAATTGATAAATTAATCAACCTTAAATCGAATCTCTCGAAAAAAAAGGAGTTTCTTAAAAAAGATTTGCCTCTTAAAAGAGCATGAAAAATTATATATTAACCGATACGTATCTCACGTAGCTCACCTTCATAATGTTGGCGGCCATAGCTTCTTTCTCAGGGCTATCCGGGATCCGCAAATTTATGAAATCCTCGTAAATGGTACCGGACACGGTGTTGAAGCTGGCGCTCATAGTCGCGAGCGCGGCACTCACTAGGCCCGCTAGGAATAATCCCGGAAGTCCCGGTAGATGCCCAGCAACGTCCATCACGTAATAGGGTAGAGTCTGATCGGTGCGACTTATCGACTGCTCGAATGAGAAGATTTATAATTTTCTGCGATTGAAATATCATAAGTAATTGCGTGTAACGAAAAAATAGAAAGTCGACAAACGCGCTTCCCCCTCCGCCCTCCCGTCTTTTCAACGTTTAAATATTTTCTTATACGGGCAATTTGTAAATAATGTAAATCATACATCGTACCTTGGTCAGAAAAGGATCACAGTCATGATATTTGGCAAACATGATTAATCCGGTGAACACGCAGATCAGTTTGACGAGTATCAGTCCTACTGCAGTAATCACAATGCTGCTGTGTATGCGGTAAAGAGGAAAAGAGCGATTAAATATGTTATTCTTAAATTTTCAGGGTCCTACTATAAAGCGCGCTTTAAAACTTGGAGCTTAGGACACCGGAGCAGCAGGACAGCTGATAAAATCAGCGAATAAGCGAAGCTTGTGTTGTAACGAGTATGGATTGTAAATTGTAAGTCGCGTCCAGAGACTGAAAAAGACTTACCGTTTGGCGTCGATCTCTCTAGGCACCGACAGGAATCGCTGCACCGTACCCGGATGAATACCGATGTTTCCGAGCCATATTACCGTCATACCTATAGCCATACCCCAAAAAGTGTTCCTCGCGAACGGACTTGGATCCATACTAATAAAAGGAGTAAAGGGAGCGTTCAATTAAATGGTAGTATAGAAACGTAGTATACTAATAATATATAAAATAATATATAAAAAGAAAATTGCGTGAGATCCTTGTTTTTATCTTACTCAAAGAAAACGAGACGACCGCCTGCGCCGGAAATGCTCCACACTTGCTCAATGCCACCAACGGACAGTGTACCGAGCACGAGAACCGCAAAGAGTCCGCCGACGGTCACGGAAAATTGTATAGTGTCCGACCATACTACCGCCTTTAGGCCACCCTACGAATGTGAATTCATCGGAGGTAAAGCAGAGTGAAAAGCAATTGAAAGAAGAGAAAATCTAAAAAACTTGAAAATTCAAAACTTGTCACTGTACGAAGAGCTTCAAATTCTACATAAATCTCAAAGTTTTCGTGGATACTTGGGATACGGTGATAAATAACTCGAGTTGTAAAATTTTATTTTATAACTCCATCCTGAAAATCCATCTTTCGCGGTCATATCACGGCATTTACGGCTCGCATCGTTACTTGATTTATCCATGTTTAAATACGGCAAAACCGATAACGACTCTCGACTTGATGTAATTCAGGAACGTTAAACTAGAGTTAAACGTTAAGACTTAAGGCCGGATCTGCGTCCTTCACTTACAATGCTGGTGTAAATGATGCATACGATGCAGAGCACTGGCGTTATCGCGTGAACGCTCAGGTTGCTGACTTGCGCGAAGGCGAGGGCAGGTACGTAGATGACAATGGGCAAGTACGTGAAGAGCGAGATGGTGAATAGCACCGAAGAGAGGATCCTGACCGGTCTGGTAAACCTGAGCTCTAGATACTCAAAGGTGCTGGGTAGCTGTAGCTTGTAGAGCACAGGCAGGAAGAGGTAAGAGGTGATGACGGCAGTCAGGATCGACGTGATCACGCACGCGGCATATTGGCTCCCATATTGGAAAACCTCCGTGGGTATGCCCAGCAAGCTGATACCCGAGATGTGGCTGAAGGGTATGCAAGTTCACGTTATTAGTTATTCGCGAGGATAAAGGAAAAAAATCTGGAAAAATGTTGCAGATTAAAAGAAAGCGAGTTGGGTCGAGTTGGTCATGCGGGCAGAGGATGTCAATCAATGTTCCGTCAATCTCTTTCAATCGTTTATCAAAATGGAGCCAAGAGTCACTGACCTAGCGACGATGCTCATCGCGACGGGAAAGCATCCCATTCGTTTACCGCCCAGAAGATACTCCGTTGTGCTGTCTTGCTTGCTGAAGAAGCCAAAGTACACGCCGATGAGAAGGCTGACGAGCAGCAGCAGGCTGAAGAGCGCGTAGTCTAGCCATCCGAACACGAAGCGATCCAAATTCTCCGTTTGGTCAAACGGGATGCCAGTAGTGGTGGCGAGGAGATTCTCCATCGCTCTGTCTCCTCGTCTTGTCAATTATCGAGAGTGAATCAACGGTCGATCCTTTTCCTACGTAGAGTAGGGAGTATCGTCCGGATAGCGCGACGCGCGATACATATAATGCGCCAAGCTCCTCTTCTCGCTCTACTTCTCGTGCCCGTCACCCCTGGCCCATTTCATCTGGCGTAAGAAACGAGGGACAAAACGCAATTCTGACGTTGCTGACTTGCAAATATGTCGACGCGTGTTATAATTCCACCGTGAGAGATTAATTTATAACCAGCACGTATCTGATAACGTACGTATCTGCACGGGATCCGATGACGAAACATGGTATCTTGATTAATGGTTTTGGAGTAATCGACTGGAGTGTGAGACAGAGATGTGGGAGAACGAGAGTTATGAACTCTACTCTCTTGCCAGTCATATAACGTCGGATTTATTATGCTAAACCCGACGCGGAATCGAAAGGAAGGAAGAGACAATCGGTGCGAAGGATCGATAGGATCTGGCTCTGTTATAAGACTATACTTGTCAACGTAGCGGCTTGATTAAATTTATTAAATTTATTAAATTACAAGTAATCGCAGATATGTATCTCAATTTTAATACAGAGTAGCGAAAGAGTAGGGTAAGCTTATACGATATGTCATCGTAATCATCGCGTAATAATGGCCATCTTCATCCACGAATTATTATTACGCGCTTTTTTAAAGTCGATCGATGATACTTTTGCGTAACGAAAAGGGATAATTAATTTAATTGCGCCACTCTCCACCGGAATTACTGCCGTGATCTTTCGATTTTCAATTCTATTTACACATATACAAACTTACGCGCGCGATCCTACGGAATTTTCCAAGAGAAGACGAAAGGGGAGAATGTCTTGGAATGTTTAAACTCCATATATATTTCATCAAATCTCTTTCTCAAATTCCGAATTCAAACGCTCCTCGACGAAGATAACGACTCGGACGTCTAATATCACCGTACAAGATAATACACGGAGCATTGCAAGATTCGCGATAAGAGGAGCCAAGCGGAGATTTCAAAGATTCGGCTCGACGACGCTGAGGAGAGCAGTCCGAATCGAAGACCGACGCTTCTTCGGAGATGCGCTCGTAGAACAGAATTGCGAGGTGGAATCTGCGCGCATTGCCGCAGAGGAGCCTCCCAGGCATTGTCATCTCGCGAGCCCAACAGCAGGATGTACTGACCGTTCCAGTTGACGTCCAGCTTAGCCCGCAGTCCCAACGTCGAGGGCGCCTCGATGGCGCGAGGAATGCACGTTCTCGGCCAGGTGGTGAGCGGCACGCCGAGCCGCCGATCGGCACTACAACGAGCGGATACCGTGGCGTCTCCGGGAATCAAAATGCTCTCGGCAATGTGCAGATCTAGCTCCGTGGTACCGGAAAGGGTGCTCCAGGTGGGAAAAGGCTTTCTGGTAGCGGTCTCGTATATCCGATCATCTCGCAGCATTGCCGCGAATCTCGATCGAACTATGGGATTCTCGTCGCGCAAGAGCCGATGAACGCCATCAGTCAACGATCTTTCCTGTCTTTGTACCTTTTTATCTATTGTAACAGACCATTTCTCGTCTTTTGGCCCGTTCGCGACGTACAAGTTGTTACGTCGATGGAGATCTATGCTTCGTAGAGGATGAATAGTTGATGGATTGGTGACACTCCTTTTGAACAAGGGTCTCGTGGAGACATTGAGCAAGCGGCCGAGGAAAGTCTCTTGATCGACTTCTTCGTGACGTCTCTGTCTTCCAGCTCGCTGAATGTAACTTCCGGCTGCTGTAATCGCGTACAGAAACGTTGAACATTGCGGATCGTCGTAGTAGTCCCATCGACCGGTCCACAATCTGTCTCCCGAATGTATCTGAAGTTGACGTTTGGACCAGATACCGCCCTCGGAGCTCTCGCACCTCTCACTATGCCAATAACCTCCGATCAATGCGGGTAGAGCCGCCGTTTGGTGGAGAAGAGGTGGGCTGAACTCGGTGCTCCGAGATACGCCACTGCATATCGGGCAATCGCTCGCCTGTAACGGTGTCGGCATTAATAACGCTCTCGATCCATTCTCTTGGTTTGTCTTTGTTATCCTTGTATATAGCAATCATGCGTATCGTTTATCGCGAGAATAATCTGTGCTTTTCTCATCGTAAAAATAGGATTACTCCTTAGATATACATATAGATATAGATATTTCGCAGCAAAAGAACATTATTTGAGATGCGTGATAATTTGGAGCATTATATCTACGTAAGACGATACGAATGACAAGATTTAAAAGGGTCTGGGCAAGCGTACCGTGTCAGCGCGGACCATGGCTGTAGGCTGCAAGGAGGTAGGTTTGTAATTCCAACGAGAGTGAACGTTGGGTGTGGAACTGGCCAAAAAAAGTTGGAATTGTGGAAGCTTATGGTATCGATTGTTGCTGGACAAGCTTCCGAACGGCTTCTTTTGCACTCTCAGCAGCCTCAATTCAGTGAATTCGATCCCGAAAGGCTCTAAACAGTTTATACCGAGCCGCCTCTTCGTAAATGAGTGAGCTTGCAGAGAATTGTAGATCGGACCTTGCCACAGCGGCGTCGCCGAGCGCTGCCGCGGCTGCTCGTAAACCACTTCAGCAACGTAAGGTCGCCATTTCGGCTGGGGACCGCAAGTCAGATTCAATCTGTGTCCAAACTTGTGAGCCACCTGTAAAATCAAATTTCAGTAGACAATCACACAAATATTGATTTTGCTTCTCGCACATTTTAACATTTCTATCACTTGGACATCATCTTTCCAACTAATTGATTTGGAGAAATACCTGTCGATTCAAAGGCACAATATTAATGGCATCTACGTGAAATCTTGTTTCGGTAGCGCCAGAAACAACGGTCGAAGATCCCAGCAACTTGATGGAACCCCGAATTGTGACAGTATGCGTCGCTATGCTGCACGACTCCTCGGCATAATAATAACGTAGCAGGAGAAACGTGCCGTTCTTGAAAAATGTGTATTTTCTGATTATATACTCCGGGCCGGCTCGCACTTCGCATCTGCAACGAAAAAAAATCATATTATACAATTTCTATTTGTAAATTCAAATTATCTATATAACGACACATTCTGCGCGGGGGAAAAAACCACAATTAGTCAATTACTCTTGAGACAGCCATGTGGAATACAATCTGGAGGTTCTGTCGTCCACGATTGTCGCACGATCCTCCTGTTCGATCTCCTTGATGGCCCTTTCGCAGTGCGCCAACGAATTTACGGATTCTGGATCTCTGGCCAAAGCGTGACTCGTTCTCACTATAAGACAGATGCAACACAATTCAGCCGTACGACGAGGATGAAAGATGAAGAGATATATCTCTTCGTGGGAATATCTCATTATAATAGAGAGAGGGATGAACGGCCGAAGAATGCTTCGGTCAGAACTGGCTGTACGAGAGGACACGAGTCGTCAGATAAAAAGAAGACCACCCGCCGAGAGTGATGCTCAATATTTAGAAGCCAAACAGGCATTGGAGGAAGGACGAATGTGTTTTCACCTATATGTTGCATTATATTCAGATAATGTGTTTATCGATAAAAAAGGATCTTCTCCCTGATCTTCTACGATCGAGCATCGGATACAAAGCTTTTCGCCAATCTTTGCGATCTTTGCCTCCGCGGAATCTTTAAGTATATGACAATTTCATAACTAACGCGAAAAATTCGGATAGACGTCTTAGATATCCGGATCTCCAAGCACCTTATATATATATTTAAAAAAAGAAAACGCTGCATCCGTTTAGAGGTCTCACGCTACAAAAAGAGAATATGCAAACGCGAAATTTAAATATACATTTTATTGTTAGATGTAAATTTTGGATTTTTACAATTTTATAATAGCGAATTTGTCAAAAAGAAGATTTTCTCTTCGCCATGCAATTTGATGCCTATACACGATTCTTGGACTAGTAAAAAGGAAGAACAAATAGATTGATTAATTTATTATTGGTACGCTGATAAAATTTCAACTTGTTGGAACGTGCGAGGTGTGTCAAGGGTTGATTCGTACGCGCAATCGGCAGGCGTAATACAGTCAAGTGCCATCGCGTGCCGAGCAAAGTCGACACGTAGTTTGCAACAGGGGAGTGTTAATTGTAAGAAGAAATGATGCACGAAAGAATATGCTCGGTACGCTCTCAGGACTATTTAACATTCGATCGACGTACAGAGTTTCTCGCGCCATCGTCATTCTCCTCTTCGCCATCGTCTCTCTGCGATTGTTGGCAATTGATATTCTATGTCTGTGCGTTGGAACTTGGACAGCGATTGATAATGATACAACGATGGATCGGTTGGTGACAACGACGACGGCGACGCGAATTTGCGACATTAGATTTGCTCTTGTCAAAAAATTTCAAGAGTAAAAAAATTAAGCAACGTATATACGAGGGTCGGTGCGCGAAAGTAGTGCCTTCTAATTTTTTTTCTTTTAAATCTGGTGCCATAGAAAATTTTCACTGCGTTTCATTGAGATGTTACCTAAAGTCTCTAGTTGCGTTTTGTTGAGTCGCGTAAACTCGGTGAAACGTAAAATTTTTTATGGCGCCAGACTCGAAAAAAAAAATTAGGAGACATTACTTACTTTCGTGTAGTTTCGCGCGCGCGTGCCATTAGTCTTGTCTCGTTTCTCTATTAAATTAATTTTCGCTTTAAATGAAATTACAAATTGAATATATTTTGTCACGTAATTTGGAAGCAACTTTATTAACTGCTATCAAACATCCTTTTCAATATGAAAAAATTTTACTCTCCACATCTGCTGCGTTATATCGCGCACATTCTTTAGTGGCGCACACGTGTGTCTCGTGTGCTCCTGTGTCTCAAGCACATGTGCCACTTGTCTTTTTCAAATACTCCAATGTGTCCCACGTTTCCCTTTCCTCTGTAACAATTAAACTTTCTGTATAATAATTACCGCAATATTATATTATATTCTTTACAAGGCTGCCTTATTCATTCGTCGAGTAGCGAATTAGGGAGAACGATAGTTACGATTATATTTAAAGTTAATTATATTTCAAATACAAGACATCGCAGAAATGCTCTTATAGCGTATTCATGATGAGTGCTCGCTCGAGTATTTTCGTTTTTTCTCTCTCTCTCTCTCTCTCTTTCCGCACATTTCACATGCAAGTCACATCTCATGTACAGGTACTTACTCATTGACAGAATAGCGATGACGATAGATAACACCATTGTAAAATCCATTTTTCTCTCGTCTTGGCGATCGTCGATCAACGATGAGCGAAAATACGCGCATTTACGCGAGCATTATCTTCCCTCAGGGGTTTTTTGGTAAAACCGAATGACTGTTATCCACGACGCGATTTGCCGCCCTCGCGTTGCATTCAACCGCACGCGCGTCTTTCTCGGAGGATTCGCTTCCTCGGCGACCAACCCCAAGGTTATATAGCTTCATCCCCACTCTAGCGATTCTCGTGGCTCAATCCGGCCAAGTCGCAATCGTATCCAGCGGGGGACCGATGTGCGAGGGAGAAACTAAACACATTATTCTCATCTTTCTCCCTGCCTCCTGAGAATCGGGCCGAATCCCGAACCCTGCTGCGAGGGTTTCATGCTTCGTAGATTTATACATCGCTCTGACTCGGTCTACAGTCTACAGTCTACATTCTACATCGTACATCGGTCTCGGTGGTATTGGTGGTAGTACACCCCATTGAGCTCTGTCCTGCCCTGCCCTGCCCTGCCTGAAACTAGCGCCAGCCGCCACTGCACCGTCTGCACCACCAGGATGAATCAAACTCTTGGGAACATCTGCAGTATACATATAAACTACGCTGGTTTGCGTCACGAATCTCTCGACGGCAGAGCAGGTTGTCCCGGCTGAAAAAGTGGCGAGGGTTGAGAAATAGCCACGCAAACCGCAACCGCCCAATTTAAAAGTTGAGCAAAATTTGACATTAAAGTGATGTGATGCAAGCTAGAGTTTATAAAGATTCATCTTTACTTAAAGTTTCTTAAATTTTGCTAGGAGAATCGAGAGAAATAAAAACGATAGGGAAATGGAAACATTTAACTATTCCTGTGAGCTTTCATCACAGCTGATGCTAAAAATCATGTGCGAAAGAACGAAAGACGAATAATAGAGATGCCGTTGCCTATTATCTCACCTTTGTCAATATCCTGCAGACAGATAAGAACGTGGCCAAATAACTTGATCGTTTCAAAGATTAACTCGGTAATTGCTGCAGTAATCAGTTTTTGATAGATGCCGATAATGTACATTCATTGGTTCGTAATCGGAAGAGAAATGTGCAGCGGCCATGACCTTTTTCGGCTTCTTTTCTTGATAGATGGCCCGAACCTAGTTCGATGTGGCCAATTGTAAGGGCGATCAGCGAATGAATACATACGCATCAAAAATGAGGATGATCGTGCAGAAATCGTCCCGCAATCGGCTAAAATTGAAACGCGAGTCAGAGGTCAGAAGAGTCGTACGTGTTATATTATAGTTATTATACACATACATAATATAACGTTATCATATACGACGACTATCAGTCTCGTTTGGTCTTGCTTGCCAGTAGGCCCGTCTTTTATAAGAGACGAGAGCTCGCTTGTATATATTATACAGTATATATAAAAGAGACCTCGCAACTCGCGATTCTTGCATTTCGGCAGAGCGAAGCGAGCCGCGGTCCCATAATAATATAAATATAGCACAAGGCCCAATTATGTGCCCTTCGCCCTTACCTTCGCCCGGTTCGTCACTTTATCGACTTTATCCTCGCCGAAATGAGGATGTCGAGGATAAAGGAGCCCCGTTCCTTTACATTCTTTACATTGTCCGCTAGCTCTGGCTCTGGCTTTCCCGATTTTGATTTCTTCATCGATCGTTGTGTGCGGCACGCAGTCACGCACAGGGATCATCGTCGTCGCGCGCGTCTCAAATCGGTGCGGTGCCGGGTAACACAATACAACACAATACGCGGTGGGTGGTCGCCCGGTCGCTGGTGGCGTGGATAATGGACATCTGCAAAACTCGAACCGCATCATTTGCCATCTCAGCCATCTGCCACCCCCGAATCTTGAATGCGACAATCGACTGAATCGACACCAATTATTATTAACGCTCGAGGCTTGAGGCTCGCGTTTGTTGATAGAGTGGCTTTATCGGTCTATCTTCGTTTTCCATTTCGACCATTTCTCTTCGCGTCCTTCCGCCTTTTATTTTCAAAATGCTAATTGATATCATCTACTTTATTTTCAATTTTTATTTGCGCGAAAGACATACATTATACAACTTGATTGTTGCAGCTAAAAATTAAAGAGAACAATTTTCGTTTTATCTTTCTTCCTTTCAACAAAGCCATGAAATGAGATATCTGCGTGTACCGCAATCCCAAAAGAAATTACGACACGATGCGTATGTTCATTAATTCATTCCTTATCATACGATACTGACGAGTAGACTAGACACGTAGACGCGTACTCCCGCCTCCCGCGACAATGGGCGCGTTCAGCAGACCAAGCCGCTGAGTAGCAGTCAAACGTGATTGGCTCTTACTTTTAGAACCAACCAATCAACGCAGAGCGTTGATAAGACGAACTCAACAGTTGTGTCTGCTGAACGCGGCCAATAATCTCGCGAAACTTAATTACGAGTTATCGACTGACGATACTTAACATCCACATCACATCCGCGGCGTATGTACACACGTACAGTTGAGAATGTAGAAAACGGAATTACGAACGAATGATGCGTATACTTATCGACGAAATTCCTTTTTATTTTCATCTTCATTTGCAGTTTCCCTATACATATACAGTCATACAAGTACATATGTTATAGATGCTTCATATCTAAAGTTGGTCGCTTTTTGTGTCGAATGACTCATATCATTCATATTTAAATGCCTCGTGTGCATTGTAACCCGAAAATTCCCAACTTCAGACACGCATGCATATATGACGTCGCGGCGTCGTGACGCCAAGTGTATGCAAATTTATTAACCTTAAATCGAGGGGCGAGTTTGACGTTTGACGTTGCAGTGTTGACGTTCGACATCGAACAGCGTCGAACGCATGACATCATAATCGTATGACCAAGTCGGATATATATTCTTTTATATTTTCTTATACGCACAAGTGAAGAGAGAGAGAGTGTATGTTGGTGAATGATATCATTCTGAAAGCTTACTCCAACTTTTTGCGTAAGTGTATTTTATATCCAATCGATCGTCAATTTAACTCCATTTAGTCCGAATAATGCAACGCCTCTTTATATATACAGTTACTACGTGTTGTTGATAAGCATTGCAACTTTGCAACATGTAAATTTTTCATATATCCGAAGAACGATCTTTTTACGTATTAAATTTATTATATCTATGTTCTATGTAACGTTGAAATTTTTTATCCAGCACGTTTAAGATGATTGCATCGGAAGTTGGCTCCACAAACACAGAACCTGTCCACATCAGGATCACAAGTGAGAAAGCTCCTTTGATCAACGGCAGGAGTGTGCTTCAACGACTAAGTAATATTTTTAAGATTGGAAGGACGGCACACTCGGAGGGAGATGGCTATGTCGAGTTTGGTACTCTTGGTGTGGACAACACCCGTACATTGGGAACTTTTGCTGGTGTATTTAGCCCAGTTACACTGTCTATGTTCAGTGCCTTAGTTTTTATACGAATGGGTAAGTCATACGTCATAAAAGTTTTATATTTATCTAGAGTACGAGTATCTGTTAGTTATATCAACTATATTCGTTTTTACAGGATACATTGTGGGCAATGCAGGGTTATTTGTGACTTTAGTTCAGTTCATTATAGCATATGGTATTTTATTATTCACAGTCGCGTCTGTCTGCGCTATATCGACCAACGGCGCTGTAGAGGGTGGTGGCGCTTACTGTATCCTTTTGTTTCTGTTTTGAGCTATACGCTACTTCCGTCAAGTAAATTCTATTTATTCTCCATCTTTATCTTTATTTATCTGACAGAGATAGATCAACTATGCCAACTCATCCATTTAAAGATAGCTTATCAGCAGCGTGGCTTACTTCATCGCGCTTATATTTGATAATGATTATAATAGGCTGCTTTGATTGTTAAAACTACGTTCTCGGTTTATTATAAAATATTGCTACGTTTAACACGCAGAACATTAAGTTTAAAAGATATGAAAAATATTTTCCTATTAATCCTATATGCAGTTATGATCAGTCGTACATTAGGACCTGAATTTGGTGGCTCTATTGGCACTCTGTTTTTTATGGCCAATGTAGTATCCAGTGCGCTTTGTATCTCTGGATGTGCTGAGGGTTTGGTTGAAAATTTTGGCCCTTCCGGTTATTTGAACGGTAAAACTGGACTTATACCAGATGGCCGATGGTGGCGATTTTTATATTGTTCCATACTAAATACTGCCAATCTTGTGGTTTGTCTTATCGGAGCCGCAATGTTCGCGAAAACCAGTGTTGCGATCTTGGCGGTTGTCTGTATCTGTCTATGTAGCGTTTTTATTAGTTTTTTGACTCAGGGTGCAATAGAGGTAAATAATTTTTTGATTTGAATGTAAGAAAATATTACTGTATGTTCAATATTAACTTGGCTGACTGACTTTTGATAAATAATTATTTATTATACCTTTAGATACCAATACCAGATGCAAATACATTGGTACAAAATATAACAGAGCACGTAAATGGAAGTTACACGGGTCTTTTGTCTTCTACGCTTTCCAGCAATCTCTATTCGAATTACAGCGCCGATTACTCAAGCGGAGGAACTATGACGGATTTTGCGAGCGTCTTTGGTGTATTGTTCAGTGGTGTAACTGGGATAATGGCCGGTGCAAATATGAGCGGTAAATAAAACTATTTATTTATATTTGATATAATGTACATTGTACATACTGACCATATGACACGTATAATAGGCGAGCTGAAAAATCCCGGCCGAAATATTCCACGTGGGACATTATCAGCGGTATCATTTACGTTCATATGCTACATTTTGTTGTCTGTCTTAACGGCTGCCACTACTAGCCGTTTTTTACTGCAAAACAACTTTATGTACATGATGCCGATTAATATTTGGCCGCCATTTGTCGCCGTTGGCATTCTCACTGCTACATTTAGCGCTGGTTTAAGCAATTTGATAGGTTCTAGCAGAGTATTAGAAGCGTTGGCCAAAGACAACGTATTTGGTAAGTAATTACAATGACAATAAGAATTTAATTCAATTTAATTGTGTAATTAAATATCTTTGCTTTATTCCTTGTCTAGGTTCGGGATTAAATTTCATCATACAAGGCACATGGCGCGGCAATCCAATAGCAGCGGTATTAACTTCGTGGATTTTGGTTCAGACAATCTTGCTTATCGGCTCGTTGAATACCATTGCTCAAATTAATTCGGTATTGTTTCTTCTAAGTTATCTCGCTACCAATCTCGCGTGTCTTGGATTGGAACTTGCTAGTGCACCAAACTTTAGGTATACTGTTTTTAGTACATGCACTAAATTACGTTATAGTTACGATTAATATATAACTTGTCCCTCACACGAGTATCTAAATCTTTCCTCTTTTCAGGCCAACATTCACGTACTTCACGTGGCACACCGCGACTATAGGTCTTCTTGGAACATTGATAATGATGTTTATAATCAACAGCATTTATGCTTCCAGTAGCATAATTTTATGCTTAATATTGATCATTGTGCTACATTTATTCTCGCCGAGTAAAAACGCACCGTGGGGCAGTATATCTCAAGCACTGATATTCCATCAAGTCAGAAAATACTTGTTGATGTTGGATTCGCGCAAGGATCACGTTAAATTTTGGCGTCCACAAATGTTACTGATGGTCGCGTCTCCGCGCTCCGCCTGTCCTCTTATCGATTTCGTGAATGACTTGAAGAAAGGAGGACTGTATGTTATCGGACACGTGAAGGTTGGTGAATTTACTGGTCAGAGTAGCGATCCTACGATAGAGGAATATCCGCACTGGTTGAGTTTAGTTGACCATATGAGAGTTAAAGCCTTCATCGAATTGACCGTGACGAAAACGGTGCGCGAAGGCATGCAACATTTAATAAGACTGTCTGGCATGGGTGCGATGAAACCGAATACGATCGTTCTTGGTTTTTATGATGAAGAAACGCCAAGGGACTTTTTCTTGGATTCTCAATACGCGACGACGATGTTTGAAAATAGTACAACACTTCCGAATAACACTGTGTTCCCTCTAAGACAAGCAACAGGCGAAAAGAATCTAGATCCGGTTCAATATGTCGGAATGTGCTCAGATGTTCTGAGGATGAAGAAGAACTTGTGTCTATGCAGAAACTTTCATCTGTTAAATAAAGCGCAATTAACGAAGTAAGTAGAAATTCATCATCGCGAAAATATTTGAAATAACATTTCTATTATTACACGGTAATGTGTATTTGAAACTTTTAGAAACTCAAATTTGAAATATATCGATGTATGGCCGGTCAACTTTTTCCAACCAACCGATCAAGATCCATTCGATACAACGTCGTTATTCATGCTTCAACTCGCGTGTATTATCAACATGGTACCCAGTTGGAAAAACCTACATCTCAGAGTGTTCCATTGCGAAACTGCGGATGGCAGTGAAAGCCTAAGTATCTCAGATTCTCCTAATTCGATGAGCGAATACCCGAGAATCTCGAACGAGCACAGAATTCGGAAATCATTAAATCTACTAAGAATCTCTGCATCGATTAAAAAAATTCCGGAATGGGGAGAGCAAATCCGAGGGTTAAAGGGTAGGCCTCTGCTTGAGCCAAAAAATCAATATGAATCAAGTACAGAGTCCAATAATGCTTTGAGTAACGTGTCCCGGGCTTATATATTGGGGTAAGCATTTAACTGATTCTTTGACTACAACTTTTTACAAAGAAAAAGATATTTTTTTAATTGATTAATTTTACTTCTCAGCGTTAATCAACTGATAAGGCAATATTCTTCTCAAACTGCGACAACATTTATATATTTGCCCGGACCGCCAGCCTCGAACACTTGGGATGAGGATGATATGTATCGACAGTATCTACAATCGTTGACAGAATTAACTGTCGACTTACCACCGACAGTTTTAGTACATGGTGTTAGTGCTGTTACGTCGACCACCTTATAACAAAGTGTATAAATAGATATGGAAATGTTTAATACATTCTCCATTGGTAAGAAGAGAAGATAAATTCAGAGAAGATAAACTTAAATATTATATGATTATATTTAAACTATGATTTCTTATAATACTACTATTAATAATTTAAAAAACAAATTATATTACATGCATATTAATACATATTACATAAAGCTCGGATAAAACTATAATTTATTTTATCTCTCGTTAATTATTAACATGGTAATTATTTTACAAAATATAATGATAGTATAGTATCGCAAAGCAATAAGCATTTCTTTAAGATTGGTTTAAGATAACAGAAAATTTTTTGTCACGTTCAAAAGAAAGTTTAATATTGTAAGTACTAAAATTTATTACTGTGATAACAAAAGTATTGTATAAGAAATTCTTGGGATAGGAATATTTAAAAAAAATGACTACTAGACAGACTTAAACTGTAAATATATTAACAGATCATAACTATATAATGGATATATCGTAATATACTTCATATAATAAAATACTATTACGGCATCACTTTTATATCGCATTTCATATTATCATGAATAATATTTAGTAATAATTATGAATATGAATATCTAAATAAATAAAAATTTATTCCCAATAAAAGGATCAATCATGTATTTTTTGCCTTGTTTTATATATATAATTTAGAATAATATGTTATTATATATATTTTTATCTTTCTGCTATCGAGATCGAGTATCGAGAGGACAATCACCAATCGCTTCAATTCGAGATATAACCTATACGGCAAATTTTTCTCCAAAATTGTCTCAACGAATGTCAACGAACGTCATCGTGGCTCGATATAGGTTTACTATGTTTGCAAGCAAATTAACTTTGTCAATCTCACGATCAGTTAAAAGTAATTTGACAAATATTCGGCAAATGAGTGCTGCAATTAATACCGACTGCGTAAAATCTCTATTGTACAAAGAATACGGCGAACCTGTTGAGGTTCTTCAAGTAACGACGCAAACGATAGAACAACCAGCGGGCGATCAAGTAATTGTTATTGCAATTATAAAGTTCATCTGCTTTCACCCATGAATTTTTAGTATTCTACAATAGTATACTTAATAGTTAAATCAATCTTTATGATGCAGGTATCTGTAAAATGGTTACTATCCCCGGTGAATCCAGCCGATATAAATACGATACAAGGAAAATATCCTAGCAGGCCTCCTCTACCAGCGGTACCGGGGAATGAAGGAGTTGGAGAAATAGTTGCGGTTGGCTCTAATGTTCAAGATTTGCATGTTGGAGACAGGGTGGTGCCAAATGGTCCTAATTTTGGAATATGGAGAACGCAAGCCAATTACAATTTCAAGGATGTTATGAAAGTACATATATGTATATTATTATTATTACATCCTCTTGGAATAATGCATTTGTTGCGCTTGTTATCCCTTGGTCTCGTTTTATAGATACCAAACGATGTTGATCTAGTCATAGCCAGTATGATGAACGTGAATCCATGTACAGCTTATAGAATGTTGAAGGATTTTGTTTCATTAAAGCCTGGAGACACTGTGATACAAAATGGTGGCAATTCCGCGGTTGGTCAGCTGGTCATTCAGTTATGCAAAATATGGAGTTATAAGTCTGTCAGTGTTATTAGAGATAGGCCAAACATACAGGAATTAAAGGTATAATATTAATTGATAGCTATGTAAAGTCTCTATAATTTAAAAACATTAAAATTTGCCCGTATCAAATTTTAATAATATTAATTGTTTTATTATTTTTATCATATTATAAATATTATAATATGTACATGTAATATTATGAATTATTTAGAATCAATTGGCAACCTTAGGAGCGGATCAAGTACTAACCGAAGAGGAGGTCCGAAATACACAATTGTTCAAAAATAAGAAATTACTTGCACCGAAGTTAGCTCTTAACTGCATCGGAGGGCAGAATGCGCACGAAGTAATGAGACATCTTGCTCATGGTGGTACAATGGTGACTTACGGCGGCATGTCCAGAGAACCACTAACTGTACCAATATCCGCACTTATCTTTAAGGTAATTCCGAATTATATTTATTATTGAAAATTGCAAAAAATATTTGTCAAATCTAATTTGTGCAATATATTTCCAGGATATATCGTTAAAAGGATTTTGGATGACAGCTTGGACGAAAACAAATATGGAATCTCAGGAGAGAGTGGATATGTTTAAAAATTTAGCAGGTTTCTTTAGGGATAAGAAATTGCAACCGCCGCCATATAAACTGGTGCCTTTCGGCGAATATCAAGAAGCTATTGCTAAGGCGCTCAGTTTCAACGGCCGGACGGGCGTCAAGTATATTTTAGATTTAACGAAATCTTAAAAAAGTTTTTATATATTTTTGCGTGCAGAGAATCTATTTTCTACTTTTCCGTAATTACAGTCAGTGCATTTGTGTAATAGCCTGTAAAGTTACCATCTTAGGATTTTGCAATATATACGTACTGTTTTTCTTATGCTTTGGATAAGATCGAAGCAAACTGAAATATGTTTTGTAAAATAGGAGAATAACGTTTTTCACATGGGAACGTATTTATTTCTAATAGAAATATTGGTGTATAAATAGGCAAGGAAATATAAGAAAAATAATTGCATCGCGTTATGTTTTATCGGTTAAAATCCTAAATTATTCGATCTCGTCGAGAAGATCGAGCAAATCCATGCTGCGTTTCAAACCTTCGTGCTCGTCCTCGAAAAAATCCGCATATACAGTATCAAGTTTGGCTTTATAGTCCTCGTTCAATTTCGGCTTTTCGTTTCCCGCGTTGCTTCGTTTAGCGTTATTTCCCTCAGTATCAATTTCCCTATTCGCATTATTCACATTCTCCTCGTCCATGTTTGATAGTAAATTAAGCGTGAACGGTCTCTCGTAATTGGTTTCCTCAGTCCCCAGTTGAACAGCCAGCATACCTAATTCTGCTTTTGCACCGCAATCTCTTAATAACTGTTGGCTGTCTCGCCTTGCACTTTCCGTTATGCCATATGTTGGCAAATATCTATATAACAAAATAAGTAATTATTACTGTGTATTTATACTGTGATCTCGGCATTGCGCATTTTTTGTCTTACATATTTTTGCCCAATAATGTTTTTCTGTCACCAAAGGTATCGAGGGATCCTCCACAGCACGTTTCAGGGCTCACGTCTTTAATCCTCATGGTGGCTAGAGTATTTCTATGCTCTCCGTATTTCTCATCGTATTTCTGAGGTGTTACATTGAAGCTGGCGTCATCGTTTTGCAGACCGCGTCGCAGAAGAATCGAGACTCGCACATTGTACGGCTCTAATTCCTTCAGGCAACTCTGCCGTGCATTCCAGACCTCGTCAAAGGTCAGGCAGCCATAAAACTGCGTTTTGGAAAGTGGACAAAAATCCTTGGTTGAATTAAATATTGTTAAATTGATTATACTCTGACAATGAGTTGTACTCACGTTAACGATCATCTGATGCACCATGCTGACACACTTTTGCGCACTTACATCGCTGACCATGTCGCGCATTGCGTCTATGTGATTCAGAATGATAAGAATAACTTCTCGTGGCCCAGTAGCTGCCTTCAATTGATATTTCACCATCATGATCATCAGATCGAACAGTTTGTCCATACTGCTCTTGTCCAGCTTCATGATGGATGAAAGAGCGACGCTCTCTAAAGTAGCGCGTAATTGTAGTACCCCGATCATCGGCGATTCTTCGAAAATCGGCGACAGTATCTTAGGATTGAGCAAAGCTGTTGTTACGTCGTCCAATACTGTAATTAAACTATTGTATTAACTAGTCTTGCCACATGTGCGTAACATTATTAACGCGCTTTTAAATATCTAAAAAAAATTCTTTTATTTTTTAGTGCTGCTATACATCTTACTTTGAGAGTATAAAAAAATTAATCAATTTTTATCAATCTTATAATATTATATATATGAGGTCTTTCCAGCAAATAATGATATACAATATTTTATCGTAATATAATAATTGACAATCGGATTGAATGATAGAACTTGTGTTTGAGATATTTAAAAATTGTCAGAATATAATACTATAATTGTGTAAAAGATTGCTATAAAATCGTTATAAAAGATCATCAGTGGAATTATAAATCATATTATATTTGTAAAAAAATATTAGCAAAATATTTATAAAATATTTTCGAGGTACTCGAAATTTCGAGTGTACAATACTCTCACCTTGTATTGTCTTGTCGACGTCGATTTTTTGCGCCTTCAGCCTCTGTCGCAAAACATACAACATTTCGCCGCCCATATTCAAATATAGGATGGGTGTCGAATGTAAAGCCATATTTGCAGACGCAATCTTTTGTTCGACGATTATTGTCAGCGACACATGTATCGAACAAGTATACACGTATGTACTGCAGCGAGGGAGTCGATACGTCGTCTTGACGACGTAAGTGTATACATAACGCTTCTGATTATTGCGATCGGTACCGACGGTACCGAGACTGCGCGAAGAAATTTATGTGCAGATACGCGGAGAATACGTTCCTTTTTGTGTGTTAGTAGAGATATTAAAAATATTAGGATTCCTGAAACTTGAGGAATCTTACTTATTGATGCCATGCAATGAAACAAAAAAATCACTGTTTAATCTAACAGAAATTTTATCTTGCTATTATTTTGCTATTACAACACTTCGCAATTATTTCATAACAAATTAATACAATTTATATTATATTATATACATCTGTTATGTTAATTATACATTACCTTTTAATTAAATCAAATTTTCCGCGTTATATATATATAGGCATTTAAATGTCACCAAATTATCGTTAGTTACTTAAAATAATTACTATGTTATTGTTTGTTACCAAAAAAAAGCTTGAGAGAGGCCATCCCGGTCTTTTTCATGGCGAGATATATGCCGCGTAAATGAATGTCACGCACGTGGCACGTGCCACGTGCCACGTGCCGCGCCGACGCGCGGCGGGCGGCGAGAGCGGCCGAACGTGATTCGGCCGGATTTGGAGGCTCCCGGCATGTATACACAGTATACATAGCACGGACATGAACCAAATTCATCGACAGTATCGAAAAGTGGATGTGGCTCGTAGTTCCAATTCCTGAAAGTGGATGTGTGGCGCTACTGTACGGCCTAGCAAAAGCGTCCCAAGAAAATCGCCGTCATTGCGCCTCTCATTCTTCTCTCTGGTTAGACAGTTTCGACTGGTTTCGACAGTCTCGTGAAAAAGGCCGGGAATGCCGGGATCAGGGATGGCCTCTCTCAGGCTTCTCTTCGTTTGTTATTAAATTTTGGCTGGCGTCCAAGAATGTGTCCAAGAACTCCAAGAATATCCCAGAAGGCCTGAATATCCTAGGATCCTAGCCGAAATCCGGATCTACATGGCAACAGTTCGGTATACGGAGCATACAGAGAAAGAAGTGGTTTTTTTTGTTCTATCAGCAATTCAGCCGGGTAAGTTTCCCTATTGTCTTCTCGATAAACGTGGATAAACTCGTGGATCAGACTACGATCGTAAAATAAAGATCGTTGTAGGAACGAAATTGTTTTCGGAGTCACATTTCACATTCAACAAGTTGAATCATTTATCGTTGGTTTAGCGTCTAGCTATTCTGTTGATCATAGTCATCATAGACTATACTTTTGTTTATGAATATACCGATGAACTGTAATAAAACAAAGAAAATGTTGCAAATTTCGAGATAGAGTGTGTATATACTATAATACACACACACATGTAATATAATAGTTAATATTGGATACCTTAGAAGTACGTTTAATAAAAAATGTAAATGTCTATGATGCAAATATCGCATTCGATATCAAATTTTCTTTGATCCAAATATTTTGGAAACAGTAATAATAAAATTGAATATATACTTAATATACTGTTTTACAATGTTG
Source organism: Temnothorax longispinosus (assembly GCF_030848805.1). Taxonomy (NCBI): domain Eukaryota; kingdom Metazoa; phylum Arthropoda; class Insecta; order Hymenoptera; family Formicidae; genus Temnothorax; species Temnothorax longispinosus. Next base: position 16,160,631 of record NC_092363.1, on the reverse strand, counting down.
ATTATCAGATTGTCAGAAAATGGATGGTTTCTTTTTCTAGATCCTGTCCTACGTGCAGGCATACATAAAAATATTAGAATAATATACTGTCAGTGAAATATTTCCAAGAAAACGAAATGGATAAGATACAGGATACATTAAATACCAGATTGATTGTAGCAGGCAAGCATCACGAGCTGACAGATCGGTATAAGAAACTAAAGACTGATCAGGAACGTGTAGTATTTACTCTGAATGTAATACAAGAATATGATATAGTTCCTACTACAACTGGTATGCCAAAAAATGCCAAAGAATCGGAAAAATTGCGGGAACAAGGCAATCAAGTTTTTGTCAAAGGTATCTTCAATAATACGACGTGCATCGATGCGCTGAAATTATATACAAAGAGTATAGCCTTTGCGCCTTATCCGTCTGAGCAACTTGCTCTTGGTTATGCCAATAGATCAGCAGTGTTGTTTCACGTAGGCTTGTATTTGGAATGCATTCAGGACATCGACAGAGCCCTAGCCCTAAGTTATCCTGATAATTTAAAAGCTAAGCTTTATTTGCGTAAGACAGAATGCTTAATAATTTTGAGAAATTATTCTGTAGAAGATATACTTAAAGAGGCGCAGTATTGGCTAGATAAGATGTCTTCTAATGATACAAGTCGAGAAAAATTAAAAGCAAAGCTTGACAATTTACGCGATAAGACTGTACAGACGGAGCTACGTACTATGAATACAGACGCAAAGATATCGGAACCTCCTCCTCTCCCTACTACTCAATCTCACAATAATGAAGTTCCTTGTGCGTCAGATGCAGTAGCCATAAAATATAATAATCGCTACGGCAGACACATTGTTGCTACTCGTGATATTGATCCAGGGGAAGTGATTGCTGTAGAAAAACCTTACTCGTTAATATTAATGCAAGAAAATATGCAGACGCATTGCTCAAATTGTTTAAGAGTGTGTTGGGCGAACGTACCATGTAACTATTGCACTTACGCGATGTATTGTTCGGAAGAATGCAGAATTATCGAATGGAAGAAATGTCATGATATAGAATGCGCTATCTTCCCTCCTTTGATCGAATATGCCTTCTATAATCTTGATTTGTTTAGTATAAGGCTTGCCGTGCTCGCTCTAAGAGAAGCGGGTGGTATTACGGAATTGAGGACAATGCTAAAAGAAGTTGACGAACATGATGGTATTTAATATTTATACTTTTTTTTTGTTTTAAATAATAGAGTACGTCACAATATACAATATACCATTGTTTTTCAGATCCACGGACGAAAGGTTTTTCTCGAGATGGGAAATTACATAGCGACAGATACATTAGCGTGTATAGTCTTGTAACGAATACTGAAAAAAGATCCGTCTCTGATCTCTTCAAGAGGTCTTTGGATACTTGCTTTATTTTATACTTTTTAGCGACGCGCACTGTGATATTTGGTGCTAAATTACCAGAGGATTTAAGCGCATTGGCGAAAAACAACGACGTTACATTTTTTGGCGGCCTTATTTTAAGACATCAGCAAATAATCCCCAGCAATATGCACACTGTATGATATCGGCTGTGTATGCTAGTATATTTTATCGATATTTTTATATATTTGCAATTTATTTATTTTCACATATTTTTCAGATGTGTCAATGATCTTTTATTATTCGTTTCTTTTACAATTTTATTTTATCAATTTGTCAATTAAATTTTATATTTGCAGTTTGGTGAAACGCAAGGTTTAGACTGTGTAGAACGCGGCATAGCCGCTATGCCATTTTTTAGCTTATTTAATCACAGCTGCGATCCAAATATATTAAGGCACTCGAGACCTAAGCACATAGTGATATATGTCATGTATCCTATTCGAAAGGGCGAGCAGGTATTAAACTATTAATTTTTATTGTATGTAAACTATATTGTATATAAAAATCAAGTTATTATTCACAATATATATTATCTTATTACAGTTATTAGACAATTATGGCAAACACTATGCTATTACGCCAAGAGCAACGAGACAACAGAAGCTACTAAAACAGTATTATTTCACCTGTGATTGCATACCTTGCCAGGAAGATTGGCCTTTATATCACGAATTACAGTCGTGCAATGTATAGTAAAAAATAAATTCAATTAATAACGATCGACGTGTACGTTTTAATGATAATATAATATTTGATTTGTTTTGTTTTGGGTACAGACTTTAGTGAAGAAACCAGAGGATAAGGTTAAAATAAAAAAGGCATTAAGGAAATTTAATATATATGTTGATTTAGCAACAAAGGGCAAGGTGCATGATAAGTCTTACATAATTGAAGACTTACTGAAAATGGTACGAGTACTGCACAATTGCGCGCCGATGCCTTGCCATGAAATGAGTAACGTTATCGAGACTTTAAAACGGGTATATGACTTGTACGGGAATATATACGAAATACCACAAGTACGGACACATAGGAAGTAAAGGGGCTATATTTTTTGACTGATGAAACAACGTTATTATTACCATCCTTATTCGTGTACGATTAATAGCATTAAGAAGCCCATATTACAAAAACTTCTTGAGAGAAAAAATCAATACTTTTTACATATGACGTACATAAGAATTTTTTTCACAAAAAATATTTTTTAAAAAGATATATTAAAAAGGTTTACATACATAATGTTATATTTATTAAGTGTAACTTTTTGATATGTTTAATATTTTTAAAAGATTAAAATTATGGTGAACAATACTGTGTGTTAAATTCGTATCAGCCATTTTTCCTGTTGTCCTATATATCTTTTTTTTATATGTTTTCACTCACTGTTACGCGCGCACTAATGAAGAAGGATATAAAAACTGTGTAAATTGTAGATAATATTGAGGTAGTGTAAAATGGTAAAATATATAAATACAGCTATCAAAGAATTCAATATGCGTAATTCGCTTATTATTTAGAATCATTTAAGTATTTTAAGTCATAGTGTTCTCATTATGTCAATGACAACCAAGTAATGATTGATAGCAGAATTGTCATTCCAACGGATTGATGCGTTGTCCCAAGATTACTAAAATTTTCATTGTTTCCGCTATCTTTGTACAAGATTCGCCATTCCACGCCTGGGTGCACCGGACTATGTTTTTTAAAATACTGTTCTAATACCTCTGATGTAGTGACACCTGTTAAAATTCAACGATTATATTGAAAAAATATTCAATGAATGATGAAAGAAAGTGAAAGCTTAAAGATACCGTGTGTAATGGATGCTGTAATAATAATGTAAACATACTGAGGGGAGTTGTTTTAAGACCTTCCAGCATGTGAAAACCATCTCCGCCTTTTGCGAGGAAATTATTCACGAGGACATTGTAGGTAACATTCTTCTGGAGTTGACTGTATGCCGGTACTCGGCAAGCTGCGCATTGAACTTGAACCGAAACTACCCTTGAGTTCGGTGGTTGACTCACGTCATAGACCACCTGTAAATTATGCAAATTTTTCTCTAAGGAAATAATGCGCAAACCATCGTGAAAACCATCAATCAATGTTTAAAAGACTGGACTTAATTTTCTTTTGAGCTAGATAGATTTAGGTTTAAACAAATTGCCTGCAATCCCGAATATTGTAGATAAGCGCCGAATAGATTCCCGGTAGAAGTTAAGTTGTCGATATTATGAACGCTCCACTCCAGCATCGAGAGAAGCTGTTGGCCTGTCATGGAAGCTTTGACGATGACGTTTCCGAAGGGCAAAACACTTAGAATGTCTCCTCGAGTGACCTGTAAACAATTTTACTAATATTATATAAGGTTTGCCAGTGCAAATTAACAAGAATTAAAATTGTAGAGCGCATATTAATTAAACCTGGTCGTCTCTGGCTCTGGTGATGGACGACCTGATGCTGCCGCTATTCTGCACCGCGATGGCAGCGTCCGTCCATCCATCCTTGTTCAGATATTCCCCGGCGTACTACGAGCAAAAGGAAAGCACATCAATCATCTTTCTCAAGATTATTTCGCAACATATTTCGATAACGAGAAAGTGTTTATTACATCGATTGAAGATGTCTTACATAATCGAGTAAAGCATCGCAGATCAAGTTGCCCATGTTGCATTCTCGTCGTCTACAGTTTTTGCTGTCTCCGTCCAGGAGCACTCGCGTTTTTCCGATAACTTGTTGTTGTAATTGGTCGATGGGTCCTCTTTTCTCGTTTATCATTTTTAGAACATCTTCCGCCTGCGGTAAGAAACGATAATGAATATCATACTTAATAAATAAATATATTGAGCTTTCATATTTTTGGGAAAATATGTATTAAGTGTTTTCGGCTATTTCTATATATATATATGTATAATTGTACATACGTATGTATGTACATAAATGTCATGCAGTTTTTGTTCTCTTCTAAGTGATATGTATAACGTGGATTATATATTTTTGTCATTCGCAAGTAACTCTTTGGCGCTTTTTCGCAAATTTACCTCCTCCACGTTGGCGTCCACAAGAATCGGGTTTCCTTCTATATGCGTTACCTCTCCTTTAATATCGAAACTCACGGAGAAATTACCCAGGTATTTAGTATATGCGTATGCCTGTACGACATAAACTTTTCTGCCGCTCTTCTGCACTACTTCCGTAGGATAAAATCCCTCTGGTACCTCAACGTCCGGCGGTAGACCGCGATATAGAAAGGTATTCGTATGACCCCCGATCACCAGATCGATGTCCTCGACCTCCCGTGCTATCTTCTTATCGACCTCGAAGCCCGAGTGACCCAGAGCGATGAGAATGTCGACACCCTTCTCCTTTAACTTCTTAACTTCTTCCCTGATAGACTCCACCTCATCTTTGAAAATTACTTTTTCGGTAGTCGACAAGATTTTCGTTTCCGGCGTCAGATAACCGATCACGCCGATCTTTTTGCCGCTCACTTCGAGAATCGTGCTATTCTTTAGATTCGTGGCGGCCAGGTCCGGCTGCTCGCTAAGATCCAGATTTGTCGTCAAGATGGGATATGAGGCATTTTGTATAAAAGGTATCAAACCTTCGACACCGTCATCGAACTCGTGGTTGCCCAAACTCTGTCAGAATTCATTTAATGCAATGACGAACGAAGCTCTAGCTCTTATTTTATTTAAATATATTGCTGTGATTTTTTTGACAAATTATTTATATTTATTTATAATTATTTCATAAAATGAATTGTAAGCAAATATTTAATGCAGAAACTCTATTTAAAATTTAATAACTTATATAATTAGCAAAAAATTTTTAGTTATTTAAATATTTTTCTAGTTTCGGGGTCTTGCTTAGAAATATGATAGAAGATAATATTTACTATAGCGTCTGGCGCCAAAAGGTTCATGAACCAAGTAACCGCCTTCCACTTGTACACGTTGTACCATGCAGTTCCTTGATAAGTGTCGCCAGCATTTAGGAAGATCGTCGAAGGCGACTCCGATTTCGCTTGACGGACTAAAGTGGCGATTCTGGCGAAACCTCCGTAACATTTCCCAGCTTTGGAGTCCGCTGGCGTACACGTTGTCGATAATTGCGACGTCTCTTCGAATCTAAAAATTATATTACATAACGAAACTCTCAAGGTGATATCCCAGAACTAGATGACTTAATCACATAAATTATAACGTCAGAGAAACAAGGAAATTGTCTCGACAAATAGCACCACGCGTGCAATGCAATGTCTATAGTTGACACATGGGTGTGGAAGGTAATTAACTGTCTTAACATTTCTGATTAGCTCGATGGCGATAATTATCGTTAGCGTGAATATATTGAATTAAACTGTAATATACGAACTGTACAAAGAGCAAACATAATTTAAATAATGCAATTATATATATTTAAAAAGAACAATTAACTTCCTTGTTTTGTAGAGAAAGACCCATTCAAATTTGTACAATTGTTTTGTTTTACAATGAAAATAAGAAATATTTTTAATATCTTTTTATTTCAACAATGAAAAATAAGATCACCTCGCGTGCATGTCATTCGTGTGAACGATTCGAACAGTGAATTCTTCATCCTTTCGTAAAGTGGGATTTGCGAAGCTCTCGTTTGCGATTATCAGTAACACGGTAATGCAGCAATTTACAAGCCAAATGATTGACATCTTGTATCGTTATTGATTCCACACGTTACGATTCGATTAGGCTTTTCAGTTAGGCAATTTCTTCTTTGTCGTTCTTATCTCTTTTTTGTATTTAACATGTCGATAGCACGTTCTCGTTTCAGCCACTCGCACTATTGCATTGTTTCGATTTTTTTCACGATTGAAGTATCACGTTGCGTTTCCCAATCTGTATGGCATCTGGAGAAACACAAAATGTTTTAAAGCGTATTTTCCATATATATATATATATATTTCATGTTATAATTCGATTTACTTTATGGCATAAAATTTATTTTACAATAATGGGATTCTTTTGCTTTTATTCTTTTTTGATAATTGCGTTTGTGAACAGGGTAGTTATACTAAAAATCCAAAGTTTTATTTTCACTTTTTGCGTGTTGCATTTATAAAATACGAGAATCTAAGTTCATTGACTATATTACGATCTGTTGCAAAACACATGGGACCTGCCAAGAATTGCAACGGCTCGTAAAGTTGTCGTAAAAGTCTAATTGTAAGACCGTTGGGACAATAATGAATTCGATTTAATAGTTGGCGTCGTGCCTGACTAATTTACGGAAAGAGATGACGAAATTGGACGAAATGGAATGTTTTTCTTTGACTTTTACGATATATTTTTTTATGAGATATAAAAAAGTATTAATATGAATTATCTGCGAAATCACAAACCTTCCATTTTTAAGGGAAGAAAAAGTATATAACAGACATAATTTATCTGCATTAACTAATATATTAATATAATAATTATGAGATATTATTGTATATATTGTATATATTACGTTGTATATATGACAATATTTTTTTGTCTAGGATGCTTATAAAATAAGAAGCTGTAAAAGTTTATCTACTTATTTCACAGATTAAAGAATATATTGTGTATCGTTCGAAAGTGCTTCAGTACCGAAAAGATGTTCGAACTGAGATCTTAAGCAGTAAATATAATTTTAATTTGTTTGAACATCGATGGTTAATTTTAACATTACGACATGTCATTATTCTAAAATGGCACAGATGTTTTATATACAAATAATAAATGTTTTATATATGTATAAATGATAAATAGGAATAACAGAGCATATATAATGGCTTTGTTCGGGCAAAAGATGTTCAGGAAAATATCTACAGAAAACCATTTCGATTATTTTTTTTAAATGCAAAGTTACGAACGGTACTCGCAATAATCTGATCGTATCCAAACGTATTTAAAATATAAGATCGAACTACGAATACTTGAAAGATTGTAACTCGGTACTGAAGCATTTGCGAACATATGTTTATAATATCATTTGCTAAGGAAGGTTAAACGGCCAAAATACGAGCAAAGAAATTTTAGATGTTAGTTTAAAATTAAAATTTAATAAACATATGTATATATAACATTTACGTTTCGACCTATTTGGTCTTCTTCAGAACGTTCTACTAATCGATAAAATTACATTAATAAATTACGCAAAATAGATATAAAAGATATAATATCATTTGATTAACACAATGTAAGTAAAGTACGCTCCCGAAATATATGATCATTTATTTTAGAAACATTTTAGAATACCTTAATACAAGATTTATTATAAATGATGATCGGCGAGAGGTTGAACAACACCGTATGTTGATCGTGAACGCTGGCATGCAGTGCACTACAGTGCACTAAGTAATATTCTGTACACGTGTACCACGTGCAACGTAGCGCAACTTTAGAGAAAGCGGTGTAACGTAAAATCGAGTTTTCCGAAACGATTGCATCAGTATCGATCTATCAAAATAATTGATTAGAATCTCTTTAAATTTTGTAGAACAATATTCGACACAAAGGATGAAGAAGGAACAACGTAGTCGAGTTGTCACGATAGTGCCACAACTGCCACAACTTTAATGATATGAAAGGCGCTGTTAAATACCGTTGTATAACGGAAGAGCTGAGAATCTATACGGGTATTTATCACTTTTTCACATTATCGCGGCGGTCTCTTCTGAGCGATGAGAGACACGAGCCGATTTTCTCGAGTGACCAGCGTCGACTGAATATCCACGATCCACGTCGTCGTGCGGGCCGCGGGCCCCTTCCCGATCTCTGCTGGAATTCCTGTTTAAACTTTGCAGCATTTATTGTGGATTTATTTAGCTTTTTTAAAAGGTAAGATTGAAAGCTTATGCTTTTGCAGATATTATTAGAGAATCATTATTTAAAAAATTTAAATTTATTGCTTTCGTATGTTATTAAGATTTTTATTTTATTAATGTTGCACATAAAGTAATCTCTATGTAAAAGTAATATAAACTGAGATAATTTTTCAGAAAAATATTTGAGCAAAAAAAAAAACAATCTTACAATTAGTACGATGAAAGCGTTATTTTCAATAACGGTAGTCGATACTTTTATCTATTTAGTATTGCAAGTTCATTAATAGTGTCAAAGATTTATCGATGTTTCATCGCGCGTAAATTATTTACGACCGTTTAATCGCGCAAGAGCAACGATTTCTTTGTTGTTTATTTGACCTAAAACGGTAACTACTAATAGATTTCTGAAAAAGCAAGCCAAGTGCAGAAAAAAAAAACATTTAGGAGTATTCGAAAATTATATAATTTATTTGTGCGAAATGTTAATTTGTTGATTGATATCTTATCGTAATTGTGTTTTTTAAACTTTAATTTAAACGACTTGTATCCTCAATATTAATAGTGACGTCAGTACACTTATGAATGAGCTAATTGCCTTAAGATTGAAATCTAGAAATACGTTTATCATTTGTTTGTGACAGAAATTCTTATGAAATGTTGCAGATTAATGTAGATACCGACAAGAAACCAACGTAATAAGTATATTTTGTGTAAAATATCTTGCATATCTTAAGACATTTTCCCTCTATTATCATCTACTTATCTTATTAAACTTTTTATCATCTTTTTATCACTTGATTGTTGATTTAATTTAAGATTTTCGCTTTGATTAACGATAAGAAGTGCGAATCAATTTGTAAACTTGAGTGGTTGATAAATATTACGCAATTAAATAATGCTTTTTAATGAGATAGTAAATTCCCAAATGTGAGTTTTATTTTTATCTGCGATTATTATCTGCTCGAACTTCCTTTAAGTACCCATTTTAATCTTTATAAATTTCCGGGCAACTTATGTAACACGAATGAGCAACAGTTAATTTTATTTTAAATAGTATGTGTGTTTATGTAAATATGATATTTAAATTAATGCATATTCGATTGGGTTATTAAATTATTTTTAGGCTTAACCTTTTTACATTTAAATTGTCTATCAGAGTTACAAAGTTAATATTACATTATTGATAATGAGTATAATGCGTTTGAGAATCTCTTTCTGAATAAAATAGACCTTTCGCTTAGGTTCACAAAAGTTTACTATTGTATCCTCGAGAATCTTAGAATGGTGAAATCTACATGTACGCTTTTTTGGATCGCACGATTGGTATCAATTATATGCCGTTTATTAAAACGCTATCGCGGCCAAAATATGTAGAACGGAACTATCTTTCTGCCAGAGAACCAGAATGCTGGCTAAATTATTCAACAGTCTCCTTGGCATCGTGTCCTTTCTCATCTGTTACGCTCGCCATTCGTTCTCCCATTCGTCTATATTACCGGTTACGTGTTTTGTTTGTCAGACAGAAATAAATAATCGCGCGCATCATAAATTGACATGACGCGAAGCAAATTATTTACTGACAGACCTCAAACTGTTTTCGTCACGCGTTATGATCACGTTTGCGTAATACGAGTGATTCTAATTTTGTTTAAGTCAGAACGTATCACGTGAGAATGCGGAGAGATAGATATGATATCTTCGTCATGCACGATTTGCTACCATATAATGTTATCAATATCGTTATCAATATCGATACAGGATAACAAAGCCGCGTACTAATTCGAGCTAATTAATGCTTTGTATTTTTTCTTTTTTTTTTTAATGAAATTTAACCTTGCGGAAACTTTTATCATTGTCAGTGCATTTTCCAATTGAGCATAAATTTGTATACATAAGTAGATTAATGACAAGACGTATTGGTTTTCTATACCAGTTTATCGAATAGATTTGTTAGATATTCTGTTTTAATTATTCATACCGGTTCGAATGCGTGTTAGATATTTTTTTAATTATATGCATCTCTTTATGCAAAATAATGATAATAGAAATTTTTTTTTAATTAGTAATTCTTTCAATTTATATTCTATATCTTCTGAATTCTTTTTAGTCATTAGAAATCATAATCAACGTTATATAAAACTCCATCTTAAGTATTTACAAAAAAATTAAATTATTTATAGATATTAAAGAATTTTATTAGAGGTTCCAAGAAAGTTATCCGGAGTGGATGTTCTTGAAACATATGTATGCTTATATTTAAATAATTAATTTCTTTCCTCTATTTAATTTAGACTTTATTTTCTTAATAATTACATTATTTTTGTTGAAAGTCAATGTATTAAAGTTACAGTTTAATATACTAAAATTACAGTTTGATTGTCATAATTTGAACTAATAACATATAGAATTACGCACGTGATAATCACGAGCATGTGCTATCGTAACGCGTACTGAACAAAAGATAGAATATATCTAAAAATCGACATCATGCATATAGTAGGTACTTGAAAGAATTGACGATAACGATAAGCATTTTACGCAACACTTATTTCTGTAAGATGTTGCAATGTGTCAACTAGTTAAAAATATGCATATATAAATAACATCTTACTTGAATCAATAAAAAAATGTTAAAAAACGAGTGCAGTATATTTTTGCAATTTTGCAATTTACGTATTTATTTTGAAACAAAAGATGCAAATAAACAAATATATTTAAACATATTATGAAGATTAATCTATATATATTTTTATGATTGCGTGAAACGTATAGATTATATAATTTTATATGTTATTTTTAAGAAAATTTTAAATTCAAATCTATAAGATATCGCATGTAATTAGCACGAAATAATTTTGTTATATAAAAGTATACTCACAAAGGAAATCAATATCTTATTATCTGGATATATCGAGATTCGAAAATGTGTTTTAGATATCACAACACGAGCTGCCGAGATTCCCTGATATATATATTTTATAATCACTCGTGAGGTAGGGGATTTGTGATAATCAACAGTCTTTCACGGAAGAAGCGAAGACATTGTGGTGAACACGAGCAACACAGTTCTTTACGAATATTCGACACGCGAGTTACTGGTTTACTAGGAGACAATAAGGTATTTTACACTCATTAGTAAACAAAGTGCGTTATAATTCGGCCACGTGTACTTACGTATCGTTATCCGTCCTTTCGTAACTTTTAGTTATCTGCTGTAAATTGTATGCTCATTTACCTAAAGATAACTCCACTTTTATAAAAAAATTATTTGGTGAGCGATTAAAGCGATTATGTATGTATATCGCGATTGTTAATTATGTCAGACTATTTGCGTTTTATTAATTGACGTTTCATTCTCAATGTTTGCATTATAGTTGATTTTGGATTATTCACGTAGTACAATTATTTCATCTTTGTCGACTTACGAACCCGTAATACCTGTTTTATATACCTGTTCGCGTTATAATTAGTGGGAATGGAAAAGCAAGAAGTTGATTGCGTTTTTATATCGCATATTAATGGTCGCTCAAACTGTACTTAAAAGCATTTTGATATCTGATAAGACTTGCTTCGCGAAATCGTTTCATGATGAGGTACCATAAGAAGAAACTTGAGTAAATTGGAATAGATATATCAAATAGAGATCACACACACGTACACATATAACATTACAGCGGAATTTAATAAAAAAGTTAGTTGAATAGACATTAATATTATTATATATATAGAAATGTGTTGGAGATAAAAATTAAAAGACTAACTTTAAAGCTATCGAATATACATGTAAAAATAATTACATATAGCTTGCTGTAATTTAACGAATAAATTGTATATAATTTGATATATTTCTTAACTTACTGGAATTTAAAATAAAAATGACACATTTAAAGATAAAAATATCGAAATAATATTTGAAAGAATAATATTTGAAAGGTAATTATTTGCTAATTTAAAGATTATTATGTCGCTCATCAATATGTATCAATGTATCGATGGCGATCGCTTAAATTCAAGGCTATTCCGTCTTCGACTTTTGCAAGTTGCATAATTCCCCGCATTATCTATCTTCGCAATCATCTTTCAAACAGTAGAACGGCACGTCGTAAAAAAGTGTAATTATCATTTCCGTGTTGACAAAGAATTCAACGTACATTCGTAACGTGCCGTTAAGAAAGACATTTTAGGCTGTGCTCCGATATTCACTGCAAGTACTGAAAATCTATAGTTTACATAACGTACACTTCAGTACTGACAGTGAATATCGGAACGCAGCCTTAGTAAGTATATAAGTATAGTGTTTTTTTTTTCGTTGCGTCTATCTCATCATTTTGAAAGTAGGCCTGTTCATTTTAGCTGAACTCGCACGGTTCATCTTTTCTCTTTTTCTCGCCAACGTGAAAAGAAAAAGAGGAAAGATGAATTGTGCAAGAATTTGTTTTGTTCAAAGACTAAACAGACGAAGAAGTTCAGCTAAAACGAACAAGCCTATAGTGTGACATTCTCAATTATCAGATTTAAATATTTTTTATAAGCAGATATAAAAGATTACGATATACACAGTTCTGTACTTTGTTTCAATCTCATTGAATTTAATTACATATGAATCAGAAAAAATAGGCAATTATTTACAAATTACTTAATAATATCTTTCTCGACAGGTGCGACATGTACGCGCTACTGTTGGTTTCATTGTTATTCCAAGTTTGTTTGGGATTCACCGGGCGAGGACTCTTTTATCCCGGTAGATCAGACCTGTTCGAGTTATCGATAATTCATTTAAATGACTTTCATGCTAGGTGAGCAACTGTATTTAATTCTATCTAATTGTCGCATCCAATTCGTATAGCTTGGAATATCTTTTTATTAAGGACTAAATAAAGACTTTTATATAAATTTATTGTCAAAGGTTTGTAAAAAAATTACTAATCGGTGTTAAGAAACATTAATTCTTAGTAACCGTTAAAAGATCTTAACATCGTGCGCTCAATCAGTGTCGAAATTGATTGTAATTCTGGACCCAGAGAGAATTTGCGAGGTCAAGGATAAAGTTATTATAATATTTCCGATGTGGCCTTAGCCTCTTTTTCTTGCCCTTCGTTTAACTTTTGCATGCCTTTTTTGATCGCATTGTTCGTTGGAGCGTCAAAGCGTGACTTTTGGAAAATAGAAATTACGTTGGAACAGATTCGAACAGACGAGCTCCTCTTCTGGGTCCTGCCAAGGTCACGAAAAGGACTGCGTGGGAGGTATTGCTAGAGTCTACACTGCAGTCAATCAGCTTGTGACGGAACGACCGAATGCGATTTTCCTGAATGCTGGTGATCATTTTCAGGGGACACTTTGGTATAATATCCATCGTTGGAACGTCACTGCCTTATTCTTGAATATGTTGCCACACGACGCTATGGTAATTATATACGTATATGTGCAATGGATTACGCGTGATATTTTTGTTAGATATACATATAAAATAATAATAATTAACGAAAATATAAATAAAATCTAAAATGTCAAAAATGTATTTAGGAATGAATTGAAGTAATATTAGGAATTTTTATTTGCACACCACGCGTACCGCGCCAGAGTCGTATTTGCCGTAATTACTCTTTAAATTTAATGAGTAACTTGCTTTTCTTTACAAATTTTAGTTTTTCATATTTATGATATAATATCTTATAATATTTTTATAGACGATCGGCAACCATGAGTTCGACAATAAAATTGAAGGCGTTGTTCCCTTTCTTAAAAATGTCAATGCACCAGTTGTAGTAACAAATATCGATGACAGCGAGGAGCCAACTATACAGGTTCATAATATTTATTGATTTATTTACTTATTTATAAGAGTTTAAATTAATATTAAATATTCATATTCTATAGGGTTTATATAAGAATAGTACAATTATCGAAAGAAATGGTACCAAAATCGGTGTCATTGGCGTCATTTTATCGACTACGAACGTGAGTAATCCGTTACATTCGTCTCATAAAAACAGAAACATATTTTATTTAACTTTATATAAATTATGATTTTTTTATCGATCTAATTCATACATTCACAAAACACAATTATTTTCTCTCACAAGATATTGCAAACACGACTTTATAAAAGTATTTGATTTTTCCAGTTACTCTCGAATACGGAGAAATTAAAGTTTTTGGATGAGGTAGAGACAGTCAATGACGAAGCTAAGCGACTGAAGGAAAAGGGAGTAGACATTATTATAGTTCTAAGCCATTGTGGATTAAATGTGGACAGGATCATGGCTGCGAATTGTCCCTTGATCGATGTAATCGTCGGTGGTCATTCACATACATTTCTTTATAGTGGTCTGAAAGCAAAATCTTTTGTATTGATTTAAATATGAATTAAATTTATATGAAATTTTTTTATTAAGGATAAATGCATAAGCTATTAAATTTATTATTGGATAATATATACCTCTATTAATGTATAACATAATTAAATATAGCGTTGATTTTTTTTATTATATATATGTATATATATATATATTGCAGGACCTCCGCCTTCTATCGATGCACCAGCGGATGAATATCCCGTGGTCGTGACGCAAAATGAAACAGATAGAACGGTCCTTATTGTTCAGGCAGCTGCTTTTACAAAGTACGCTATTCAGCTGGCATGATGATATAGTAAGAGAATCGTTAAGAAAGGTCAATTGCTATCTGATGTCACGAGGTCGGGTCTGATTAATTTGTTTTTATCGCAATGATTTAACGGATAAATTTACTTCAAATTTCTCGAAAGAATTTATGTTTAGAGTCCGTATTATATATCCGTATTATCATATACACGTGTACGTGCGATAAAACTTTATTTAGTTTTTTTTATTTGTTTTTTAAAAGGTATTTAGGTAATCTAACAGTATGGTTCGACGACCAAGGCGAGGTCGTCGATTGGGACGGAAATCCACTTCTTCTGGACCAATCCGTCGAAGAAGGTAAAATTTTTGACATTTTAAGAATTAAATTTGTATTATTATTTATGAGTTTTATGATCATTATCATTTATAAGAAACATAAATGCAATACAATACTAAAAATAGCTTTAAAACAATACGTAAAATAACTTTATATATAATATATATTTAGACCCGGAAATCTTGGAAGCTTTGAAGCCATGGAAAGAGGAAGTGGATAGGACGGCGTTAAAAAAAATTGGCAAGACCAGAGTTTTACTTGACCGCAATTGTCGTTATAAAGAATGCAATATGGGAAATCTTATAACTGACGCCATGGTGAATGCGGTGCGAAAGACACTCTTTGCTTTGTTAATATTCTAATATCTTTAATCGAAATATGGAAATAATTAAGTTACAAATTGTCTTAATTTTAGGTTGTTGATGATGCCAAAAATAAAACTCACTGGACGTATGCCGCAGTGGCCTGCTCGAATTCAGGAGGAATTCGTACTTCCATTGAGGAATCTGAGATTACCTACGGTGATCTGATAATGGTTCACCCTTTTGAAAACACTTGGGACACTGTTGAACTAACTGGAGAATCCATTAAAAAAGTTAGTTAAATTTCTTGCTATAATTTTCCGATGCTTTATAAGAGAAATGAATGTTTTACAGCTTTAATGATAAATACTAGATTTTAAATTCTTTGTCCTAACTTAAAATAAATTGTATGACACAATCATGCATCATGAAATGGCATTATGCAAAACGTAAATATGTCAAATGGTTTTTCTTCAAGAATACAGAAATAATGAATGGAACAATGAAATCAATTTTACTTTTCTTTGTAGATTCTAGAAATGAAAGAAATTCTAGTCTGGTCCGGACTAAAAGTTACTTACAAAAAAATTAATGAAACGCGAACTGTGGTCGATGTTAAAATTAGGTAAGATCTTTTATTATCAGAATTTAAATTTGTTTTGTTCGTAAAGTTGAAAGTACGAAACATCATACATTCAATATCATTATTCTATGCCATGCCACGTCTAAAATTAATACGTGGAAAATTAATTTTAATTTCTCTTAACGTATTTACAGATGCCAGGCTTGCGAGTATCCGGTATTCGAAGATTTGGTGCACGATCAATGGTATAGAATAGTGGTACCAAGTTTCTTAATAAACGGCGGAGATGGCTATCACATTTTTAAAGATAAGAGTCGTAATCACAAAATTGGGACGCTCGATATAGACCACTTTATGAAATACGTAACAAAGATGAGTCCTATATTTATTGGAACTGAAAGACGAATCACTTTTGTAAAGTAGAATCGTTTTCTAATGTAGATTAATTTTTATAATAATAAACGTATATATGAAAAACTTACATGAACACGTGCATTTAAAGTAAAGTTATTTATTCTTAATTATATATAATTATAGAAATAATTTTAAACTTGAAATATTATATATACGTATAAGCATTAAAAATAATTATATATCTACTAAAATGCATAAATATATCTGACAAAACAATAATTAATAAAAATCAAATATAGATACAGATACATGATGTAACATGGTTTGATTTACATGGATATACATATGTATATCACTTTGTTGTATCACTTTGTGATTTAGAAGTATGATTCATGTTCGTACGCGATGTTTTTAAATAACATGTGTTTCGTTGCGTTTTATTGTATTATTTTCTTGCACTTTTCCTGAATATTATCCTCGATCTCCTCGATTTCCTCGATCTCTTTGATATCTTGAATATTTTTATATAATACGTGAAAACGTCAATAAATCAAAAACCGTGAGATGGATTTACAGACTTAAAAAAGATTTGTGAAGATCTCGCGTGAGAGCCGTAAGAAAGCAGGAAACGCCGGTCGCTTATCTTGCGGTATCTCGAGATTGAGGCAGATGAAGCATTTAAATAATGTATCGAACAGGTGAAATAGCAGCTGTTCGTCCGTGTTCCTGCCCTCAACCAGAATGCGCAAACCGCTTTGTGAACACCGGCAAGGAACGCTCGTTTTTAGCAACGAAAGATAGAAAAGATGCTCTGCAATTTTTAAGTAAACACCATACTGTTCCATTATTGTATCTATATCTATATTATTTGGTATATTTATATTTCTCTAAAACTCATAATTTTTACGACATACGTTATGTATGTATTCCTCTCTTTTTATAAAATATCATAACCATTATGTTATACGTATGATGCACTTTATATTACAATTTTTAATATTTATTAATAATAAAGTACGTGTTAATTCATTAAAATTTTTACACGAGATAGAACGTTGACGCTTATTTCGACAAAGATATATCAGGATTGGGCGACACTTTTTAGACAGGTGCAAATTCAAATTCGAGGCGTCGTATCAGCGCACTAAGCATTAAATGACGAGGATCAAGCGCAACGCTTTCGAGCACGTAACATTCATTACGTCGCGTGGAGCACGGTAATAATGCTCGTGACGATCTGCATATCTCTGACGATTTACATTTACATAACACGAGACGCGAAACGTGCCATACGCGTAAATATGCGTTATCGGATTTTATAATGCCGTCGTAGAACGGTAGAAGAGACGACAAGGATGTTCGGTGCGTTGTCGTATTAAGGCATTGACAACTCTAACAATGCCTTAATAAAATTTATGATCCAAAATAAAATTAATAATTATTATCTTATATCATATTACCTTTATATGTATGCATAATATTCTTTATTGTAAGAGAATTTAAATTGAGAATATAAATATCTAGCTGTATGAAAGCAAGTTAACGAAATAATTTTCTTTCCGAGCGATTTAGAAAAGTGAAGAAGCTAGGTAATCAGATTAAAAAAATATGATTAAAATTAAAGATGGTTGAAACATTAAGTCTGCTCGTTAATAGTTTTACATTTTTGTCCTTTTTCTCCGTTTATATGTAAAATATGCATCTGAAAAAACATGAAGTAAAGAAACGAAATTGAGAGAAAGCATAAAACAAACAATCCTGTTTTTCGCTGGTTCATGAGTAGGATTTTCATTAGTAAAAACAAATCTCTCCCTCTCAGAGATACAGAGATAAATTGCGAGAATCTCGATGAATTGTGAACGATTGCATGCAGCATGCGTAAGTAGGTACGACTTGCTGGATGTTACGCGAGCGTCGCGACGACAATGAGGAGGCTGCGAGAAAGCGATGGCGCGACGCAACGTCCGGCAAGGAAGTTTGCGTGGAGAACGACCAGGAACCGGGAGCCGGGAGCCGGGAACCGAGAGGCAGCTCAGACCCTCACCTCTGTGAAGTTAGCACCCCATCTTTAAAAAAATCATTTTTTTCTTTAAGTTCTGAATGCACCCCGAAGAGTTCTAGAGTTCCTTGTCAATTTTAGAAATAGTTCCGGCGAATAAAGCTAAAAAAACCGTTGATGAATCTTGGGGGTGCTAACTTCACAAAATGAAATCACTAAATCAGCGATAACAATAAAAGTATTAAAAATATTTAATTTTGCCATTAGGATTTCTTTTAGAACTCTTGAGGTGCTACCCAGCTCTCAACAGAACTCCCAGAACTTAAAAAAAATTTTTTTTATTTTACTCAAAAACGGAATATATCGAGAACTTTTTATATATCGGTCGTAGCGCCTCGAACATTAATAGTTTTTGGTAGAACTCGTGATCCACCGCCACCCCTCACATTCCACCCCTTATTCCCCCTTGTACGATTTACTTATACATGGCATATATATACCTTACATACTTAACATATAAGAAAGATCGTTTTGTCAGGACAAATCGAAAATCGAAATCTACATTAAACTCGAGGAAAGAATTTTTAAATTTATACATACGGCGTGTACACGCCGTTTCATAAAGGCTGTCTCAGAAACGCCCGAAATTATTTCTTCGATAACGCCTAACAATAAATAAAATAAAATTTTATTTCTAATCTAATTGTAAGACTTGATGAGCGAAATATTAGAAAATTACAACGGCCTATTCTTTTGTGTGCTCGATCATACGCCTGCAGGATATAGAACCTCTTCTAAGCTAGCAGGACCAAATCGGCAGAATCAAACCGGACCTATCAGAATATTTATTACTCATTTTGTACTACGTTGTACCACTAATAACAATTTTTTATCCCGTGCCATTTCGGAGAAAATCGTGGCGGTGCTACCTTAGCATTAAGCTAGAAAGACCACAAGAAAAAAAAAATTAAATACAGAAATTTGAAGGACTGAATTTTTACTCATTTGTACCATACAAATAAACTTAATATATTCATTCCTTCTGCTAAAAAAATAACTCACCGGCCGATGCGCAATAACAGCGGAGTTGTAAGTTGTTGATCCCCTGCGTCGATCTGTAACATAGATAAATATTTTTACATTAAAGCCGTGTCTAAAATAATAATCAATACTTGAAGTAAATAATTATCGCGCCAGCGATTTCATATTTCCGCATTATGAGTGCAAGTAATATTATACGACCGTGCGAATAAGAGAGACGCGATGTCTCTTATTGCATATGCCGGAGCTGGATCGAACTCCGATCCGAAATTGCGCCGGAGTTAATTGCGGTATCGTACGAGTTAATGAGTATGATTGTAATGGACGAAGTCGCGCTTGAGAACGTGGCGGAATCTGCCATCCGTCACAGAGGACTGGCAGGACAGCGAAATAATGAATGCACAACAATACTACTCACCCCACGGTTGCTCCGCCGCGCGCCGTCGCCCGATGCCTCCCCCAGGCCCCGTTCTCCTCTTATCGATCCTCCTCCGTTGGTCCATTGTCGCACTCACTCACGAGCGAAAATCGACGATATCGTCTCTTATGATCGGCGATCGCACGACCGGCGATACTAAAGGCACGGCACTCCCGGTATTAATCTCGCGACGCGGCGACGGAAGAATTACGTCGCGAGAATTGAACGCGATTACGCGGCCTTTATCCGTTCCGAAAACGATGAAAACTTTATTCTGAAGCTGCGCGACACAACGCGAGACGCGAGTCAAGTTGACGGTTGAGAAAAGCGAAACTGATTATCCGAAAAAATGTAATCGGTATCCGTATG